>NC_090323.1:195411124-195724958 GCF_040869045.1 Eurosta solidaginis
CCCTTTTAAAATACTCATTAACACCTTTCATTTGATACCCATATCGTACAAACAAATTCTACAGTCAACCCTGATCCGCCTTTATGGCGATATCCCTAAATGGCGTCCACCTATAGAACTATGGCCCACTCCCTCATAAAATACTCTTTAATACCTTTCATTTGATACACATATCATACAAACACATTCCAGAGTTACCCTCGGTTCATTTTCCTACATGGTTATTTTCCCTTATGTTGTCACCATAGCTCTCAATTGAGTATGTAATGTTCGGTTACACCCGAACTTAACCTTCCTTACTTGTTTTTTTTTTTTTTGTTTATGAAGAAAGTGTTTACACACTGACACATGGCTTTATAACAATAGTTTATTTAGTTAAAAATATAAGAGTTGTTTGCTGGGTAAAGTCACTAAATGGCGTTAGATCTGAAAATTTAAATATTTTAGGCTCGTTTGATTAAAATTATGACTTCTGGCGTTTCAAGTGTTTTGACTAATTAAGGGCTTTTGACTAATCAAATAAAACGTAGCGACCTTTAATTAACACTTTTGAATAACAACAAAGATTCCACGTACGTCAATAGGAAATATATTTTGTTTACTGTTATGTTTTTTTTTTGTGCTTTATGAAGAAAGTGTTTACACACTGACATATGGCTTTATAACAATAGTTTAATTAGTTAAAAATAAGAGTTGTGTGCTGCGTAAAATCACTAAATGCCGTGAGATCTGGAAATTGAAATTTTTTAGGCTAGTTTGATTAAAATTATGACTTATGGCGTTTCAATTGTTTTTGACTAATTAAGGGCTTTTGCTAATCAAACAAAACGTAGCGAATTTTAATTAACACTTTGGAATAATTCCACGTACGTCAATAGGACATATATTTCGTTTACTGTTATGTTTTTTGTTTTTTTGTTTATGAAGAAAGTGTTTACACACTGACATATGGCTTTATAACAATAGTTTTATTAGTTAAAAATAAGAGTTGTTGGCTGGGTAAAGTCACTAAATGTCATCAGATTTTAAAATTGAAATATTTTAGGCTAGTTTGATTAAAATTATGACTTCTGGCGTTTCAAGTGTTTTTGACTAATTAAGGGATTTTGACTAATCAGACGAAACGTAGCGAATTTTAATTAACACTTTGATATCCACTTTTAGATACCACGTACGTCAATAGGAAATATATTGTAACGATTTTACTGCAGTTCCCCTTATTTGCAGTCTTCTGTCAACGTTCGTATCGCTAAACTGTTGAATAAATAATTCCAATATTGAATAATGGAAAAATGGTCTTTTTTAAAGTACTTCACAATAACACTTATACTTTGCAACGAATAGCTTGCTTAATAACCAAACTGATTGATAGCTCAAATGAAACTCTACTATTGCCCGCCAGATTGCGTGCTTAATCAATAACTGCTTGATAGCTCAAATCAAACTGAATTCCAGCGCCTCTACATTTGCTGCCTTTTCTACTCTCTGATTTTAACGTTCGCATCTTCTAGGCGCTTCCATTTCCAGAATCTACTAGTTGCCATCAGCTCTCAAATTTCTCAGCTGTAACTACAATTGCACGATTTTATAGCTTCTCTCATTGCATACTTTCAGGAGTATCTCAGAATATATGCACGTGTTTGTGCATTGCTTCTCCGCTGCTCGTATACGTACATATGTGTAGACGCAATTATTGATTCGTTTATGTAGATACATAATGATTGAATTATTGATGTGAATTCACGTCACTGCTTAGCATCGGCCTAGAGATGGCAGTACCCCTTAGCGTTGCTAATATTGGTTACACTGCCCTCCAAATAAGTCTGATCGTCCCGATCAGACAAATCTCCCGATCTAAACGCCGCTAGCATCTCCAAATGTACCACAATTATACTCCGTGGTTTCCCAATGCTTTGTATGCGGTAGATTGTATCACTTCACAACCATGTACGGGCCTTCCCAACTGCACCGAAATTTGGCTGGAACACCTTTCCGCCGGTGAGGGTTGTTTAACAGTACCAAATATCCCTCCAAGAAACCTTCCGAATTTCTGTTCTCATTGTACCTGCGTTTCATCTTCCTACTCATTATTCTTGATCATTCCCTCGCACTCTGTTGTTTGGCCAATGAACTTCTTCGCAGAGCTTGCACTTGACGGATTGACTTTGCATCATCATTATCGTCTGGACGCTTCACAACAGTAGTGCGCGCTGGCTTGAAACCACCCTTGCATTCTTTCTGAAAAATTTTTTCAGTCGTTCTCGCAGGTACTTTTAATTTCGCTTTATTTGGCCCATTCGATCCGTCAACCATTTCTCTTGACTTTCGTGGCCTTTGTCGAGTCTTCTCCACCATTACTCGATTATTATTGAACCCTTTCTCCAACTTGAAGTTAAGTGGTATATCCTGGTTCTCATAACGCATCACCCTTCTCGGCATATCGATCTTGATGTCATGGTCAACCAAGAAGTCCACTCCCAATATGACTTCTTTAACGATCTTCGCCACAACGAATTTGTGTAGAACCGTGACCTTTCCAATCAAGACTTCACATATCACTTCTCCCTGAACTTGGTTATACTCGCCAGTGACCGTGCGCAACCTTGCTCCAGGTAACGGTTTTACTCTCCTGTTGACCAAGTCAGATCGGATCAAGGAATGAGATCCGCCCGTATCTACAGTCAGTACACGTTCTTCGCCATCCACATTGCCTCTGACGGTAAGACTGCTCGATTTTCTACCAATTTGCGACACAGATATCACCGGACATTTAATAGCTGGGGCAAGTTTTCGTTCTTTACAACTGTCACGCTCTTGCTCATCTCCTCCAGCTTTGCCTTTACGGCCACCCACATTGTTGGAACTATTAGTACCAAGATCGCAATGACGTGCAATGTGACCGGGCTTTCCGAATTTGAAGCATTTGACAACTCTTACACTCCACTTTTGCGATCTTTTCAGCACCTCCAATATTGCGTCTACCCAGACTGGCCTTTCCACTTCCACGCGATGAGCTTTGTACGCTGGCTTACTCAAAAGTGAGGCTGTTTCCTGAGTCAGTGCATGCGATGCCCGCTTCGTTTCTACATCTCGTATGCCATTTATGAATCTCTGGATTTTTACCCTTTCAGTGTATTCCACGGGTGCGTCCGCATTTGCAAGATGAGCCAATTTTCAATATCTGAAGCAAACTCCTGCAATGTCACATTTGCTTTTTGGTAGCGGTTTTGCAACTCAATTTGGAATATCTGTTTTCTATGCTCGCTTCCATAACGTCGTTCTACTTACTTACTTACTTAATTGGCCGTCCAACAAGGCGTGCCAGTCGCTCCTTCGCTCCACCAACCGGCGTCAATTGGTCACACCAAGGGAGTTTAAATCGTTTTCCACCTGGTCCTTCCAACGGAGTGGGGGCCGCCCTCTACCTCTGCTTCCATAGGCGGGTTCCGATAGAAACACTTTCTTGGCCGGAGCATCATCTTTCATTCGCATGAAATGAAAATGAACGTCGTTCTACAGCAGCCATCAATGCTTCATAACTGTTCCGTTCGTACTTTGGAATCGTCTGTAAGATTTCGTCAGATGGTCGTTTCAATGCTACGAAGAGTGCAGCAACTTTATCTTCAGCATTCTAGTTGTTCACTGTTGCGGTCTTCTCAAATTGTAGCTTAAAGACCTGGAAAGGAGCAGAACCGTCAAAGGATGGTGTTTTTACCTTTGGATTACTCGCTGAAACTGCTGGACGAGTTAGTTGTAACTGATCGATACGGCCTCGATTTTATCCTGTCGACCACTGAAGCCTGCATGAAACTGGGTTAGTTTTTCTTCCATATATGCTTCTAGTTTAGATGATATACGAACTTCCTGCTCTTCTAGTTGTGTGGAGATCTGAGATGATATCTGTGCTGAAATTTGTGCCGACATTTCCGAAATACGCGTTTCTTGTGCTTCAATCTTTGATGTAATCTGTGTCAACATTTCTGACATACGCGTTTCTTGTGCTTCAATCTTCGATGTTTTTTCTGACGACATTTCTGACATTTGCGACGACATTGATGTTACTGTCGATGTTTGTGCAGATATTGCAGCCAAAATCATGTTCAAGTCTGCTTAATCAATAACTGCTCGATAGCTCAAATCAAACTGAATTCCAGCGCCCTTACATTTGCTGCTTTTATACTCTCTGATTTCAACGTTCGCATCTTCTAGGCGCTTCCATTTCCAGAATCTACTAGTTGCCATCAGCTCTCAAATTTCTCAGCTGTAACTACAATTGCACGATTTTATAGCTTCTCTCATTGCATACTTTCAGGAGTATCTCAGAATATATGCATGTGTTTGTGCATTGCTTCTCCGCTGCTCGTATACGTACATATGTGTAGACGCAATTATTGATTCGTTTATGTAGATACATAATGATTGAATAATTGATGTGAATTCACGTCACTGCTTAGCATCGGCCTAGAGATGGCAGTACCACTTAGTGTTGCTAATATTCGTAACAATATTTTGTTTACTGTTATGTTGTTTTTTTTTGTTTGAAGAAAGTGTTTACACACTGACATATGGCTTTATAACAATAGTTTAATTAGTTAAAAATAAGAGTTGTTTGCTGCGTAAAGTCACTAAATGCCGTCAGATCTGAAAATTTAAATTTTTTAGGCTAGTGTGATTATATTGTGACGAATATTAGCAACCCTAAGGGATACTATCATCTCTAAGCCGATGCTAAGCAGTGACTTGTATGCACATCAATAAATCAATCATTATGTCTACACATATGTACGTACATGCAGCGGTGAAGAGACGCACAAACACATGCAGATATATTATCTGAGATGCTCCCAAAAGTATGCAATTATTATTGTGCTCACATATACACACGCATATGAGAAGCTATAAACGTAGTAATTTTAGAGCTGATAACCAACTAGTAAATTCCAGAAATGGAAGCGCCTAGAAGTTTGCGAACGAGAAATCATAGAGTATAAAAGGCAGCAGCAGTAGAGGCACGACAATCAGTTTGATTTAAGAAGCTATCTGGCGAGTAAAAGTAGTGTTATTGTGAAGTACTTTAATAAAGGCCATTGCGCATTATTGAATAGTGGAGTTATTTATTCAATAGTTTAGTGATTCGAACGTTAGCAGAAGGTTGCAAATAAGCAGAATTGCACTAAATTCGTTACAATTGGTGTCAGAAGAGGAATTGTTGAATAAATTCCGAAGACTTCGAATACAACTTGGACATGGCAAAGTGTTGTGAATTGAAGACCCAGCAACTGAAGAAGGAGTTGGAGAGCCGTGGATTGAGTACAACCGGCAATAAACTCGAACTTCAGGCACGACTACGAAAGGCAATGGAATTAGAGGGAATTAACGTGGAAGAGTATGTCTTTCCTCTTGATTGCGAAGAGACAACAAAAATTGAAGAGAAAAATGAAGCATCGTAGAAAGTTAGTTACCAGCACAGACTTGAACATGATATTGGCTGCAATATCTGCACAAACATCGACAGTAACATCAATATCGTCGCAAATGGCATCACAACTGGAAGAACAGAAGACGTATATGGTATCCCATCTGGAATCCCAGGAGACAAGTATAACATCCAAGATTGAAGCACAAGAAACGCGCATTTCAGAAATGTCGTCACAAATATCAACCGATATGGCATCACAACTGGAATCGCAGGAAACCCGTATAACATCACAATTGGAAGAACAGAAGACATATTTGGCATCTCACCTGGAAGCGCAAGAGGCACGTTTATCTGAAATGTCGGCACAAATTTCGGAATAGGTATCGTCGCAGCTCTTTGTGAAACTGGAAGAGCTGGATGCAAAAATTTTACAAATCGACGACAAAATTGATGCCGAGATAGAAGCGTTAAAAGGTCGTATGGAGCGGTTACAACTAAACCGCCCAGCTGTTGCAGCAAGCAACGCAAAGGTAAAAATACCATCCTTTGACGGTTCTATTCCTTTCCAGGTCTTTAAGCTACAGTGTGATAAGGCTGCAACAGTGAACACCTGGAATGCTGAAGATAAAGTTGCAGCTCTATTCGTAGCATTGAAGGGGCCAGCAGGCGAAATCCTACAGACGATTCCCGAAGGAGAGCGGAACAACTATGAAGCATTGATGGCCGCTGTCGAGAGACGTTATGGAAGCGAGCATAGAAAACAGATATACCAAATTGAGTTGCAAAACCGTCACAAAAGAGCGCATGAGACTTTGCAGGAGTTTGCGTCGGATGCTGAAAGATTGGCTCATCTAGCAAATGCGGACGCGCCCGTGGAATACACCGAGAGGGTAAAATTCCAGAGCTTCATAAATGGCATACGAGATGTGGAAACGAAACGAGCTACATATGCGAAGCCAAAATTAACATTTGCAGAAGCGGTATCGCATGTACTAACTCAGGAAACAGCCTCACTTTTGAGGAAGCCAGCGTACAAAGCTCATCGCGTGGAAGTGGAAAGGCCAGACTGGGTAAACACAATTTTGGAAGCACTGAAGGGGCCACATCAGAAAAACTGTGGAGTTATGAAATGTTTCAAGTGCGGCAACCCAGGCCACATTGCACGTCATTGCAGCACCGGTCCTAATAGTTCCAACAAAGTGGGTTGCCGTAAACGCAGAGCTGAAGGAGATGAGCAAATCTCCAAGTCCACTCAATCGTTAAACTAAAGCAAGTCAGCCGCAAGGGGCGACAGCTGGTTCCCTCAATTGAATGCCCCATAATCTCTATCTCGCAAATTGGAAAGTCAAGCAAGCTTACTGTCGGAGGACATGTGGATGGAAAGGAACGTTTACTGACTGTAGATACGGGTGCATCCCATTCCATCATTCGGTCAGATTTAGCAAACAAGAAGATAAGGCCATTGCTTGGACAAAGATTACGTACAGCCACGGGAGAGGACAGCCAGGTAATTGGAGAAATAGCATGTGAAGTAGCAATTGGGAATGCCACGGTACTACCCAATTTTTTAGTGGCAGAGATTGTTGATGAAATCATAATTGGAGTGGACTTCTTAATCGACCAAGGCGACAAGATCGATATGCAAAGCAAGGCGGTGCGATATAAGAACATTGATGTGCCACTTAGTTTCGGCTACGAGAGAGGCTACAGCAGTAAACGAGTGCTGGTGGAATAAAGTCAGCAAATACCACCAAAATCTGAAGCAGTCATCTGGGCAAAGGTTGATGGAGATTGTGGGATAACAAATTGTGGGTTGTCGAGGCAGCAAACAAATCAACACCGAACATACTTGTAGGAAAAACCCTGGCTATGACAAAACAAGATGGACGTATTCCGGTAAAAGTACTCAATGAGTTCAAGTCACCACTCAAACAGACAAAAGGAGCTATATTGGGAAGATGCCAAGAGGCTGAAATAGTTTTTAACTGTGAACAGCTCCAGGAACACGTTTCAACTAGCAATACTGATCTTTCAAATGACATCACGGCATGGACGGAGCGGCTAGATCAAGATTATCAGAGTAAGGCAAAGCAACTGCTCCTAAAGTACGCAAACATATTTGACCAGGATGGTTCCAAACCAGGCCGCACCAATGTTGTGAAACATCAAATTGACACTGGAGGCGCGAGGCCGATACGTCAATCTCCTCGTAGTGTTCCACTGGCGAAGCGGGAAATTGTGAGTCAAATCGTACAAGAAATGAGCGACAGCGGCGGTCCACGGGCCTCAGCGGTGGTACTTGTGAAGAAGAAGGATGGGAAAATGAGGTTTTGCGTGGACTACTGCAAGTTGAACGACGTCACGAAAAAGGATAGCTACCCATTGCCAAGAATTGACGATACTCTGGAGTCGCTATCTGGTACGAAATAGTTTTCCACACTGGACTTGAAAAGCGGCTACTGGCAAGTTGAGGTGAAGGAGGAAGATAAAGAGAAAACAGCCTTCAGTGTCGGTGATGGTCTTTGGAAATTTACAGTGAAGACTTTTGGACTTTGTAATGCACCAGCTACTTTTCAGAGACTCATGGACCAGGTACTGAAAGGACTACATTGGAAAACATGCTTGCTGTACCTGGGCGACATCATCGTATTCGGCAAGAACTTTGATGAACATCTTAAGAACTTGGAGGAAGTTTTCCAGAGAATAGCTGGCGCTGGTCTAAAACTAAGTCCCAAAAAGTGTTCGCTGTTTAAAAAGGAAGTAAATTATTTGGGTCACGAGGTAACGATAGAAGGTATCTGTACAGCGAATGAAAAGATAGAGGCAGTAAAGGATTGGCCAAGACCACAGAATCTGCATGAATTAAGAAGTTTCCTTGGGCTGTGCACATATTACTGCCGATTTGTGCCAAACTTTTCCAGCGAAGCCCATAGCCTCCATGAGCTTACAAGAAAAAATAAAGCTTTTGAATGGAAGAAGGCGCAAGAAGTGGCTTTCCAAACATTAAAGGAGCGTTTCCGATTCCAGGAGCAACATTTATTCTAGATACAGATGCGAGTGGATATGCTATAGGAGGCGTTTTGTCACAACGGGTTAATGGACAGAAGAAGGTAGTTGCCTATTACAGCCGTTCAATTGGGAAACCAGAGAGGAACTATTTCGTTACACGGAGAGAACTGTTGGCATTGGTAGCGTGCATTAAACATTTTCACAAATACCTCTACGGCCAGCGATTCCGCGACAGGACAGATCACGCAGCGTTGAAATGGCTTCTGCAGTTCTGTAATCCGGAAGCACAATTGGCACGGTGGATCGAGCGACTACAAAGTTATGACTTTTCCATTGAGCATCGAAAAGGTATTACCCATGGAAATGCTGATGCAATGTCACGAAGACCATGTAGTTTGGAATGCAAGCACTGTTCAAAGGCCGAGGCTGAAGAAGACATTATAGATGTCCGGCTAATGACTATAAAGTGCACGGATGAATGGGACAAGGAACAACTAAGAGAGTGTTAGCTAGAAGATAAAGATTTGTCACATGCTATGCAAGGGCTCGAACGAAACCAAAGACCAAGCAGAAAGGAGATGTCAGCAGAGAGTCCCATTGCGAAGTCATATTGGGCACAGTGGAACTGTTTAGAATTGATATCCGGTTGCTTGCATCGAGTATGGGAGAGTGAGGATGGTCAATGCAAGAAGAAATTGATAGTTGTTCCCAGAAAGAGGATTCCTGACGTGCTCAGCGAGCTGCATAATGGTCCAAGTGGAGGTCAGCTTGGAATCACGAAGACGACCGAGAAAATTAATCAGAGATTCTATTGCGTTGGTTGCCGTCAGTCGGTCACCGAGTGGATTGCCAACTGCAAGGTTTGCAGAGCGAAAGGGCCCAAAACTCAAAGTCATGGCCAGATGAAGCAGTATATTTCAGGTGCACCATTTGAAAGGATCGCCATGGATGTCGCAGGTCCATTTCCTACTAGCAACCGCGGAAAATATACGTACTAGTGGTTATGGATTATTTTAGTAAATGGCCAGAGGTATACCCAATCCCAAACCAAGAAGCGGAAACAGTAGCAGAAGTGGTTACAAACGAACCAAACCGCTCCGGAGGATCTGGTGATCGGGGATACCGCCTCGAGCGAACCCGCAATCGCCACATTGAATCTCACGGTCCCATGCAACACCTTGAGTGGACATGGGGCCGATATCGAAGTGGCACGCAGCACTCCGGATGCCGAGAGCGATACACTCTCGGTATCTGAGTTTGCGGGCCAGTTCTTTACGGGCATGGACGAGCAGCTTTTGCTGGAATCCGACCCGTCGGATGCCGAATTCGACGATACTATCGTAGAGGAGGCATCCGACGATGCGGATCAGCAGAGGATGGACGTCGATGCCACAAACGAAACGTAACGGGCGCGCAGGTACTACAGATAAACCTGCACCATTCTAAGGCAGCCTCGGCTGCCCTAATATTACGCCTCAGCACTACGTATGAGGACGTCGTTCTAGTCCAGGAGCCTTGGGTCGTTGGCAGCAGGGTCTGTGGACTCTTTTCTAAGGACTACCGGCTGGTGACACCGCCCGTGACAGGTAGAATCAGATCTTGTATTCTAGTAAAGAAAAATCTAGTATTTATTTTACTATCTCTTTTTAGCGACGAGGACTTTACCTGTATTAGCCTCGAGCTACAGGGGCAAACAATCTGGCTGATGTCCGCATATCTATCGCACGATCGCCCAACTTCTGTGCAGGACCGGCTCTGCAAAGCGGTACGGGAGGCCCACAATAAAGGGTTCCCGATAATAATTGGGGCCGATGCCAATGCACATCACACTGCTTGGGGCTCTACCGACATTAACAGTAGGGGTGAGTCTCTTTTTGATTCTATTATAAGTAACAATCTAAGTATATGCAACCCTGGAGACAAACCAACTTTCATCACCTCAAATAGGAAGGAGATTCTAGATGTTACTCTAGTTTCTGGGGCATTCTCTGACCTTGTCAAAAATTGGAGAGTTTCCAACGAAAACTCCTACTCTGATCATATGTATATCATTTCCACTCTGCTCTTGCGTACACCGCCTAGGGTGGCTTACAGGAATAGGAGACGTACGGACTGGAACCTTTATAAAAAAGTCCTATCCTCTACTCTCCTAAAGAACGCTTCTCACGGTAGGCCGAGCCTACCGCTAACAACTGATGAAGCGCCTCCTTTAGACACAACATTTGCTTCTCTCGGTGAGCTAGACTCATCGTCAAAAATAGAAGAAGCAGTAGATCTTATCACCAAATCTTGTAACGCTGCCTTCACAGTAGCCTGCCCGGAGATTAAGGTGAGGGGAAAGAAGAAACCCTATTGGTGGAACCAAGAAATCTCCGAGCAGAGGAAAAACAGCAGAAAACTCTTTAACGAGGCTAAGCGCACGGGAATCTGGTCCCATTATAGGGATGCCTTAAAATCTTTTAAGAAGTTAATCCAGAATGCCAAAAGGGACTCCTGGAAGAACTTCACTAATGACATCGAAGAAGTCTCAGAGGCCAATCGCCTACGAAAGGTCCTCTCCAAAAACCCCATATCTCCAAGCTGCATTCGCACAACGAGCTGAGAATGGGCCACATCTAGTACGGAAATTATCGAAACCCTGATCAGCACTCACTTTCCGGGCTGCAGATCTCAACCATACATCTTAAACACGCAATCTAACCCAGGGCCATTTCAACCCCTGGACCACATTGTAAGTGAAAAAGGAGTTATCTGGGCAATCAAGTCCTTTAAACCCTTCAAATCTCCGGGAACGGATGGAATATTTCCCGCTGAATTGCAAGCTGCAAGCGATGTTATAAGCCCGCTGCTAGCTAAAATCTACAAGGCTTGCCTCAACCTGGTCTATATCCCCACGGAATGGACCAAGGCAAAGGTAGTCTTCATACCCAAAGGAGGCAGGATATCGGGTACAGTCCAAAGGATTTCAGACCAATAAGTCTGACCTCCTTCCTCCTAAAAGTTCTAGAACGATTGCTGGACGCCTACATTAGACAATCGGCAAATAAGGCACTCATCTCAAACAACCAACACGCCTACTCTAAGGGCAAATCCGTAGAGACAGCTCTACATGCTATCACTACTAAGATAGAGAAGGGTCTTGCCATTAAAGAATTTACGCTGGGTATGTTTCTCGACATAGAAGGAGCCTTCAACAACGTTCTCCCAGCAGCGGTCACAAAATCTCTACGTTCTTTAGGGGTGTAAGAGCCTCTTGTGAAGTTCGTCGAGCTCCTTCTAAACAAGAGAATCATTATCTCTGAGCTGGGCAGCTCATCGCTAATAAGGTATACCAACAGAAGAACCCCCCAGGGGGGGCGTTCTTTCTCCTCTACTATGGAACCTGACGGTGAACGCTCTGTTATCTATACTACGGCCCACCGGATGCCAAGTCATTGCACATGCCGACGACATAGCCTTGACAGTTACCGGCAAACACCTTCCGGTGCTTGGCGAACTCCTGCAAAATGCTCTTAATCTAACAAACACATGGTCTATGGAATGCGGACTCAGCATCAGCAGTGAAAAAACTGAGATGGTGCTTTTTACCCGCAAACGCAGTATACCGGAATTTACCCTCCCATCCCTAAACGGGAAGGAAATCAAACTCTCTACCGAGGTTAAATATCTCGGAGTTATTCTAGACAGGAAGCTTGACTGGAAGCGAAATGTGGAGGAACGATGCAGGAAAGCCACAATGGCTCTCTACGCTTGTAAGTCGGCAATCGGAAAAAGGTGGGGTCTCCAGCCACGCATAGTCCATTGGATCTATACGGCAGTGGTGAAACCCATACTCTTCTACGCCGTCACCGTATGGTGGACGGCACTCGATATCGAATCTAACAGGAGTAAAGTAACGAGAGTGCAGTGCTCACCAGCGGTGCCCTTCCCTCCACTCCCACCAAAGCTCTTGAAACCATATTATTCCTTCTCCCAACTGATCTATATGGCAGATACTGTGCCTCCTGCAACGCGGCGAGGCTCAACGCTATCGAACCATGGAGGGATTGCAGGTTTGGTCACACCCGGATCCTGAAGCAAGTCCCTGAAACCTTCTTGAAATTGGACCATACAACATCGCCCCTTGCTGGGACAACAAATTTTCCACAAGAATCCCAGAGAGGAACGAGTGGGCAAACGGCGTAGAGCCGGGATCACACGAAATCTCTGTTTTTACAGATGGCTCTAAACTAAACAACAGAGTCGGCAGCGGGATATTCTCGGAGAAGCTCAATCTAAGCGAGAGCTTTCGCCTACCTGATCACTGCAGTGTTTTTCAGACTGAACTCATTGCTATCTGGGAAGCAGCCCGCTATCTGGCTAACCTACAGGTAACCAATTCTATTTCAATTTTCTCTGACAGCCAAGCTGCCATAAAATCCCTGCAATGCAGTAACACCTCGTCACTAGTGGCATTGAAGTGCAGAGAAACCCTCAACAAACTAGCTGAAAATTGCAACCTAAGCATAATATGGGTTCCTGGCCACTGTGAAATCTCAGGAAACTGCGCTGCGGATGAGCTAGCTAGGGAAGGCACCAACTTGCAAACAACAACCTCCGCTGATTGGGCCAGCCCTCCTCTAAACACTTGCAAATACCACCTGCGATCTCTTTTCACGGATCAGGCAAACGCCAGATGGGCGAGGGAACCTACATGTAGTATATCCAAGCAAATCTGGCCTAAGCTGAATGAAAAGAGATCGCGATCGGTGATATTATTAAACCGTATCTCTATAAGCCCACTATTGGGCCTTCTTACAGGTCACTGTCTCATGTGCACTCACGGTGCCTATATGGGCCTGCAGACAAATGACTTCTGCCGCAGCTGTAGGGACGAGGAGGAGATAGAAAGCGTTGAGCACTATCTGTGCCACTGTCCCGCACTGTCAAAAACCAGGTACCAATGCCTCCACAGACACTCTTTTGGGTGCCTTGCGGAGCTTGAATCTATAAACCCAAACGATATCTTACGTTTCATTAGGCAAACGCGCTGGTTTGGCCTCACTGGGGTCTAAACTCTCCTCTTCTTCGAAAGTAGGGTAATAGGAAATAGGGGCCCCCTGCGTGGTAGCACAACGGGCCACAACGGCCTACGTGAGTCTCCGCTCGGACAGCGGAGGCAGCCACTCTAACCTAACCCTAACCTATAAACGATTGGGTTGCAAGGTATGGTGTACCAAATGGAGTCCTGACCAAGGCAGGAATTTTGAATCAGCTGTGTTCCAAGAAATGTGTAAGAAGTTGGGCATTCGAAAATCACGGAAAACTGCACTGCATCCTCAGTCCGATGGTGTGGTGGAACGTTTCAATAGAACATTGGAGGAGCAGTTAAGGAAAGTAGTAGACAAGTATCATAAGGAGTGGGATACACACATATCATTATTCGGTAGGCCGATCGGCAGTACATGAGACAACGGGCCAAACTCCCGCAAAGGTAATTTTTGGCAATGACCTTCGACTGCCAGCTGATTTGAAGTATGGGATAGATGCCGATGCGGAGAGAAATATCAAGAAATCCACTGGTGTCTTGGAAGAAGAGCTGAGAGAGATACACGATCTGGTAAGGCAACGATCTGGTAAGGCAACGATCAAATATTATAAGTGACAAGATGAAAGCGAGGTACGATAAAGCAATTAATTCGGAAGGGTTTCAGAATGGAGATTTGGTGCTATTATACAACCCACAACGAAAAAAAGGTTTGTCCCCGAAATTGCAGTGTAATTGGGAAGGCCCATACAAAGTTGTAAAACGGATCAACGATCTAGTGTACCGCATACAAACCATTGGCACACCAGGAACCAAAATGAAAGTGGTTCATTTGCAAAGGCTGGCAGTGTTTAGATCGAGAGATTTGTCTGATCGGGACGATCAGATTTAGGTGGAGGGCAGTGTGACGAATATTAGCCCCACTAAGTGATACTATCATCTCAAAGCCGATGCTAAGCAGTGAATTGTATGCACATCAATAAATCAATCATTATGTCTACACATATGTACGTACACGCAGCGGAGAAGAGACGCACAAACACATGCAGATATCTTATTTGAGATGCTCCCAAAATTATGCAATTGTAATAGTGCTCACATATACACGCGCATATGAGAAGCTATAAACGTAGTAATTTTATAGCTGAAAACCAACTAGTAAATTCTAGAAATGGAAGGCCTAGAAGTATGCGAACGAGAAATCACAGAGTATAAATGGCAGCAACAGTAGAGGCACAACAATCAGTTTGGCGAACAATAGTAGTGTTATTGTGAAGTACTTTAATAAAGGCCATTTTGCATTATTGAATAGTGGAGTTATTTATTCAACAGTTTAGTGGTTCGAACGTTAGCAGAAGGTTTCAAATAAGCAGAATTGTACTAAATTCGTTACAATATTTATGACTTATAGCATTTCAAGTGTTTTTGACTAATTAAGGGATTTTGCTAACCAGACAAATCGTAGCGAATTTTGATTAACACTTTGGAATAACACCAAAGATTCCACGTACGTCAATAGGAAATATATTTTGTTTACTGTTATGTTTTTTTTTTATGAGGAAAGTGTTTACACACTGGCATATGGCTTTATGACAATAGTTTAATTAGTTAAAAATAAGAGTTGTTTGCTCGGTAAAGTCACTAAATGCCGTCAGATCTGAAAATTGAAATATTTTAGGCTAGTTTGATTATATTTATGACTTATGGCGTTTCAAATGTTTTTGAATAATTAAGGGCTTTTGACTATTCAGACAAAATGTAGCGAATTTTAATTAACACTTTTGAATCACAACAAAGATTCCACGTACCTCAATAGGAAATATATTTTGTTTACTGTTATGTTTTTGTTTATGAAGAAAGTGTTTACACACTGACATATGGCTTTATAACTATAGTTTAATTAGTTAAAATAACAGTTGTTTTCTGGGTAAAGTCACTAAACGCCGTCAGATCTGAAAATTGAAATATTTTAGGCTAGTTTGATTATATTTATGACTTATGGCGTTTCAAATGTTTTTGAATAATTTAGGGCTTTTGACTATTCAGAAAAAATGTAGCGAATTTTAGTTAACACTTTTGAATAACAACAAAGATTCCACGTACCTAAATAGGAAATATATTTTGTTTACTGTTATGTTTTTGTTTATGAAGAAAGTGTTTACACACTGACATATGGCTTTATAACTATAGTTTAATTAGTTAAAAATAACAATTGTTTGCTGGGTAAAGTCAATAAATGCCTTCAGATCTGAAAATTGAATATTTTAGGCTAGTTTGATTATATTTATGACTTATGCGTTTGAATAACGTAGCGAATTCTAATTAAATCTTTGGAATAACAACAAAGATTCCACGTACGTCAATAGGAAATATATTTTGTCTACTGTTATGTTTTTTTTTTTGTTTATGAAGAAAGTGTTTACACACTGACATATGGCTTTATGACAATAGTTTAATTAGTGAAAAATAGGGATTGTTTGCTGCGTAGTCACTAAATGCCGTCAGATCTGAACATTGCAATTTTTCAGGCTAGTTTGTTTATATTTATAACTTATGGCGTTTCAAATGTTTTTGACTAATTAAGGGCTTTTAACTAATCAGACAAAACGTATCGAATTTTAATTAACACTTTTGAATAACAACAAAGATTCCACGTACGTCAATAGGAAATATATTTTGTTTTCAGTTATGTTTTTTTTATGAAGAAAAAAAACAAACGTCATTATAGCTGTGAAGTTGCATTTTATTTTGCTGTGTTTATTTTGCGAGTTTTAAATTAAAAATGTAAGGCGCGATAACCTCCGAAGAGATCTAAGGCCGAGTTTCTCTTCCAATTTGCGTCGTGCTCCTCTTGATTTTTCCCTACAAATTGGCCGGACGGGACCTACATGTTTTATGCCGACTCCGAACGGCATCTGCATGGCAGATAAGTTTTCACTGAGAACTTTTCATGGCAGAAATACAATCGGAGCGCTTGCCAGACACTGCCGAGGGGCGACCCCGCTTAGAAAAAATGTCTTCTAATTGAAAAATCTTATTTCTAAATTTTGATGTTGCTTTGCCCGGGAGTTGAACCCAGGGCATACGGTGTGATAGGCGGAGCACGCTACCATCACACCACGGTGGCCGCCGTGTTTTAAATTATAATACCTAAATTGTAATACTAGTTTGTGACAAAAATAAGTGCGAAAACATAGAGTTAATTTTAATACAATTGGTTTGCTTTGAAAAGTTCAGATTTTGTGAATTTTAAAGTTTTTAATAAATTTTTGTTATTCATTTTGTGTTTGCCGAGTCATTGTGCATTTGTGTTTTTATTGCAATTTTGATTGGCATCTTTTCACCTTGCAATTGTTTGTGTGCGCACTCTGTTTATTTTTCTCTCTATTTACCATTTACTGTGTTCGCAGCTGTTTGCTACCGCTAAGCTCCCAAACTTTCAGAGTTGCTTTTTATATATAACCTTTCTCATTCTCAGTGCTATTTTAACTGTTCTTTCTTTGTAATTTACAAACATATCTTTACCAGTTCTATATTCTTATACTAGTCTATTTTCATTAAAAATGGCTTCTATTTTAAAAAACTGTCAGGTAAAAAGCGAATCCGAACGTTTTGTCTCTTGCTGGCTTTGGATGGGCTCGCCCATGGAAAGAGCGCGGGACTGACGGCTAGAGTTGTTGACACTGTCAATGATCGGGAGAAGGGAGTACGTTGGGCATGCATTAAATGCAGATCAACTGAGATTGACCTATTTAAACTGTTTAGACAAACTCGAAATGCGTTTTCTGAAATTGCTAAAGAGTTTTCCATAATCACGGAAAAGTTCAATCAATACGATAGCTTGTTCAAGTCTTTCAAGTATTTGGATGAGTTACCGCATTGTTTAAATAGAAATAAAGACAACCGCGATGATAAACCAAAAACGCTCTGAAGATTCACCTGACGCTTTAAATCTTAATCCTGTTCAGAACATTAATCTTCCGCAAGTGGAGCTCATAGACTTGGCTTCCCCTAATCCGCAAGCTGTGGTTCAATCCACTTCTAAGGCCGTGGAAAAACCTTAGAGTCTCAAACTGTAACGTCTGAAACTGTAACTTCTCAATCTGTGACTTCTTATTCAGAGGCACCGGCTACGCAGCCGGTTATAGTCCCGCTCAAAAAATCGATTTTTGTATCTCGCTTTGACAAAGACACTTCCTTTGAGGATATCAAGTCTTATGTCACTTCGAAAATTAAGGCTGACGGCATGACTTTAAGAAAATTTAAATTCAATTATGAAAGAAGCATTTCTTCATTTAGAATTGATGTCTACTCAAAAGATTTTGATATACTTTAGGACAGCGCATTTTGGCCGCCAGGGGTTTTTGTTCGCGAATTTGTGCATAGGACTATTGAGATTACTCAAAATGTAGCAAAAATTCCTCCTCAAAGTTCCGATCCAAAAATCTTAATTTAAAATCTTGTTTAAGCTTTTATTATCAAAATTTTAGAAGATTAAATACTAAATTAACTGACTTATATTTGAAAACCATTCACTGTAACTATAATATTATTGCTTTTACCTAAACATGCCTGAAATCCAATATTTTAAATTCCGAAATTTTTTGCGGTGGGTACCAGACCTATAGAAATGACCGCTTAAATAAGACCGGAGGTGGTGTTAATTTACCCGAAGTTGATTCCATCGAGTTTAAATGCATCCGAATCTTACTAGGCCGGGGTCATATTTACTTAGCCGTTTGCTATATTCCACCGTCTTCTGATCTGTCAGTGTATATGCACCATATTTCACTGTTACAAACAGTCAATTCGGTGATAAAGCCCACGGACTCAATGATTGTATTAGGCGACTTTAACCTGCCACATATATCTTGGAATACCGTTGATCACAAATATTGTCCCCGTATCATCCAAGATGCATAACAATGACTTTTTGGATGGAATTACTGAGCTTTGCCTTAATCAGATCAACTTCTTTCCGAATAATGGAAAATTCTTAGACTTAGCATTTGTTGACGACATATCTAAATTCGCTGTAAATCGGAGTGAACCTCTTGTTTTGCCAGAAGACGTTTACCATCCTTCTCTTGAGATAACTTACGAAATCATAAGCAACGAAGTCGGCTGCACTAACAAAACACGTGTCTCTACCAGGTGCTTTGATTTTTCCAAAACTAATTTTAACAATTTAAATAAAGAGCTTTCTGAGATAACGTGGCCTCGATATAAAGAGGATGTAGAGCAAAACGTTTTACATTTTAATAAAACCATTTATACTTTATTTGAAAAACATGTGCCCAAACGCACATGCTCGTACACTGACCAGTGCAAGCCTGGTTCACTAAAGAGCTAAAAGCTTTAAAAAATAAGAAATCAGGTTTATTCAAATTATATAAGAAAACCGGTTTACATTCTTATTAGGCACAGTACGCTATCTTCCGTCATAAATACTTTGAACTTAATAAAAAGTGTTATAAAGCTTACATATGTAAAATTAAAAGAAACATTATTTGCAACCCCAAGTCTTTTTATGATTTCGTAAATTCTGAACGCAGAACTAACGGGTTTCATTCTGCCGTGAAGTTTAGAAATAGCATTTCTAGCGACAATCAAGAGATTGCAAATTTCTTCGCTCAATTCTTTCACTCTAATTACTCTGCTGTGGTTGATTCATCACCTACAAATTATCCATATGAGCTCCATTCTAGTAACTCAATATATGCTCCACATTTGTTGCCTGAAGATGTTCTATTACATCTAAATACCCTAAAAGAATCCTTCAAATACGGTTCCGATTTGATCCCAACATGTTTTCTTAAAAAATGTGCGGAATACATTTACCAGCACCTTACTGATCTGTTTAACCTCTCTTTAAAAAATGGCATTTTACCGACGGCTTGGAAGGAATCTTTTCTTATCCCACTCCATAAAAAAAGAAGCAAGTCGTCTATTGAAAACTATCGTGGAATAGCAAAGCTCTCCGCTAACCCCTAGCTTTTCGAAGCAATTGTTACTAATCACCTTACATTTTCGATTTCTACATTGATAGATAGTTCTCACCATGGCTTTTGCAGAGCCAAATCAACCACAACCAATTTGCTTGAATTTACAACTCACGTCTTTAATGGGTTTAGAAACAATCATCATACCGACGTTATATACACTGATTTCAGCAAAGCATTCGACAAAGTACGCCACTCATTACTTGTTTATAAACTCGAATTGCTTGATTTTCAACATGGCCGAACTCGCTGGATCTCCTCCTATCTTTGCGGTAGAACTCAAAGAGTCATTTCTAAAAACATTTGTTCGAATGTCATCGATGTTCCCTCCGGTGTGCCTCAGGGCAGCCATCTCGGTCCTATTCTGCTTTTGATCTTTATAAACGATGTTTCCACAACTATAAAATATTCTAAAATTTTAATGTATGCCGACGACGTAAAACTTTTTAAGTCATACGCGTCGGTTGAAGAACGTTCTGTACTCCAGGCGGATTTAAATCGTTTAGTTACTTGGTGTAATGCGAATTTTATGCCTCTCAACATAGAAAAATGTAAATCCATGTGTTTTTCCCGTGGGAACATACAGCCAGCTTCCTACACAATTAATGGCCAAACGCTGGAAAGCGTTGATGTTTTTGTCGACTTGGGAGTTACAATGAATTGCAAACTTAGTTTCAACCCTCATATTAATGCCGCAGTCAATAAAGCGAGAGGAGTTTTAGCATTTGTGAAAAGATGGGTAAAGGAGTTTAGTGATCCTTACGTTACAAAAACCCTTTTTACATCATTGGTGAGGCCGATATTAGAATATCGATCGATAATTTGGAATCCGCGTTATCAAGTTCATGTGGATAGACTAGAATCAATTCAAAAACAGTTTTTACTTTTCGCCTTGAGAAATCTTCAATGGGACTCTCTGTATAATCTTCCTCCTTACACTAATCGATTAAAACTAATAAATCTTCCTACCCTTGCAAGTCGTAGAGAAATGCTAGGTGTACTATTTATGGCTAGACTTTTAAATGGATCGATTTCAAACCCATTTCTTTTGAACGAAGTAAACTTGAATGTTCCATGCTGAGTTTGAAGGCATTATAAACCTATAATTCTTAAACAATGCAGAAGCAATTTTCAACTACACGAACCTTTTCTATGTTTGTGTGAAGATTATAACTCTCACTCGAGAAAAATTGATGTTTCGGACTCGCTTTTTGCCATAAAAAAGACGGTTCTATCTTCTCTTAATAATTAAAAAATTATATTTATACTTTTAGTCTATTGTATTTTGTGAATCTATATTTCTCAGCTGATGAGTTTCTCTGTAGCTGAGCGGTTTTAGATCTCGGCGCTTAAGAAGCCACTGCCTCTCAAAAAATGCGCAACGTTACACAGAATGAATAAAATTAACCCAAAACAGCATAATATGACTTAACATAACATCATATATGTTAGCACAACATAACATGACTAGAAACAACACAATATAATATGACTAAACAAGGGGTTGTTTAGCGCAATATATAGCTTCTCCAACCCAATTGTCAACCTCACCTTCGAGCGGCGAATCCCGTTTCACTAACAGACGAGGCTCTGGCGACCCCAAGCTCCTCATGGAACATGGGGTGGGGAGGGATTGCCTGAATGTTTAATGTGGCCATATAAATCGTTCCCGAGATGGTCGGCTAATACCTTAATGGTGCTGTGTCACTGGAGCGTACCGGATCTGTATCCAGCAAAGGACCATCACATCGATAACACTCCTCAAAGCCTGCGGGGAGTAACCTTATCGCTCCAACAACAACTAAAAATTTTTTTGTTTCGTGGCATAAGGAAACGCTTAACCGTGACCGGGATATTTTCGGCCACACTGCGAGACTCTGCTATGGTAAGACTATTTTCATACTTTGAATAGCTACGTACTAAAACTTAACCTGCCACGGCTCGCGTAAATCCATTTTTGCGGTCTCAGGTACGGCATTTGGTATTAGTTCGGACACGCTTGCATGTTACCCCAGTCTCATGGCTACTCTCAAGTTAATGCGCTAGGCATCCATCTTCTCGTTTGCTGAGAATCATATCTCTCGCATATCTGCTGACCGTATCTTAGCTGTTAATCGTTTGGTCTTGTTATTAATGACACCGCCCTTGGATAGGTTGCCAAGTGTCTCTTCTACGCTGCTTGTAGGTTGGAGTGTTCGCATTTGAAGGAAGTGTGGCGTTTATCGTAACCTCAGGTACAGGCATTTCGGGATTTCAACCTTTCATATTCTGTGAAGGTATTTATGGAACTAACCATGTCCGGTTAAAAATTGAGTAAGGTAGAAGTCGACGTCTCCGTGTGGTCGCTTCAACCATGCGTACGGGAATTAGTTCACTGGTCCACTATACTGCAATGCTGCTGCTCCACTGTAGGTGCCAGCGTCGATTTTACTCGCACCCTCATTACAACAGCATCTCCACTCGCTTCCGTTCCGCTGTCGTATGCTTTCCTCTCTTCAAAGAAAAAATACATCGATATGGTTCCCGCAATGACCAGGGCAACTTCTGTAGAGACAGTGCTGCATGATGAAGCGATTTGCAGCACCCCTCTTCGTAAGGTCCGCCCAAATTTCAACACCGTATACAAGTACAGAAGCCGGTGCTGATGCAAACAGCTTCCTTGTGCATGGTTTTAGACCTCCTGTGTTAGCCATCAAATTCGCTATTGTGTGCATACCTCTTTGGCAGACTCGTTGAATGTGATGCGAATACAAAACATTTTTCTTAAATATGCCCTTCGTCCTTTAAACTTTTCTGATCCTATACCCGCCTACTCCGCGCGACTTCTGCTTTTAAGTCTTAAGTCTTTAGAAAATCGCAGATAAATTCTTTGCTTGTCATTTGCGTATTATATTATTAATGGGTCCGTTGACTATCCATATTTATTGGATAGGATTCGATTTAATATTCCTCGGAGATGTCTTCGCATGTTTTATCCATGTTATTGTGACAATTTTAAAACCCACTATTCCAGTACTGCTCCCATTGCTCGTGCTCTACGTGAGTTTAACTCTATCAGTACTTTTGTAACTCTAGACTTTTCTGCTCCAAACGCGAAACTGTTAGATATTTTACAATCTGCTTTCTAAGTACCATGTATAATTTTTCAAATAACTATCTCTTAATTTTAGTTTGTATTATAGTTTGTAAGGATGTAAGTCCATTGACTAATTGAAATAAATAAATAAAATAAATAAATAAAATGTAAGTTTCCTGACAGTGGGACTCCGCCTCTTCGTGAGGATGCCGATCTCCATTTTTGCGGTTGCTAGCTGAAGACCGTGATCAGTCATCTATTTATTTACAGTGCATATTACCTTGTTTAATTAAAGATGTAAGATGAAAGTACGTGTGCAACATAAGTTCTGGGCAGCTATTTGCGGCTAGCCTTAATGCATCCGCGAATATTCCATCGATCCCTGCGGTTTTTCTAGGTGTCGTAGTGCACAGGACAATTTTAATCTCTTCTTCCTAAACGTTTCCAAGCTGCGGCCTTCTTGTGTGACTTGTCCTCTATTTCGCACGTGAGGTGCTGCTTCAGTGGGCGCACAGACAATAGAGAGTTGGTGTCTACTTTCTCTTTTGGATTGAGAGCAACATAAGTTCTTGTCAGCTATTTTCAGCTAAGCTAATGGGATCCGCGGGTATTCCATCGGGCCCTGTTGCTTTTATAGCTGTCATGGTGCGCAGAACAGTTTTCAGCTCTTCTTTATGAAACGTTTCCACGATGCGGTGTTCTTGGTAATATGTATATCCTCGTTCGGTGGTTGGGTGAGAAACAGAACGTCCACAGTATTGCTGGTCTCCTCGTCCATCATCTGGTGTGCTGAACTTCTTCATGACTGCTCTATATCTTGGTCCCAGGGGTCTCGATGCACTTTCTATCTAAGCGCTTTGTACGCTTCCAAATTTTCAAGGGCCCGAAGGCTACCAAGCTCTCGGTTTCCTAGTCTATGACATCATATTCAGTAGCTCTGAAATTTTGTGGTTCCGTTAGTTCACCTTCTTTTTTCTCCTCCTCGTTGGTCTCTGTAGCATAGATTTGACATGGCTGCACAAAGAAAATAACATAACACTTTTATTTCCAAAAATAAATGAAACAAGCTAAAACATAATATGACATATGACGTGGCATGGCTTAACATAACTTTGAAACATAAATAAACTAAGCATAGCATTTCACAACATGACGCAACATAAGAAAACATAACAAATTAACAGAATTTAACTTAACATGTCATAACATAATATTATAAAATGCATCACAACATAACATAACGCGACATTATATAACATAACACGAAATAACATAGCATAACATAACTTAGCGCCACATAACAAAAAATATTGTGGCTACACATTAGAGATATACGCCGCCGATATACGCCGCCGCCGATTTTGGTCGTTTTTCGCACGCCGCCGCCGAGTGTCAAAAATATCGGTGCGTCGGCGCGGCGTCCGGCGCGTTACTATATTTTGTACTTATTTTAGGCTATATAATGCTAATTATCTACATCGAAAATGGGTTCGATGTTATAAAAATGGGTATCAAATGACTCGTGTTGCTATCAGCATTAAGAACACTAATACCAAAATAAATTTGTTTAGATCGGCTTAAAGTTATTTTCTAAAAACAACATATATTATTGAATAAAAATTTAAAATATAAGATCTCTTTTAAGTGGAATTTAGTGGAAAAATAAGTGAACAATTTCTTGTCACTTTCTTACATTTTTTATTATAGTACTTAAGTAAATTGTTAAAGGTAAGGTAAAAGTATAGAACAGCGGTCGACTGCAAAATCGCGTCCGAAAATATCGGGAGGGGTGCAAACTGCGCGTCTTGAACTCGTCAACAACAATCCGAAGGTGGAAAAGAAAAACTTCAACTCTGTCAAGAGATAGGAGTAAACCGCTGTTCTAGACATTACCAAATAAATAAAATTTCATTTTACAAGAACTAGAAGCATGCGGAAGGTGAAGCATTTGATTTTGTCATCTGGGAGGGTTTATCTACCAAATATTGGTAATTTTTTACGACAGCATGACACTGCTAATACGCGTCCTAAAACATCGAGAGAGGTATCAAACGGCGCGTCTTGACATCAGTATTAATAATCCGAAGGCGGAGAATAAAAATGTTAACTCGTTCAAAAGATATTAACGAAAAACCGAAAAAAGACCCACGGGTCCCTCCGAAACCGGGGTTGAAATCCATAGTATTTTTGCGCAGAACATCTTTCTGCGTTGGCGGCCTTCGGCCACGGTGATGCACAATTTTTTTTTGTGGGTACGACACAACAAAAACCACATCAAAATCGCCAACTTCAACTGAAAATATCTCCGGACAGAGATACAATTTTTCTCTTCCGCCTTCGGATTATTGTTCTCGAGATTAATACGCATCTTTTGAGACCTCTCTCGATATTTTTGGTAGCGTAATATCAGTCGACCCCTCATCTAGACGTTTACCTTGACCAGTTATAAATAATATATTAGCAATTTGTTCCGATAGTTACTATGTAAATAACATCAGTTTTCTTTTTTGAACGAACTATTCAACTAGATGTTTTTACATAAATACACAAGTTAGTATGTATGAAAGAGTAAGCACCGATTTCAAATATTTCAAAAATTTATTTATATATATATGTATACCGCTGGACAGTGAATAAATACTTTGCTTTTCACAAACCATGAATGCAGCCATTTTCCTAGTTCACCAACTTCTTTGTACCACCAAATAACGAATTGAAGTGGAGGAAACCGCGGTATTTTTTATTCAAAATCTTCGGATGTAGCTATTTTCTCACATAACTTAGATGCATTTGGCAAAAAACAGAAACTTTTGGCTTTTAGACATCAATTTGGCGCCTTGTTTACAAAAATTAGACGTGTTCTTTTTGAACCAAAAGCAAACCAATGTTGCCCGAAGCATTTTCCTCTGTTCTTTCCGTTGGGTTTTGGGTAATTATCAAGTTCGAGACAACTGCTAAATGTCGGGAATATTTTGATAAAGAGTATTAAGCAAGATTTTTGTTTTGAAAAAATTACCTAAAATATGGGCCTAGAATTTACACCAAAAGCTCACTTCAGATAGGGTCCATTTATATTTGACTTTTGCGTTTCTGTAATTATCGTTAATTGGAGAAAATAAACATGATATGCAAATTAAAATATTTTTTAGAATAAAGCAGATGGAGGTAAAAATTATAAAATTTTTCATGGCTTCCAGAAATTTGAAATTTTGAATGACATCGCAGGACAAAATGTAAGTTTTTTTAATTTTTGTGTGTTGCTTATAGCAATTAAAGCGGGAGTCATTGGTGCCGTATATGGTATCTCTGTAGTCGTATCCCTAACGTAATCAGCTGTTTATCGTTACGATGGTAAACCAAAAACCAATTGGTTGGCTACGATACGGTTACGATCTTGGCGGCACCAATAATCGAAAGCATTGATTCCTATAAGGTTGGTCGAATCAGTTGTTATAAGGTTACCGATACGGTTACCGATAAAGCACCAATGTCTGCAGCTTAAGACGTGTGTTGTCAAAGACTGCTGTAAACGCAGCGTAAGCGCCAAAACAAAGCAAAATGCAAATGTGTTCGGGCCTTTGTTTGTTAAGTTGAAGACTTTAATTTTCTATTTATTGGAATTATCAATTAAATAAAATCCATTTTCTCGAAAGACAGCGTGAAAAGTTTTTAGTTTTATTATCTAAGTTTTTTCTAAACTTGATAATATTTTAAAACAGAAGTCGCCTGCTAAAACACAAAAAAATTTACAACAAGCCCATCAAAACTTTCAATCGGTTTTTGAAAATATGATCTCTAGTACACGAATCAAATTTTTACCGTTTAACCAATGGGTGTCAACTCTTGACACAAGCGAAACTTCAATTTCTCGACTTCGCATTATGCATATAAAGGTCAAAGTGCACCTTTTCGACATTTTTAGACGTATTGTAGCAGGCCAACCGGTTGTTGTTCTTGTAGAATTGCAGGCCAACCGGTCGTAAAGTATTGCGGCGACTTTGACAGATAAGCGCGCTTCAATGCTTCATATTCCACAAACAGCCAGACCGTGTCTAAACAATACATTTAACACATCTCTCGAGGCAAAGGATTCAATGTAAATCCGTCATGAATGATTCAACTTCAAAGCGAAATAAAAGTTGAAGCAAATTTAAACTTTTGATGAATTCGCATTTAATTTCTCTTCCATAAATACCTTTTACAAAATATAAAAAAACATAGTTCAGGCACCCCGTGCTATTATACATTATGGTAGATATTTTGACACCAACCAAAATTACAACGCCATTGATGGGGTTACACCTGTTGGATGGTTCAGCGTCGAAAAGTAGCCTCTACAAATTCCAGTAATGTAAAGGAGCCTTTACATTTAAAGGGCGCCTTTACGTTGAATATCTGGCGGCATCCACTTACTAAAGAACAGTCATATAATGCCCCTATTGTAATTAAAACAACCCAACTTTAAGACAACTCAACTCCTGTTTGGTATTACGAATTGCAACTTATTTCAGTTGAAGTTGAATTGATGTTGTAAACCTGAAAAAGTGATGACTTGACAGATAAATGAACAGCTGATCAATTTGTGGCTCAAATGTGAGCATTTGCAAGTGATTTTTTATTAATAGCAAAATGGATATTAGCATAGAATTATTTTGTGACGAAAATGTTGGTCACATGTTGGGATTAAGAAAAAATTTACGTGATCACTCCAATCCCTTGGAATTACCAAGTACCAAGTAAGAAAACGTTTAAATGGCAATTGATGAGCTTCTAATGTAGTTATTTTCGGTTAAGTAAGGAATCATTTTGCTCCTTACTAAACGAAATGAATGGCCATTTCTGCAATCGCGTTATGCACTACACTCCGATTCCTTGCTGGCGGCAGCTATCAAAAATTCTGTGGAAATGATTTTAGTGTTGGACTGGCACAACCTACAACATCTAAAGTTATTAGAGATGTATTAGATATTATTGAGGAGCATATTTGTGCGAAGTGGATTAAAACCCAAATGACTGCAGAGTAGCAAAGCGGTTCAAAAATCGCGTTTTCCTCTAAAACAGGATTCCCAGGAGTAGTTGGTTGTATCGATGGGACTCACGTTTGCATAATTTCACTTATTTTGGCTGCATCCGAACTGCGGCTGGCCTCGTCCGACTTCGGGATGTTGCTCCATAAGGTCAATAAGATTTTCAATGCAATCTTTCGTTGAAGCTTTGTGTTTACTATAAACGTGCACAGAACTGCTGATTATAAAATTTGTTTAAATTAATTTTACAAGGCCTAAAAACCCGCTTTCCATTTTTTATAATATTCTTTCCAAACAACTTCAAAATGTTCTGAGACAATCATTAATCAGTTGTTAGATTTTGATGCCTTTGACAACTACACCAACACAAGGAAGTAAACGGTAATGCCACAAAAAGTTGTTAGAATAGACACCTCCACCGACATTTTTTTTTGACAGGTGAGTTGTAATCATCTGTAATACCAAATTGCGAAATTTGAACCCAATGAGAGTTGAGTTGTATACCGTAATAGGGGCATAAATTTCAGTGAGATTTATCGATTATCTGAGAGCTATCACATCCCTACAAATATAATTTAACTTGTAAATCCAAATACTGTAAGGCCCTTGCGCATATAATTTTCAGTTCAGTTGTGGGAATAAAAGTAAGTTTTCGGTAAGAGACTTGTTGAGGGGTCGACTGCTAATATGCGTCAAAAATATCGAGAGAAGTGTCAAAAGAAGCGTATTAATCTCGAGAACAATAATCCGAAGGCGAAAAAAAAAAATTTTATCTCTGTCCGGAGATATGGTAGTAGTGCAGTTTAGGGCCCCACCCTAAAGTTGGGCCAAGAGTTTCGAGTGAGGTATCAAAATACGCGTATTAATCTCGAGAACAATAATCCGAAGGCGGAAAGAAAAATTTTATCTCTGTCCGGAGATATTTGCAGTTGAAGTTGGCGATTTTCATGTGATTGTTGTAATCGTACCCACAAAAAAAATTGTGAACGCAGGACATCACCGTGGCGGTAGCTGCTAATACGCGTCCAAAAATATCGAGAGAGGTGTAAAACGACGCGCCTTGAATTCGGTATTAATAATCCGAAGCCGGAAAATAAAAATTTTAACTCGTTCAAAAGATATTAACGAAAAACCGAAAAAAGACCCGCGGGTCCCTCCAAAACTGGGGGTGAAATCCATAGTATTTTTGCGCAGAACATCTTTCTGCGTTGGCGGCCTTCGGTCACGATTATAAAAAATAACCCTGGGCTACGCCATGCCACGTCCGGGTGTGTGGTATAACCGTGGCGGAAGTCCTTCTGCGTTCACAATTTTTTTTGTGGGTACAATTACAACAATCACATGAAAATCGCCAACTTCAACTGCAAATATCTCCGGACAGAGATAAAATTTTTATTTTCCGGTTTCGGATTATTGTTCTCGATATTAATACGCGTCTTTCGACACCTCTCGATATTTTTGGACGCGTATTAGCAGTGTCATGCTGTCGTATAGAATTACCCATTTTATTATTAGTAGATAGTGCAAGTAGCTTTTGTTTGATGTACCAACATCTTTAATTAATGAAGACTTATAATAAAAATATGTTATGTAAGAAAGCGTTTATTATGTGAAAATGCATAAAAGCTAACTAATTTGTTCTTAAATTTTATGCATTTTCGTTCTGCTTTATCGGCCTGTAACTTACAGATGGAAAAGGCAGTGAAGGATTACATAATCAAACTACAAGTTGCAAGTAGCCGACGTAAAAGCAGTGTTTGGCAATTTTTCGGAACGTTAGAAGAGGCTCAAGTTGGAAAAACTATTGAAAAAGAAAAAATTTTGCAACCTTTGTCTAACAAAACAGAAAAATGAGGATTCATCCATAATTTTTTCTTGGTAAGTTTTGAGCCTAGTACTTTTTCTATTTCACAAGTAACAAATATTTTAGTTCCAAGATCCAGTCATATAGCAAAAACATTTCTACAGGGAATCTAACGAGGCACTTAAAAAATGAACACAATATTCGTGATTTCGACGCTGAAAGTAGTTCTAACATATCAAACTTTTTTTAAAAATGTCCTAAAAAATCTTCAACGAATTCCAAATGGCTATTGGGAAGAGACTTGGCATTGTGGATGGCACGAGATTTAGTACCGTTCCATACAATTTCCAATAATGGAATAAAAGACTTCCTAAAAAAATACAAAGTTGTATTAGCTGATGGTGATATACCACATTTCAAAACCATTTCAACAACAGCGTTAGATGATGTTTATGAATGCGTGTTAAACACAGCTCGACAAAAAATCTCTGGCCAGGAACATTTTGCACTAACATTTGATTTGTGGACTGATAATTTTCGAAGAAGAAATTATATTACATTTACTTTTCATTATCTCGACAAAAATTTCCTGTTGGAAAATCTCACCTTGGAAACAAAATACATTTCAAAGTCTCACACTGGCAATAACATTTTAACAGAACTTGAACAAGTAACTGCCTTGGGCATGGGCTACATAATTTGCTTACTATAGATGTCTATAATTCCGTCCCTGAAGTAAGCAACTTAATTGCGAAGTGCAAAAGTATTGCAAGGGCCCTTCGTTTTAAAACAGATGTTTTAAGATGCCAAGCTGATACAATACAAAACGAAATTTTAGCAAATATTGACAACTTGGAGGAACTTGCTTCCGAAGACTTGTGTTGGGTCGACTACGATAACGGATTTGGTCCACTAGACGATGTTCCGTTAGAAACGTATAAGCACATCAACAATCCTAATGACTTACATGGTAGTTTGATGGGCAAAAGAAATGTCACTCTAAAAAACGCGGTCGCAACAAGATGGCACAGCGTTCTGTCAATGCTTGATAGTCTTGGGTCTCAAAAAGTCGCAATAACTAAATTGCTGAAAAACTGTAATAAAACTGACTTGATTTTACTAGAAGCTGAAGCACAGCTTATGTACACGTTGAAGGACTTTTTACAAAAATTCAAAGATGCTGTGAACATTTTGTCTGGCGATTCATATCCATCTATTTCTTTTGCATTAATTATTCGAACGGAGATAGTGACGATATTATCTGAGAACGTCGACATTGATTTGGATGAGAATAATGCAAACTTTTCACAGTTGAATTTAATTCGAAAAATTAAAAATGATATAAGAAGCAAACTGACTATAGATTTCCAATAAATGATATATTAGTGTGCGCAGCGCTACTGGATCCGCGCTTCAGCACACTGGATTTTGTCACGGACTACTGCAACGACAGAAATATTACGAAAGTAAATTTTTTAATTAAAATGTATAAATCCCTTATTGGTGACTCAAAAAATACCGAAGGTAATAATGATAAAGATATTTCTCTACCTTCCTCTAAAATATTGCAGCTTGCGCAGAGGTATTCCACAAATTCAAAAAATATGAATTTATCAGCAGAATGCCATTTGCTGTTGAGTTTGTCATCAAACCAAAATGTTTTAAATTTCTGGAGGGAAAGGCTGCTGCAATGCCACTATTATCTAAGTTGGCACAACAAGTTTTGTGTATTCCGGCAACGAGTACACCCAGTGAGCGGGTTTTTTCTATTGCTGGCCTTACTATTACAAATAAACGGTCACAGCTCAGCCCGCACAACGTAAACAAAATTATTTTTATTCACAATAACTATGAATCTTGCAAAGAAAATTTCAAATAGGTATTTTTTATATGAATACTGGAAGTATATTTTTAGTGGCCCAAAATATAGACATAAAATAGCTGTTCTTACAATATGTATGTGAATAAAAACGTCATTATACAATAAATATATTCATTTTAATCTTTAAATTCAGGAAGTGTTAAATCTAAGCATTTGGGAGAAATTTGCTGGATATAAATTTGAGAATCATACAGTTTTCAAAATTTCTGTAAGGTCAGAGAGTAATTGAAAAAACGTGTGGAGATAAAAATTTATTTACCAAGTACGACGGCGTGAGCCGGCGCGCCGACTTCGATATTTTACCAAGTCTACGCCGCCGCCGCCGATAAAGTAATCGGCGTAATCCTCTACTACACATAACATTACATACATTAACATAACATAAAATAGGCCAACATAACATAACGTAACATCGTATAATATAACATAGTGTTACATAAAATAAAATGATGTATGTCACTTCTGTTCTATTTGTTTCTATTGCTGTATTGGGTGCACTATCACTTTTATCCTTATTTTTTGGTTTTCCTATCGCACATTTCTACATATATTTCTGCAGCTACATCGAATACGCTGATTTTTATCTACATCTTCTCTGCTCCAAATCTAATTCGCTTTTTTTATAAATTCTGTGCTCATCATATTCCTACCAAAGTTTCTGTCTACAAATTTACTTTCTGGTGCGACTTAACTCACTCCTCGAATGATGAAGAATTATTAATTGTTGCTTTATTACTTTATTGGTAAAACATACACACATAGAAATACATAAAAAATGTCTTACAAACTACTTTATAGCAAATGCGCCGTTGTGAAGTAAAAAATTTAAGAATTTTCATTATGACCGAACAGCCTTATAAACGAACAGTTATATATATTTGCTTTATATTGTTACCACTTTTTCCTATTATTTTTACATAATTTTCTTGCAAAGTATACTTGCATCTATATGTACTTATAGAATTGTATATATGTACAGCAACGAACACGAAAATAGCAGTGTAAATTTTTAGCAAATTTCGTCAATTATTTTCTCGTTAATTTAATAAAAAACGTACATGAACTGTTAGCGGAAACTATGCTAAAATTTCGAACTTTTTTTTTAGAGTTTTCTGAATTTTGTTGAGTATGCAGTTTTATAGCTCAATCAACGGCGGCCACCGTGGTGTGATGGTTGCGTGCTCCGCCTACCACACCGAGGATTCTGGGTTCACGCCCCGGGCAAAGCAACATCAAAAATTTTAGAAAGATGATTTTTCAATTAGAAGAAAATTTGTCTAAACGGGGTTGCCCTTGGCAGTGTTTGGCAAGCACTCCGAGTGTATTTCTGTCATGAAAAGCTCCCAGCGAAAACTCACCTGCTTTGCAGATGCCGTTCGGAGTCGGCATAAAACAAGTAGGTCCCGTCCCGCCAATTTGTAGGATAAATTAAAAGGAGCGCGACGCAAATTGGAAGAGAAGCTCGGTCTAAAATCTCTTCGGAGGTTATCGCACCGTGTATTTATTGGTTATTTTATATTTTAGGTTTACGAGTTTTTTATATTTGATGATAAAACTGCGCTTTTTGTGCTGGTTTTCTTTATAAAAGCCAAAATTGGTAAATTTCATTCCTCAAAAAGTGCTGTAAAAATTTCTAAAAAAAGTTCAAATTATAGTAACATAATACAAAAAAATAAAACAATAACTGCGTCTCGCTGTTCGCATCTACTATTACTCAATACAATACCGTTTACTCCGAAATTAGTTTTGATATTACTCCGAAAAGTGTTTACACTGAACGTTCTTATTTTTTTGTGACTTTGGAAGAAAATATCAAACATTCTTCCGAAAATTTAAAAAAAAAATTAGGGCGAATTTTGAGTCACCTATAACCTCTACTTTGTGAGACTAAAATTGATTGGGCTGCATACTCGAAAAAAATATAGGATGCTAAACTCTCTCATTGGGTATTTACCGCGATTGTGAAACCCATACTTAGCTATGGATTTATTGTTTGGTGGACAGCCATACAAAAAGTACGTATACCAAAAAACTTGAGCGGTTATGCAGAGTATCAATGATAAGCAAAACAGGAGCCCTTAAAACTGCCCTTACGGCAGCATTGTACGCTATTCTACACACCCCACCTGCAGACCTAATGGTCAAAAACACCGCGCTAGTAACCGCAACAGAGCTTAAGGCCTCGGGGCAAATTAAGTGTAGGCCATATGGACTTAGTATAGCCGCTATACTGCTATACTATAGCGCTATCTAATATTGGGCAAACGGAATATATGGTCCCGTGCCTGAGGTCCGAAAGAGATCTTGGGGCCACAACGAGCCGGAGGGTTGGTGCTAGGGTGAAGAAATGGCAGAACATACTATACATGTGTATACGAATGGTTCCAAATTAATTGAAGGGGTCGGGTCTGCGGTTTACTGTGTCGATCCACAAAAAAGTAGATCCTACAGGATGACAGATTACTGAAGCGTCGTTGGCGGAAATTATAGCAGTGAAGGAAGCAGCAGAAATTCTGGAGGAAGAGTGCTTAAACTGCAGTCGCGTCAATATATATATATATATATTGATAGACAGGCGGCGATTAAAGCAGTAATCTCACACAGTACTTCATCAAGAAGTGTTCTGGAATGCAAAGAATCATTGGAAAAAACTTCGCTCAGGCCGAACCATACATCTATCTGTGTTCGTGTCCTACGCTCGCCAAGTCAAGGCTCCACTTATTAGCGCCGGCAGAGTTGCGATATCTCGAGGCAGCAAAAGCTAGGCTCTAGAAAACGTCTAGTATTTGCCAAGAGGACTGATCCATTCTATAATATAAATCCTGGTACCTGATTGGGATTCTTCTGTTTGGTCGCCAAACAAATTCTGGTAACACTATGGACACATTCAGTCTATGTGAGGCCTTTATTAACCACCAAGTTCAACATAACCTATATCTAAAACCAGTGTGCGTCATGTTTCACTGTCCACATGGAGCGCTGATGATTGTGTTTTTTAATAACCTGGAGTTTATCTGTAAACATAATAGAAACAGATAACTCTGTATGCTTGAAAATTATTTACGAAAGGATTTGGCATCAGAAGCACAACACTTATGAATAAAGTACACCACAGTAGCAAGACCTCCAGCTAGAGTGCATATCCAATTTCCCGTCAGTAAATGTAGCAGAACGGTCATACCTCCTTTCAGCAGACAGCCTAATTAGGAATAAGTACACCGGACACAAACGCCAATGTTGTTTCTTTACTTTCGCCGACTCTGTTATCAGAGGACACAACTGCACGTATACATGTTTTCATTTCATCGACTCGACCTCTGGGAATCCCACAAGATTTAGCTCGACTACTCTGGCCGTGTCAGGCTTGTTGATGCGGGTCGTTGGCCTAAAATTCTGCTTCTTGGCACGAAGGTGTATGCCTCAATTGGATGAAGGCGTCAAAATATCCATGTATGAAGACTTGCCTCTACGTGGTCTCCTATCGTACTGGCAGCTCGATGTTAATATAGTGAGGTCGTACCGTAACATCAACTCTCGCTCAATCATCCGTCTAAGGCTGGGGTTTTTTTTCAGGTGGCCTAACTCAAAAGTTAGAATTCAAGAGTGCAACACGAAGGTATCGTTTTATTCGGGGTCGTTCCTCGGAGTGATTTGGCAAGCACTCCAAGTGTATTTCTGCCATTAGAAACTTCCTAATGAAAATTCGTCTGCCTTGCAGATTCGTTTCGAAGCCGGTGTAAAACTTATAGGTCCCGTCCGGCCTAAAATCTCTACGTAGGCTATCGCGCCTTACATTTATTTTTTTATATAACACTTTTCCGTCAAATCTATTGCTCTCTGCCACAAACTACGATATGACAGTGAACGTTTGTCGCAATACCAATATTGCCGGTCATACGACCAGTAACGTATGCTTCTACCATACGATTGCCGATTCGATCACGGAGCACAAGGTTCGAGCCCAGCAAACCCCTAAGTAAACCGTTCGAATTTTTTGCAAAATTTTCTCGAATTTCCGAAATTGTTCGAAACCATGTATGAGATTGGATTCAATATTTTCAGTTACAAAATTGATATAAGTTTTTTCGTAAATTATGGAAAATAGAAAGAGAAGAATTTTATTGACGAAATCTGATAAAAAATGTTACTGCTATTTTCGTGTCCGCTGCTGTATGTTGTAAGCATATTTTAGGGCATCGTTAAACTGTTGAGTTTTTAATTATATGCTTGTGTTCTACTTGCGCGACGCTTTTGTAGCGCTTGCATATCAGCTGAGCTGAAAATTCAATAATCTTGTCAACCAACAATTTTAATAATAAAAACAATATTAAACAAACAAGTGAAAGAGTAACGAGCGATAAACATGAGAAAATGCTTTCATGTATGCGTTTGATAGCTTATATACATACATATGTGTAAAAGATGATCTACGAGAGTATTGTGCTAAAAATTTTGCAAAATTTAACATTGGAATCATAACAAAAAATTTAACTAATATTTTCTCAATAATCTCTAATGAGGATTGTACAAGCATAAGCTCAAGGATTTTAGCACTTTTGAGAGTTTTCAGTTTATCCGTAAAATTCGCATTTGTAATAAAAATACTTATAAACCTTAAATACAACTATACAATAATACAAAGTCTCCTAAACTTTTTCCGTTACATTCTAACAATTTCACACACACGTCCATATTAGACACCCGGTAGATAAATAGTTACTCATACGCCATGGCAGCCCCATTTTAGCGGCTGCATCACACAGCTTTTCTCTATTTTTAAGTGTTGCAACAAAAACTGTGTAATAAATATTTTTATGCATTTTTAAATCTATTACGCTCATTTAGGATAGCTTAAGGCCTAAATGGAAATCAACGGTAATTACAAGTGTTTTTGCTTTTTTTATTTCTATGCGAATGTGCAATTATGTAGCGATTTAAACGTTGAGAGCAGATGAAAGTAGCAACTGTGCCGTAGAACTAAATTAAATGAAAATAAATTTAAAAGAGCTAAGCTAAATCACAATTTCAAGTACTACATTATTTGAAAATTAAAATATTTTTAAACAATTTTTAATTTTATTCACTAAAACAGTAGATAGAGCATACAATTTGCTTGATCCTGTAATTGTTTGTCATATTAATTACATTAAATTAAATCCGTTAAATTCAATAGAGTTAATATTAATTGAATTGAAAAAAAAAAAATTGTATTCTGGCTATCTCTTCCAAATGATATCTGCGCATACCTAAATTACTCTAACCTTTTTTGTTCGCAGTTATTTGCACAAACTTCAAAGCTATTCAGCATCCCCCCCCCCCCCCCCCCCCCCCCCCCCCCCCCCCCGCGGACTTCTCTTTCCGTTTAATACAATCCAATTTTGCGTTACATACTCCTATAACTGTACATAACGTATGTCCATTAGGGTGGTATACATCAAATAATCGATATAACCTCTTTAGGTCCAAAATGGCACACATAAAGATTGGTTCTGATTAGAAACGGCTAATACGTGACATTGATACTAAATGGATACTGTTAAGATGAATACTACTAGGCTAGACTTGTGTGCGACAAGCCTTGAATATTTCTCATCGGAACCAAAACTTCTACTTTTCGATTGCTGTAATACCGCTTGAAAGAGCTATAATAAACAAGTAAGGGTGTCTAAGTTCGGGTGTAACCGGAGATTATATACTCAGCGTGAGTTTCAATTGTACAGTTCGTTTCAGATAAATTACTTTTTAGAATTTTCTTACAGGGGGTTTATTTTTTTTTATTTATTATTTTTTTGTTTGAAGGTCTAGATATGTTGTGCTTGATCGGAATAGGGGCGTGGCATCGCCTATTAAAAAAAACGTCTCTTAAATAAAACTTGGTAAGTGATACGAAACTATTTTTCGCTAAGAAATAGCTTATTATTCTAGTTTACGACACTTTTAAACAACCTTTATATATAAACGCGGGCGTGGTCCTTAACCGATACCGTTCAGTTTTACTGGAAATATTTCTCGCTTTGCCCTAAATCTTAGTACGATCCGTTAATTTTTCTTCGAGTTATGGCTTCCGGAACATAGAAAATTGCTTGTTCAAAAAAGGGGAGGTGCCCCGCCCATTTTCAAAAAATTTACTTTTTTGCTTTTTTTGTTGCAATTCCACTTTTGTAATGAAACATCATTGATATAAAGGTTTTTTTTTGCAAAGTAATTGCTTATTTTATTCATCGACGACCTTTTTAAAAATCTTTTATATGAAAGTGGGCGTGGTTCTTAAACGATTTTGATTATCTTCACTCAGTGCATATAAGTTGGCAAGGATAATGTATCTGCCAAATTTTAATGTAATATCTTTAACAGATTTTGATTTATTTCCAAATTTTCTTCTTCTAAATGTGGGTGGTGCCACGCCCATATTCCAAAAGTTTTTGGAATTTATCCACGTACCAAATTTTATTAGCTTAGCGGCATTTTGGAATTTTTTCATTTTTCTTAATTTTCCGAAATTTTCGATAAAAATGGTTTCGTTCGATTTTCAATACTAATTTATTCTGGGCCCAGAACATCCTGAATATCGAATTGTTGTGAAGATATCTCAATATTTGCTCAAGTTATCGTGTTAACGGACGGACAGACGGACGGACATGGCTTAATCGAATTTTTTATTTTGATACTGATGATTTTCTTAGACGGAACTCTATATCTATCTCGATTCCTTTATACCTGAACAACTAACCGTTATCCAATCAAAGTTAGTGTGCAAAGCTCGTTGCGTAGAAAAAATAGTTTATTTATTTTTTAAGTACCCCCTAATGTGCATATGTACGTGAACATATTAGAACATCTTCATCATAATTCTCCCCGAAAAAAACTCAACAGATTTTGATCGCACTCAGTAACTGTACGTTATGTGATCAAGCTTAACATAGAGGATCAGGCGTAAATGAGAAAGCGTGAAATGAAAATTCAAAAGTGTCAATTGTAATTGAGAATAGATAGTTGTAAATGAGAATAATAAGTTGAAATTTCGAAAGCGCAACATGGAAATGAGAAAAGTCAATTGTAAATACGAAAGTGTCACTTCGATATGAAAATAATTACATTTAAATGAGAAAGCGTCAAATGAAATTGCGATAGCGTTAATTGTAATTGAGAATAATCATTTTGATTAAGAACGGTCAGTTGAAAATGGAAAGACGTTAAATACAAATGAGAAAAGTTAATTGTAAATGTGAAAGCGTCACTTCGATACGAGAATGGTATGTTGTAAAATGAGAAGGCATCAAATGAAAATGCAAAGGCGTAATTTGCGATTGAGAATAGCCGGTTGCAAATTAACCAATTATTTTTAGCATTGGAGGCGTTGCACCATAACAGGGCAGGCGGCATACTAGTCTATGCGATGTTAATGTGACCCTTTTCAAACGTTTGAACTTTTTCCAAAACAGTTTTGATTTGGATCAGCATTACAAAAACTGACCTAACCCAAGCAGGGCATGTTGAAGGGGCGAGGCAAGAAACCGGAGAGCGAGCGGAAGGAAGAGGGTGGAAGAGGGAAAGGAGTAAAACAGGAGGAAAAGTGAGAGAAAAAGGACAGTGAAGAAGAATAAAAAGGGAGTAGTCGGGAATAAATGCAAAAGGAAACGGAGAAATAAAGAGCTAGAAAAATGGTTATACAGAGGGAGTGGAAGAAAAAAAAGACAGCCAAGCTTGAAAATCGACCAAATAGCGTTTTAGGGTCTGGAATAGCAACGGGCTTAGAAACTCAAAACATCGCCATACATTAAACATGATGGACGGAGCAGTGTATAAAGGGAATCGGACCCGATCGGGGCACTTTCTTCTGTGACCGTCTCTATACAAGAAGCCGAAGAACCGAAAAAGCTATGTGAAGGGGTTTGGTTTGAGATTACAAATGAACTTCATTGCCAATATCTGTATTTTAAGCCTGTTTTACATGTTCTACAATATATCGTTCCTTTATCTGTACCAACAGATAAGCAGAATGAGCAGAATAAGGACTGTTTCTGTGGTGAGCTCGAAAAAATATAAGCCCGCAGCCCTCGACTACGATATAAAGTACGTATTTAGGTATTCTTATGATAAGAATATCAACGTCCTCGGGTTAATGCAACAGCTTAAGTGGGAGATTCCTACTTAGTTGAAAGACACAGATCGAACATGGCGTCTATTCTGCTGATGTTCACATTTGGAGTCAGTTTTCATGTTTTTTGTTTTAAATTACACATCTTGTTGACAGAGCCACCTTAATTTAAATATGTACCTGTACCTGTTTACAAACATGTATTTGATCTGTCCGTGGTCGACTTTAACATTCCCTTCTAATTACTCAATACAACCAATTAATTATTTAGCACCTAAACGCTTTTGAAAACCACACAAGCATACATAATAGAAAGCATGAAAGATTTGTGGTTAGCCAAGTGGTCAATCAACCCTTAAACACACGTGTATGCTTGTGCTTATCTTGTACACATATCTTTATATATCTAATGTAATAATATAATAAACTCGTATGTACATACATATATAATGTTTTAACAGGGTATTGTCTTTTTAGCAAAATTTAATCATGGAAACTATCTTCAGTTCACTGGCGTAAGCGTCAGACTAAACCTAATTCAAAGAAATAATTTAAGATGACATTAACATAAGCATACGTATGTAAGTCATAGAAGTCGAAACTCTATAATACATATTGTAACGAATTTACTTGCAAACCCTCTTATTTGCTCTTCAGCTAAGTTCGTATCACTAAACTGTTGAATAAATAACTCCAATATTGAATAATGGAAAAATGGCCTTTATTAAAGTACTTCACAATAACACTTATACTTTGCAACTAGCTGGCTTAATAACCAAACTGATAGCTTAAATGAAACTGTCTTTCAAAATAATACTGCTATTGCTCGCTAGATAGCGTCATAATCGAAACTGCCCATAGCGCCTCTACCGCTGATGCTTTTATACTCTGTGATTTCCTCGTGGCATCTTCTAGGCGCTTCCAGAATTTTACTTAGTTAGTTAAAAATTTCTCAGCTACAACTACAGATGTATAATTTCTCATTTGAGTAATACTTGCACAAATTATTGCCCTCTCTTGTGACAACTCCGATAAGATACATCCATGTGTTTGTGCATTGCTTCTCCGCTGCTCGTATACGTACATATGTGTAGACGCAATTATTGATTCGTTTATGTAAATACATAATGATTGAATTATTGATGTGAATTCACGTCACTACTTAGCATCGGCCTAGAGATGGCAGCACCCCTTAGTTTTGCTAATATTCGTAACAATATTCTATAGCCGATATGTTGCTTATAGTAGTTGGCTGCGAGTAGCAAATGATTAACCAACGTCTGATTATCAACAGCCAATTGCAGCGAGCGAAATAACCTTTCATGAGCTTCACTATTTAACTATACGATGCTTCGACTGATGCCTGACACTGACTTTGGCTGGCAGGCGATTCACATGTCAGGGGATCAGGAGTGCAAGGCGGAAGTATCCAACGAAAGCTTGTGCTTCAATGGACCACTGATATTTCCTTAGAGGCTTTGTCTCTAATCTTATAACGAAGTGCGAGCAAATGAGGATACCTCTGTGTTTAGAGTGCACTTTCCACTTCAGCTCATAGGTCAGGTTACGGTTTTTTAGCTCATACATATCTGTCTTCCATTCCGCTACTTACCCAATAGCCTCCAAGTGTGGAGGCGTTTATATACAGATGAAGACGTATTATCTTAAATATGTTTTGTTAGTCTCGTTGCTGGGGACTAACACGATCCTTAAAGATGTGTCTGTCGAAGGAAATATCTTCCCCGAATATCTTGTCCGATACTACCATCCCTCCTGTCGGAATTTCGCTATTATACCGCCACTTGGACACTTACCAGCAGTCGATGAGTGTAGAGACGGTAATGCTCAGATGGAGGGCCATTATATGAAATCGGCTCGGCATTATCAAGCCCGATTTTGGCCCATACAGGAAGCACTATTGCGTGCCGGCAACTGCCCCCTCCTCCAAACTTCAACCAGTAATTTCTTTAAGAGGGGACTGAGGAAATATAATTATCTGGGGAAATCCTTGGCCGGATAGAACTCGGTATGCTCGGGTGCTATCACCGCCACTACCGCTAGCTGATTGACAGGGAAACTATTTTTTTTGGCCTCGAAGCTTCGGGTAAATTACTGTTAACTGAAAGCATATGGTCTGCTGATATTATTGGGTTCACTAAATCTCTTCTTCTGGTGGCCGCCGTGGTGTGGTGGTAGCGTGCTCCGAAACAAAATTTTCAATTAGAAAAAAGCTTTCTAAGCATGGTCGCCCCACCACAATGGTTTGGCGATTGCACCGAGTGTATTTGCGCCATGAAAAGCTTCTATGTGAGAACTCATCTGCTTGCAGTCAGCAAAAAAGAACATGTAGGTCCCGTCGCGCCAATTTGAAGGAAAAATTTAAAGGAAGTTGTCCTGCTGTTTTTTGTTTTATTTGAAATCTCTTCTGTCAAATGTGATTGGGACTCTGGCGCGTCACTATCAAATGAGGGTTAATGTTGATGTTTTACCAGAAAAACAATTCCCGAAATTTTAGGGAATGTTATGGATATGGAAAGTTTTTTGCTCTTTTGAATACGAAGCGCTACGGTAATAGGCCGCCTGTCTTGGGAATGATTTTTTACCTCTTGAAACTTTGTGTTATTTAAATCGCCTCTCACGACAGATTTTTTCCTTCCCCGATTATATACGGCATGTCTTATTAAACTCGAAAGCTCTTCCTGCTGCAGCTGCATAGTGGACGATGAGATAAAATCATGGAGCCTCTTCCTGGCCGGCAGGCAACAGTCTAGTTGAGCAACGTAACACAAAAAAACCAGGGTAGTGTCCTATTCTCACTTTTGTTTAATCTTTGATCTTAAAAGAAACACACTGCAAGAAACTGCTGATCGGCACACAAAAATTCCGCCGCTTATACCTAAAAAAATCATATGCAGGCCCTCAACATCATCCAAAAAGTGTCGGAAAATTCTTATTCGGATAAATAAATGCCTTACAAGGCCCGTTCTTAGCATTCGATACCCACAACTAGCATGAGAGGAAATCAGACTTCCCAGGAAGACACGCATCACTCTAGCAAAACTTAAATTGCAATGTGGAGCCAACGCCTTTAACACCAATCTCTTTCTATCCCAGCACCATTGAAACTGCAGTTTTCCTGGAACTTCCGTTAGAGGATATCATTGACAAGATGAAAAATCTTGATTATCCAGCTTTTGGCAAAACTTGGCGTAGTATTTCGGTCAAGGCTCGCGCGGATCGTCGGATGATTTGTCCAGGTTAGGAATCGGTCTCATTCACAACTATATCTATTCTCTAAGTAGCTATAACATACGCCACCTTTATCTTATGCTCTGACGCCAAGATGCTGTCAAATGGAGCTTCTCCTATCGGAGTAGCTAACATTCAACCTAACCTAATTTTACCTCTCCGTTGTTACCGAACAGAAAAAAAAATTTTTCCAAATTTCTACAATAGCGGCAAACTGGAAAATCTTATACATACATACATGCATAAATACACTCATACAGTTATAGTTGTATGCGTTGATCCGCTTAAAGCATCCTTATGCTCACGTGCTTTGCACACAGAGTATATTAACTTTGATTGGATAACAGTTGGTTGTACAGGTATACAGGAATCGAGATAGATATAGACTTCAAAATCATCAGTATCGAAAAAAAATTTCATTGAGCCATATCCGTCCGTCCGTCTGTCCGTTAACACGATAACTTGAGTAAGTTTTGAGGTATCTTGATGAAATTTGGTATGTAGGTTCCTGGGCACTCATCTCCGATCGCTGTTTAAAATGAACGATATCGGACTATAACCACGCCCACTTTTTCGATATCGAAAATTTCGGAAAACCGAAAAAATGCGATAATTCATTACCAAAGACGGATAAAGCGATGAAACTTGGTAGGTGAGTTGACCTTATGACGCAGAATTTTGGACAATGGGCGTGGCACCGTCCACTTTTAAAAGCAGGTAATTTAAAACTTTGCAAACTGTAATTTGGCAGTCGTTGAAGATATCATGATGAAATTTGGCAGGAACATTACTACTAACACTATATAAGTACTAAATAAAAATTAGCAAAATCGGCTGAAGAACATGCCCACTTTCAAAAAAAATTGTTGTTAAGTCAAATTTTAACAAAAAATTTTATATCTTTGCAGAATATAAGTAACTTTTGTCAACATTCAACTCCAGTAATGATATGGTGCAACAAAATACAAAAATAAAAGAAAATTTCAAAATGGGCGTGGCTCCGCCCTTTTTTATTTAATTTGTCTAGAATACATTTAATGCCATAAGTCGAACAAAAATTTACCAATCCTTGTGAAATTTGGTAGGGGCATAGATTCTATGACGATAACTGTTTTCTGTGAAAATGGGCGAAATCGGTTAAAGCCACGCGCAGTTTTAATACACAGTCGACCCTCTGTCCTTCCGATCGGCCGTTAACACGATAACTTGACCAAAAATCGATATATCTTTACTAAACTCAGTTCACTTACTTATCTGAACTCACTTTATCTTGGTTCAAAAAATGACCGAAATCCGACTATCACCACGCCCACTTTTTCGATATCGAAAATTCCGAAAAATGAAAAAAATCCCATAATTCTATACCAAATATGAAAAAAGGGATGAAACATGGTAATTGGATTGGTTTATTGACGCAAAATATAACTTTAGAAAAAACTTTAGAAAAAACTTTGTAAAATGGGTGTGATACCTACCATATTAAGTAGAAGAAAATGAAAAAGTTCTGCAGGGCGAAATCAAAAGCCCTTGGTATTACATATATAAATAAATTAGCGGTACCCGACATGTGATGTTCTGGGTCACCCTGGTCCACATTTTGGTCGATATCTCGAAAACGCCTTTACATATACAACTACCACCACTCCCATCCTTTATTCCTTTAATTTGATACACATATCGTAAAAACATATTCTAGAGTCTCCCCTGGTCCACCCATAGAACTAAGACTCACTCCCTTTTAAAATACTCATTAACACCTCTCATTTGATACCCATATCGTACAAAGAAATTCTAGAGTCACCCCTGGTCCACCTTTATGGAGATATCTCGAAAAGGCGTCCACCTATAGAACTGGCCCACGCCCTTTTCAAATACTCATTAACACTTTTCATTTGATACTCATATCGTACAAAAAATTCTAGAGTCAGCCCTGGTCCACCTTTATGGCGATATCCCTAAATGGCGTCCACCTATAGAACTATGGTCCACTACCTCTTTAAATACTCTTTAATACCTTCCATTTGATACACATGTCATACAAACATATTCCAGGGTTACCCTAGGTTCATTTTCCTACATGTTGATTTTCCCTTATTTTGTCTCCATAGCTCGCAACTGAGTATGTAATGTTCGGTTACACCCGAACTTAGCCTTCCTTACTTGTTTTAACTTTTTGTTTAGCACTTTCATTCGCATTTTATTTGCTCGAGTTAGCATTTGAGCACGAATGGGGTATAAGTAGCAGTATGAGTAGTACTGGAATTCTGAAGATAAAGTTATAGCTCTATTCGTAGCATTGAAGGGGCCAGCCAGGGGGAGTTGCAAAATCGTTACCAAAAAGCTAATGAGACTTTGCAAGAATTTGCTTCGGATGTTGAAAGGTTGGCTCATTTGGCAAATGCGAACGCACCCGGTGTACTCCCGAGAGGGTAAAAATTCAGAGTTTTATAAATGGCATACGGGACGTAGAAACGAAACGAGCTACATATGCGAACCAAAAGCCAACATTTCCCATGCACTGACTCAGGAAACTGCCACAATTTTGAGTAAGCCAGCGTACAAAGCTCATCGTGTGGGAGTGGAAAGACCAGATTAGGTAGACAAAATTTTGGAAGCACTGAAGGGATTACAACAGAAAAATGCCGGAGTTATGAAATGTTTCAAGTGTGACAACCCAGGTCACATTGCACGACATTGCAGCACCGGCCCAATAATTCCAACAATGTGGGTGGCCGTAAACGCAGAGCTGAAGGAGATGAGCAAATCTCCAAATCTACTCAATCGTTAAACTAAAGCGAGTCAGCCGCTAGGGGCGACAGCTGGCTCCCGCAATGGAATGCCCCATAATCTCTATCTCGCAGGTTGGAAGAAGATCAAGCAATCTTACTGTCAGAGGACATGTGAATGGAAAGGAACGTTTACTGACTGTAGATACGGGTGCATCTCATTCCATCATCGATCAGATTTAGTCAAAAAGAAGATAAGACCATTGCTTGGAGCAAGATTCCGTACAGCTACGGGAGAGGACACCCATGTAATTGGAGAAGTAGCATGTGAAGTAGCAATTGGGAACGTCATGGTACTACTCAATTTTATAGTGGCAGAGATTGGTGATGAAATCATAATTGGAGTGGACTTCTTAATCGACCAAGGCATCAAGATCGACATGCAAAGCAAGACGATGCGATATAAAAACATGGATGTGCCACTTAATTTCGGCTACGAGAGAGGCTACAGCAGTAAACGAGTGCTGGTGGAAGAGAGTCAGCAAATACCACCAAATTCAGAAGCAGTCATCTGGGCAAAGGTTGATGGAGATTGTGGGATAACAAATTGTGGGTTGTCGAAGCAGCAAACAAATCAACACCGAACGTACTTGTAGGAAAAACCCTGGCTGTAATAAAACAAGATGGACGTATCCCGGTAAGAGTACTCAATGAGTTGAAGTCACCACTCAAACTGACCAGAGGAGCTATTTTGGGAAGATGCCAAGAGACTGAAGTAATAATCAATTGTGAACAGCTCCAGGAGGAGGTTTCAACTAGCAATATTGATCTTTCAGATGACATCATGGCATGGACAGAGGGACTAGAGGAAGAATATCAGAGTAAGGCAAGATAACTGCTCCTAAAATATGCGAACATCGACCAAGATGGCTCCAAACCAGGGCGCACCAACGTTGTGAAACATCAAATTGACACTGGAGATGCCAGGCCGATCCGTCGAGCTCCACGTAGTGTTCCACTGGGCAGCGGGAAGTTGTGAGTCATATCATACAAGAAATGAGCGACAGCAGCGTCATCGAACCATCAACTATTCCATGGAGCTCACCGGTAGTACTTGTAAAGAAGAAGGATGAAAAAATGAGGTTTTGCGTGGACTACCGGAAGTTGAATGACGTTACGAAAAAGGATAGTTACCCATTGCCAAGAATTGACGATAGTCTAGACTCGCTTTCTGGTACGAAATGGTTTTCCACACTGGACTTGAATAGCGGCTACTGGCAAGTGGAAGTGAAGGAGGAAGACAAAGAGAAAACAGCCTTCAGTGTCGTTGATGGTCTTTGGCAATTTACAGTGATGCCTTTTGGACTATGTAATGCACCATCTACTTTTGAAAGACTCATGGATAAGGTACTGAAAGGACTACATTGGAAAACTTGCTTAGTGTACCTAGACGACATCATCGTATTGGGAAAGAACTTCGAAGAACATATGAAGAACTTGGAGGAGGTTTTCCAAGGAATAGCTGGTGCTGGTCTGAAACTAAGCCCCAAAAAGTGTTCGCTGTTTAAAAAGGAAGTAAATTATTTGGGTCTTAAGGTAACGACAGAAGGCATCTGTATTGCTAATGAAAAGATAGAGGCAGTAAAGGATTGGCCAAGACTACTGAACCTGAATGAGTTGAGAAGTTTTTTTGGGCTATGCACATATTACCTCCGATTTGTACCAAACTTTTCCAACGTAGCCCATAGCCTCCATGAGCTTACAAGAAAAAATAAATTTTTAAATGGAAAAAGGAGCAAGAGGTGGCTTTCCAAACATTGAAGAAGGGTTTGTGCACTGCCCCAATGTTGGCATATCCTATTCCAGGAGCAACATTTATTCTAGATACAGATGCAAATGGATATGCTATAGGAGGCGTTTTGTCACAACTGGTTCATGGACAGGAGAAGGTAGTTGCATATTACAGCCGTTCAATTGGCATTGGTAGAGTGCATTAAACATTTTCACAAATACCTCTACGGCCAGCGATTCCGCATCAGGAAGGATCACGCAGTGTTGAAATGGCTTCTGCAGTTCCGAAATCCGGAAGGACAATTTGCACGGTTGATCGAGCGACTACAAAGCTATGACTTTTCCATTGAGCATCGAAAAGGTAGTAACCATGGAAATGCTGATGCAATGTCACGAAGACCATGTAGTTTGGAACGCAAGAACTGTTCAAAGGCCGGAGCTAAAGGAGACATTATAGATGTCCGGCTAATGACTATAACATGTACAGTCGAATGGGACAAGGAACAAGTAAGGAAGTGTCAATTAGAAGATACTGATCTGTCACATGTTATGCAAGGGCTCGAACGAAACGAAAGACCAAATAGAGAGGAGATGTGAGCAGACAGTCCCATTGCGAAGTCATATTGGGCACAGTGGAACAGTTTAGAATTGATATCCGGTTGCTTGCATCGAGTATGGGAAAGTGACGATGGTCAATGCAAAAAGAAACTGATAGTTGTTCCTAGAAAGAGGATTCCTGACGTGCTCAGCGAGCTGCATAATGGTCCAGGCGGAGCTCATCTTGGAATCACGAAGACGCTCGAGAAGATTAAACAGAGATTCTATTGGGTTGGTTGCCAAGTTTGCAGCAGAGCGAAAGGGCCCAAAGCCCGAAGTCATGGCTAGATGAAGCAATATAACTCAGGTGCGCCATTTGAAAGGATCGCCATGGATGTCGCAGGTCCATTTCCTACTAGCAACTGCGGAAAAAAATATGTACTGGTGGTTATGGATTATTTCAGCAAATGGCCAGAGGTATACCCAATCCCAAATCAAAAAACGGAAACAGTAGCAGAAGTGTTTATAAACAATTGGTTGTAAGGTATGGTGTACCAATGGAGTTACATTCTGACCAAGGCAAGAATTTCGAATCAGCTGTGTTCCGGGAAATGTGTAAATCATTGGGAAAAACACGGACAACTGCATTGCATCCTCAGTCCGATGGTATGGTGGAAGGATTCAATAGAACATTGAAGGAGCATTTACGGAAAGTAGTAGACAGGTGCCATAAGGAGTGGGATACGCATATATCATTATTCTTAATGGCTTACCGATCGGAAGTGCATGAGACAACGAGCCAAACTCCCGCAAAGGTAATTTTTTGCAATGACCTTCGACTGCCAGCTGATTTGAAGTTTGGGATAGATGCCGATGCGGAGAGAAATGTCAACAAATCCACTGGTGTGTTGGAAGAAGAGCTGAGAGAGATACACGATCTTGTAAGACAACGAGCAAAGATTGTGAGTGACAAGATGAAAGCCAGATACGATAAAGCAATTTATTCTTAAGGTTTTCAGGAAGGCGATTTGGTGCTGTTATACAACCCACAATGGAAAAAGGGCTGTCCCCGAAATTGTAGTGTAATTGGGATGGCCCATACAAAGTTGTAAAACGGATCAACGATGTAGTGTACCGCATACGAACCATTGGCAAACCACGAACCAAAATGAAAGTGGTTCATTAGGAAAGGCTGGCAGCGTTTAGATTGAGAGATTTGTCTGATCGGGACGATCAGACTTAGGTGGAGGGCTGTGTGCATAGTACAGGTCTACACGTAGGATATGTAGCACGCACATACACAGCTACGCTCACCTGATAAAATGATTGTTCTTGTTCGTTTTTTTTGTGGATGCTATTTAGCACTGTTGTACTTCTAACGAAAACTGCGTAAAATTTTTATCGTAAAATTACAGATTGCAGAGAGCGGGCATAAAGCAGATTTTGATGCTGTGAAGGTATTGCAGCAAGAGCAGCATTATAAGAAACGCTTCACGTTACAGATGCTCCACACTACAGACACCTACTAGATAATTGGAAAATTTAGTTCAAAGCTGCATATTAAACAGAACGGACGTATGTAGTTTAGCTAAGGACAAAATAATGTACGTACGAAAAATTGTGTGTATGTAAGCAAAATTTGTAGATTTAAGCTAACTTACATTGTTGTTGTAGCCCCTGATGACGATATCCGATGGAAATCGAAATATATTGGGAAAAAAACAAACTAGTGTTTTATTAAAATTGACCTTGAGCCGGCTAAATAAATGAATACTTTAGACAAATCATAGAAAGGTCGCTGAAATCAACAATCAATGTAAAATTACAAAGAAATGCCCTTATTTACTTTCAAAGGAGCACTTAATTACATCCCTCTTTAAAATCCATATGTTTTGGATAATTGTAATTAACAAATTGTGATACTTTATTACCGGGGACGATTGCTAAAACACGACCAAAACCGCCGGGGAAGGTATTAATAGACGCGTTTTTGCCTCGCTTCGAATAATTCGAATACTTTTTCGCCTTTGGACTATTGATAACAGGACAAAACGCGTCTTTTCATTTCTCTTTCCACATTTTTGGACGGGTTATTGCAGTCAACCTCGGTTTCAAACTGTTTTTTCGCGGAGAACTTTTGAACGGGTTAAAAAACTTAGCACCCGTGTTTGTATTCTTAATACTTAAATAACTACGCGTCCTCAGATATCCCAATTCAAGACTTTTGTACAATTTTCTGTAGGACCCATAGAGGTGCACTACATTTTCATACTAAATTCGTTCAAAAAAGTTACCATCACAGCAACCCATATCTGATATTCCGCTCCTTTTTTTGTTTCCCTGCGTCGCTTCTAACGGCAGCAACCCCGGTAATTTTGACACTTCGTTCAGTGTCAAACGCATGTTCCACTGAGTTCCACAATAGTTTGACACTGACCGAAGTGCAAACTGCAATGTGTTAGAAAGAGAAAGGAATTGCTTCCTTCTCATACATATCATACTTGTAAACCTGTACTATGGCTGTGTGACGAATATTAGTGACACTAAGTGATACTCACATCACTAGTTTGATGCTAAGTAAATGACGCCACAACAATAATAAAGCAGGCAGTTACTTGTGTCTATATAAAGGAATCAATCATTATGTCTACACATATGTACGTACACGCAGCGGAGAGAAAACGCACGAACACATGCATATGTCTTATCTGAGATGCGCTCAAAAGCAGGCAATAATTTGTGCAAGTAACAGGCGCATATGAGAAGCTATAAAGGTAGTTATAGTTGGTAATTTTATAGCTGCTAACTAACTAGTAAATTCTAGAACAGAACCGCCTAGAAAAATGTCAACGAGGAAATCAAGCACTATAAAAGCAGCAACAGTTGAGGCACGAAAATCAGTTTTATTAAGCACGCTATCTGTCGAGCAATAGAAGTGTTATTTTGAAAGTTCTTGAATAAAGGCCATTTTGCATTACTGAGTAGTGGAGTTATTTATTCAACAGTTTAGTGATTCGAACGTTAGTAGAAGGTTGCAAATAAGCGGAATTTCACTAAATTCGTTACAATATTTATGACTTATGGCGTTTCTAGTGTTTTTGACTAATTAAGGGCTTTTGACTATTCAGACAAAACGTAGCGAATTTTAATTAACACTTTGGAATAACAACAAAGATCCCACGTACGTCATTAGGAAATATATTTTGTTTACTGTTATGTTGTTTTTTTTTTGTTTATGAAGAACGTGTTTACACACTGACATATGGCTTTATAACAATAGATTAATTAGTTAAAAATAAGAGTTGTTTGCTGCGTAAAGTCACTAAATGTCGTCAGATCTGAAAATTGAAATGGTTTAGGCTAGTGTGATTATATTGTGACGAATATTAGGAACACTAAAGGATACTATCGTCTCTAAGCCGATGCTAAGCAGTGACTTGTATGCACAACAATAAACCAATCATTATGTCTACACATATGTACGTACACGCAGCGGAGAAGAGACGTACAAATACATGCAGATATCTTATCTGATATGCTCCCGAAAGTATGCAATTATAATTGTGCTCACATACACATGCGCATATGAGAAGCTATAAACGTAGTAATTTTATAGCTGATAACCAACTAGTAAATTCTAGAAATGGAAGCGTATAAAAGGCAGCAACAGTAGAGGTACGATAATCAGTTTGATTTAAGACCTTATCTGGTGAGCAATAGTAGTATTATTGTGAAGTACTTTAATAAAGGCCATTTTGCATTATTGAATAATGGAGTTATTTATTCAACAGTTTAGTGATTCGAACGTTAGCAGAATATTTGCAACCTGATGAATTTTGCAAAGCAGAATTGCACTATATTCGTTACAATTGGTGTCAGAAGAGGAATTGTTGAATAAATTCCGAAGACTTCGAATACAACTTGGACATGGCACAGTGGAGTGAATTGAAGACCCAGCAACTGAAGAAGGAGTCGAAGAGCCGTGGATTGAATACAACCGGCAATAAACTCGAATTTCAGGCACGACTAGGAAAGGCAATGGAATTAGAGGGAAATAACGTGGAAGAGTATGTCTTTCCTCTTGATGGCGAGGAGACAACAAAAATTGAAGAGAAAAATGAAACATCGCAGACAGTTACCAGCACAGACTTGAACATGATATTGGCTGCAATATCTGCACAAACATCGACAGTAACATCAATGTAGTCGCAAAAGGCATCACAACTGGAAGAACAGAAGACGTATATTGTATCCCAGCTGGAATCCCAGGAGACACGTATAACATCCAAGATTGAAGCACAAAAAACGCGCATTTCAGAAATGTCGTCACAAATATCAACCGATATGGCATCCCAACTGGAAGAACAGAAGTTATATTTGGCATCTCAACTGGAAGCGCAAGAGGCACGTATATCTGAAATGTCGGCATAAATTTCGGAACAGGTATCATCGCAGCTCTTTGTGAAACTGGAAGAGCAGGATGCAAAAATTTTACAACTCGAGAGCAAAACTGATGCTGAGATAGAAGCGTTGAAAGGTCGTATGGAGCAGTTAAAACTAAACCGCCCAGCTGTGTCAGCAATCAATCCAAAGGAAAAAACACCATCCTTTGACGGTTCTGTTCCTTTCCAGGTCTTTACGCTACAGTTTGAGAAGACCGCAACAGTGAACAACTGGAATGCTGAAGATAAAGTTGCAGCTCTATTCGTATCATTGAAGGGGCCAGCAGCTGAAATCCTACAGACGATTCCCGAAGGAGAGCGGAACAACTATGAAGCATTGATGGCCGCTGTGTTGTTGTTGTTGTAGCAGTGCTGCGCCCCACCTAACAGCCGCGACCGATCACAAATTGTCATCAATATCCTCTAACGGGAGTTCAAGGAAATTTGCTGTTTCAAAAGGGGTGGACCATAATGAAAGGGGTGTTAGAGGCGTTGGTTCCACATTACAATTAAAGAGATGGTTGGTGTCATGTGGGGACATATTGCAAGCGGGGCATACATTTTGTATGTCGGGGTTGATTCTGGATAGGTAAGAGTTTAACCTGTTACAGTATCCAGAACGAAGTTGAGCAAGAGTGACACGCGTTTCCCTGGGGAGTATACGTTCCTCTTCCACGAGTTTTGGGTACTTTTCTTTGAGTACTGGATTCACCGGGCAATTCCCGGCATAAAGGTCCGACGCCTGTTTGTGGAGTTCACCAAGGACCTACTTGTTCTCCAGCAGGGTTCTCAGGTGCCGTATTTCCTCAAAATGCTTACGGAAATGACTCCTTAAGCCCCAAGGCGGTTTTGGCTCATCAATCAGATGTCTGTTTGGATGCCCAGGTTTCTTGGTATTCAACAGGAACTGTTTGGTTAGCAGCTCATTTCTCTCCCTGATGGCTGATGGGGAGTATTCTCGCTTCATTATGTAGATGGCGTTCTGAGAACATAAGAAGACAGCCAGTGGCGATTCTGAGAGCAGTATTTTGGCAGCCATTCAGCTTCTTCCAGTGGGTAATTTTTATGCTTGGCGACCATATGAGTGACGGGTAGCACGTAAACGGCTGGCCAATTGCTTTGTATGTAGTAATGAGCGTCTCTTTATCTTTTCCCCAGGTACTGCCAGCAAAGGATTTGAGGATTTTATTACGGCTCTGGATTTTCGGAACAATTTCTGCTGCGTGCTCACCAAAATGTAGATCCAGATAAAACGTCACACCCAAGATTTTGGGGTGTAGGACAGTCGGTAGCGTAGTGCCATCGACGTGGATGTTCAAAATGGTCGACATTTGGGACGTCCATGTTGTAAATAAGGTCGCGGAAGATTTAGTCGGTGATAATGCCAGGTTTCGCGAGGCGAAAAAACTGGAAGATCAGGGAGGTAGCCGTTTATTCTGTTGCAGAGCTCATCGATCTGTGGGACTGGGCCTGTGGCCATTATTGTGCAGTCATTGACGTAGAAAATGGTAGTGACTCCTTCTGGTGGTGAAGGTAGCTTATATATGTAGAAATCAAACAAAAGTGGGGATAGGACACCACCCTGTGGCACCCCTTGTTTAATTTTTCTTGGTTTTGATGTTTCGCTTCTAAATTGCACCGATGACTGCCGACCACCCAGATAATTTGCGGTCCACCTTTTAAGACATGGCGGAAGGGTAGACCCTTCCAGGTCTTGCAGTAACGAGCCATGGTTGACCGTATCAAAAGCTTTTGATAGGTCTAGCGCTACGAGTACTGTTCTATGGTGGGGGTTTTGATTTAAACCGAAATTTATCTGGGTGCTGATGGCATTTAGCGCGGTGGTCGTGCTATGGAGTTTTCTGAAGTCATGCTGATGACAGGCTAGCTGCAAATTTGCTTGGAAGTAGGGGAGCAAAATGGCTTCAAGCGTCTTTTCTACTGGCGATAGGAGAGATATCGGACGATACGACTCTCCTATGTTAGCTGGTTTCCCAGGCTTTAGTAGCGGGACCACCTTGGCCATTTTCCATTTTTCGGGTATGACGAAGGTGGAGAGAGACAGGTTGAAGACATATATAATAATAATTTATTTATTTACGGTCTTTAAGGCCTAGTTCAAGGTAAAAAAAATATATTGTAACGAATTTGCTGCAAATCCTCTTATTTGCAATCCTCTGCTAAGTTCGAATCACTAAACTGTTGAATAAATAACTCCAATTTGTAATAATGCAAAATGGCCTTTATTAAAGTACTTTCAAAATAACAAACTGTGCAACGAATAGCTTGCTTAATTACCACACTGATTGATAGCTCAATGAAACTCTAATATTCAAAATAACACTGCTATTGCTCGCTAGATATCGTCTTAATCAAACTGCTTGACAACTCAAATGAAACTGAATTACTTCTTACTCGCCTGCCCCGCTTTTATAGTTTACGCTGCATACTTCTAAACTCTTCGATTTCCAGAAGTTACTAGTTAGTTTCGGCTACAAAATCGCCAGCCACAACTACGTGCACAAATTATTGCTCTCTCTTGTGACAACTCAGATAAGATATATGCATGTGTTTGTGCATTGCCGCTCCGCTGCTCGTATACGTACATATGTGTAGACGCAATTATTTATTCGTTTATGTAGATACATAATGATTGAATTATTGATGTGAATGTTTGTAGTTTACAGTCTCTCGCGCATACATAGGTGTATAAGTAAATGCATCTGTGTGTGACATCTTTCGGCTGCCTTATATATGTGTATACACGATTTGATTATAGACGTAAATACTGCTTATCGTGGCCTTGGCATCGCCTTAGTGATGGTATAACTTAGTGATGTTAATATCCGTGACACTGCCCTCCACCTAAGTCTGATCGTCCCGGTCAGACAAATCTCTCGATCTAAACGCTGCTAATCTCTCCAAATGAACCACTTTTATTTTGGTTCGTGGTTTGGTAGTGGTTTGTATGCGGTACACTACATCGTTGATCCGTTTTACAACTTTGTATGGGCCTTCCCAGTTACACTGCAATTTCGGGGACAAACCTTTATTTCGTTGTGGGTTGTATAGCAGCACCAAATCTCCTTCCTGAAACCCTTCCGAATTAATTGCTTTATCGTACCTCGCTTTCATCTTGTCACTCATAATCGTTGCTCGTTGCCTTACCAGATCGTGTATCTCTCTCAGCTCTTCTTCCAAGACACCAGTGGATTTCTTGACATTCCTCTCCGCATCGGCATCTATCCCATACTTCAAATCAGCTGGCAGTCGAAGGTCATTGCCAAAAATTACCTTTGCGGGAGTTTGGCCCGTTGTGTCATGTACTGCCGATCGGTAGGCCATCAAGAATAATGATATGTGTGTATCCCAGTCCTTATGGTACTTGTCTACTACTTTCCTTAAATGCTCGTCCAATGTTCTATTGAAGCGTTCCACCATACCATCGGACAGAGGATGCAATGCAGTTGTCCGTGTTTTTCGAATTCCCAACTTCTTGCACATTTCTTGGAACACAGCTGATTCAAAATTCCTGCCTTGGTCAGAATGTAACTCCATTGGTACACCATACCTTGCAACCCATTCGTTTTTAACCACTTCTGCTACTGTTTCTGCTTCTTGGTTTGGGATTGGGTATACCTCTGGCCATTTACTGAAATAATCCATAACCACCAGTACGTATTTGTTTCCGCGGTTGCTAGTAGGAAATGGACCTGCGACATCCATGGCGATCCTTTCAAATGGTGCACCTGAAATATGCTGCTTCATCTGGCCATGACTTCGGGTTTTGGGCCCTTTCGCTCTGTTGCATACCTCGCAGTTGGCAATCCACTCGGTGGTCGACTGACGGCAACCAACCCAATAGAATCTCTGCTTAATTTTTTCGAGTGTCTTCTTGATTCCAAGATGACCTCCACTGGACCATTGTGCAGCTCGCTGAGCACGTCAGGAATCCTCTTCCTGGGAACAACTATCAGTTTCTTCTTGCATTGACCATCCTCACTCTCCCATACTCGATGCAAGCAACCGGATATCAATTCTAAACTGTTCCACTGTGCCCAATATGACTTCGCAATGGGACTCTCTGCTGACATCTCCTCTCTGCTTGGTCTTTCGTTTCGTTCGAGCCCTTGCATAACATGTGACAGATCTGTATCTTCTAGCTGACACTTTCTTAGTTGTTCCTTGCCCCATTCATCCGTACACGTTATAGTCATTAGCCGGACATCTATAATGTCTTCTTTAGCCTCGACCTTTGAGAAGTGCTTGCATTCCAGACTATATATTCTTCATGACATTGCATCAGCATTTCCATGGGTACTACCTTTTCGATGCTCAATGGAAAAGTCATAGCTTTGTAGTCGCTCGATCCACCGTGCCAATTGTCCTTCCGGATTACGGAACTGCAGAAGCCATTTCAACGCTGCGTGATCTGTCCTGGCACGGAATCGCTGGCCGTAGAGGTATTTGTGAAAATGTTTAATGCACTCTACCAATGCCAACAGCTCTCTCCGTGTAACGCAATAGTTCCTCTCTGGTTTTCCAATTGAACGGCTGTAATATGCAACTACATTCCCTTGTCCATCGACCAGTTGTGATAAAACGCCTCCTATAGCATATCCGCTCGCATCTGTATCTAGAATAAACGTTGCTCCTGGAATCGGGTATGCCAACATTGGGGCAGTGCACAACCGCTCTTTCAATGTTTGGAAAGCTACTTCTTGGTCCTTCTTCCATTCAAAAGCTTTATTTTTCCTTGTTAGCTCGTGGAGACTATGGGCTACGCTGGCAAAATTTGGTACAAATCGGCGGTAATATGTGCACAACCCAAGGAAACTTCTCAATTCATGCAGATTCTGTGGTCTCGGCCAATCCTTTACTGCCTCTATCTTTTCATTCGCTGTACAGACACCTTCTGTCGTTACCTTGTGGCCCAAATAATTTACTTCCTTTTTAAACAGCGTACACTTTTTGGGACTTAACTTCAGACCAGCGCCAGCTATTCTCTGGAAAACTTCCTTCAAGTTTTTAAGATGTTCATCAAAACTCTTGCCCAATACGATGATGTCGTCCAGGTACACCAAGCATGTTTTCCAATGTAGTCCTTTCAGTACCTGGTCCATGAGTCTCTCAAAAGTAGCTAGTGCATTACAAAGTCCAAAAGGCATCGCTGTAAATTGACAAAGACCATCACCGACACTGAAGGCTGTTTTATCTTTATCTTCCTCCTTCACCTCAACTTGCCAGTAGCCGCTTTTCAAGTCCAGTGTGGAAAACCATTTCGTACCAGATAGCGAGTCCAGAGTGTCTTCAATTCTTGGTAACGGGTAGCTATCCTTTTTCGTAACGTTATTCAACTTTCGGTAGTCCACGCAAAACCTCATTTTTCCATCCTTCTTCTTTACAAGTACTACCGGTGAGCTCCATGGACTAGCTGATGGTTCGATGACGCCGCTGTCACTCATTTCTTGTATGATTTGACTCACAACTTCCCGCTTCGCCAGTGGAACACTACGTGGAGCTTGACGGATCGGCCTCGCATCTCCAGTGTCAATTTGATGTTTCACAACATTGGTGCGGCCTGGTTTGGAACCATCCTGGTCAAATATGTTCGCGTATTTTATGAGCAGTTGTTTTGCCTTACTCTGATAGGCTTCCTCTAGCCCATGCGTCCATGCCTTGATATCATTTGAAAGATCAGTATTACTAGATGAAACATATTCCTGGAGCTGTTCACAGTTAATAACTACTTCGGCCTCTTGGCATCTTCCCAAAATAGCTCCTTTGGTCAAATTGAATGGTGACTTGAACTCATTGAGTACTCTTACCGGAATACGTCCATCTTGTTTTGTCATAGCCAGGGTTTTTCCTAAAAGTATGTTCAGTGCTGATTTATTTGCTGCTTCGACAGCCCACAATTTGTTTGTCCCACAATCTCCATCTACCTTTGCCCAGATGACTGCTTCTGATTTTGGTGGTATTTGCTGACTCTCTTCCACCAGCACTCGTTTACTGCTGTAGCCTCTCTCGTAGCCGAAATTAAGTGGCACATCCATGTTCTTATATCGCATCGTCTTGCTTTGCATATCGATCTTGATGCCTTGGTTGATTAAGAAGTCCACTCCAATTATGATTTCATCAACAATACCTGCCACTATAAAATTGTGAAGTACCGTGACGTTCCAAATTGCTACTTCACATTCTACTTCTCCAATTACCTGGGTGTCCTCTCCCGTGGCTGTACGTAATCTTGCTCCAAGCAATGGTCTTATCTTCTTGTTGACCTGGGTGTCCTCTCCCGTGGCTGTACGTAATCTTGCTCCAAGCAATGGTCTTATCTTCTTGTTGACTAAATCTGATCGAATGATGGAATGGGATGCACCCGTATCTACAGTCAGTAAACGTTCCTTTCCATCCACATGTCCTCCGACATTAAGATTGCTTGACCTTCTTCCAATTTGCGAGATAGAGATTATGGGGCATTCAATTGAGGGAGCCAGCTGTCGCCCCTTGCGGCTGACTCGCTTTAGTTTAACGATTGAGTGGGTTTGGAGATTTGCTCGTCTCCTTCAGCTCTGCGTTTACGGCCACAAACATTGTTGGAACTATTGGAATTGCTACTGCAATGACATGCAATGTGACCTGGGTTACCGCACTTGAAACATTTCATAACTCCGGCATTTTTCTGTTGTGATCCCTTCAGAGCTTCCAAAATTGTATCTACCCACTCTGGCCTTTCTACTTCCACACGATGAGCTTTGTATGCTGGTTTACTCAATAATGACGCCGTTTCCTGAGTCAATGCATGGGATACCGTTTCAGAAAATGTTTGCTTTGGGTTCGCGTATGTGGCTCGCTTCGTTTCGACGTCCCGTATGCCATTTATAAAGCTCTGAATATTCACTCTTTCCGTGTATTCCACGGGTGCATCCGAATTTGCAAGATGAGCCAATCTCTCAATGTCCGAAGCAAACTCCTGCAAAGTCTCGTTAGCTTTTTGGTAGCGGTTTTGCAATTCTATTTGAAATATCTGTTTCCTGTGTTCGCTTCCGTATCGCCGTTCTACAGCAGCCATCAATGCGTCATAACTGTTCCGTTCGTACTCTGGAATAGTCTGTAAGATTTCCGCGGCAGGCCCTTTCAGTGCCACGAACAGAGCTGCAACTTTATCTTCAGCATTCCATTGGTTCACTGCTGCGGTCTTCTCAAACTGTAGCTTAAAGACCTGAAAAGGAACAGAACCGTCAAAGGATGGTGTCTTTACCTTTGGATTACTCGTTGAAACTGCTGGGCGATTTAGGTGCAACTGCTCGATACGTCCTCACAAAGCATCCACCTCGGCCTCGATTTTTTCTTCAAACTGTCAAATTTTTTTTTCTTGCGCCTCCAACTTCGAGGAAATTCGTCCTTCTTGCTCTTCCAATTGAGCAGAGATCTGCGATGATATCTGTGCTGAAATCTGTGCTTATTTCTGACGACATTTCTGCAATATGTGTCTCCTGTGATTCCATCTTGGATGCCATATATGTTTTCTGTTCTTCCAGTTGAGTTTCCATCTTAGATGTTATACGTGTCTCCTGCGATTCCAGCTGAGATGACATGTTGGTGGATATTTGCGATGACATTTCTGTTATACGTGCCTCTTGCGCTTCCAGTTGGGATGCCAATTGCGACGACATTTTTGCTACTGTCGATGTTTGTGCAGATATTGCAGCCAATATCATGTTCAAGTCTGTGCTGGTAACCGTCTGCGATGTTTCGTTTTTCTCTTCAATTTTCGTTGTTGTTTCGTCCCCATCAGGATAAAAGACAAACTCGTCCACATCAATTCCTTGCCACTCCATTACCTCTCGTAGCAGTGCTTGAAGTTCGATCTTATTGCCGGTTGTATTTAATCCACGGTTCTCCAACTCCTTTTTCAGTTGCTGGATCTTCAATTCACTGAACTTTGCCATGTCCAAGTTGTATTCCCAATCTTCGGAATTTATTCAACAATTCCTGTTCTGACACCAATTGTAACGAATTTGCTGCAAATCCTCTTATTTGCAATCCTCTGCTAAGTTCGAATCACTAAACTGTTGAATAAATAACTCCAATTTGTAATAATGCAAAATGGCCTTTATTAAAGTACTTTCAAAATAACAAACTGTGCAACGAATAGCTTGCTTAATAACCACACTGATTGATAGCTCAATGAAACCCTACTATTCAAAATAACACTGCTATGCTCGCTAGATATCGTCTTAATCAAACTGCTTGACAATTCAAATCAAACTGAATTACTTCTTACTCGCCTGCCCCGCTTTTATAGTTTACGCTGCATACTTCTAGGCTCTTCGATTTCCAGAAGTTACTAGTTAGTTTCGGCTACAAAATTGCCAGCCACAACTACGTGCACAAATTATTGCTCTCTCTTGTGACAACTCAGATAAGATATATGCACGTGTTTGTGCATTGCCGCTCCGCTGCTCGTATACGTACATATGTGTAGACGCAATTATTTATTCGTTTATGTAGATACATAATGATTGAATTATTGATGTGAATGTTTGTAGTTTACAGTCTCTCGCGCATACATAGGTGTATAAGTAAATGCATCTGTGTGTGACATCTTTCGGCTGCCTTATATATGTGTATACATGATTTGATTATTGACGTAAATACTGCTTATCGTGGCCTTGGCATCGCCTTAGTGATGGTATAACTTAGTGATGTTAATATCCGTGACAATATATATAAATAAATTTTTTACATTACATGCTTAACGACTTACAGTATAAAAATAATTTTGCTTCAAACTTATTAATTTTTTCACAGTCTTTTATGGCATTTGGTATTTCATTGTACATTTTATAACCTATATATTCCAAAGTCTTCTTCGCGAACTCCGTTCTTACTCTAGGCAGTCTTATATTTCCGCTGCTTCTAGTTCCATAGTTATGTATTTCATGATTAAAATGTATTCTCCCGTTGAAATAATTCGGTGTTATTCCTAATGTCATATGTTGTATAAATTTCAATGTAAAATAATATATCGACTGTTTCACACTGAGCCAGTTTAATATATTTAGCATTGTAGTTTTTGGTGTTCTATGCGAACATTTTAAAATTAATCGCATTGCCTTGTTTTGTTGTATCTGCAGTTTTTTATTTGTGTGTCATTTGGTAATAGCAGGATTGCTGGACAATAAATAAAGTGCGGTTCAATAATTGAGCGATACACTAATATTTTGTGTCGTTGACTAATATAATTGAAAGTTCTGTACATAAAACCAATTTTTTTTTGCAATTTTGTTTTCTAAATTACTTATGTGTCCTCCAAATCTAAGTTTTTTGTCGATCAATACTCCTAGGTACTTGATCTTGTCTACTTGCTGAATTTCAACGTTTCTTATTTTCAGGGTAATATTGTTTAGGTTATTGGTACCCATAATGCTTTGATTTTTGAAAAATATCATATATTTGGTTTTATCCACATTCACTTTAAATTTTCTATGGAATAGCCATTTGTAAAGGGAGTCGAAGTCTTCTTGCATTTTCGATACCGCAAAGCCCGCATTTCTTTCACTGATGGTTATCAATGCATCATCCGCAAATAGTCGAATATTGCAATATTTCAAGCATTCTTTAATATCATTAATATATATTGTAAACAATAGCGGTGCTAATACTGAACCTTGTGGTATATACATCAGCAACCGGTGAAACTGCACTTTCAATTATCGTCTTCTGTTTTCTATTACTCAAATAGTTTCTGAACCATTCCAAATCTTTCCCTCTTATCCCATTATTAAACATAGCATTCAGCAGTTCCTCTCTATCCACAGTTTCAAAAGCACGTTTTAAGTCTAAAAAGACTGAGATCACAACTTTCTTGTCAGTTATATCCTCTTTCCATTCCGCAATAATCATATTCAATGCTGTTTTACAAGAAAGGCTCTTCCTAAACCCAGATTGTTCAGGTATAAAAATTTGGTAATTATCTAGATATGCCACTAATTGATTTTTAACCACCGTTTCCATATTTTTTTCATCTGCGGGTAGCGTATTAATTGGGCGCAGTTCTTTAGGCCTTACTGTATTTTTGACTTTTTCCACAGGTACTATAGTTGATACTTTCCAGCAATTTGGAACAATGCTACTGTTTATTGATTCGTTTATTATATCTTTGTAGAAGTGAGCAATATATATCATGGCATCTTTAAATACCCCCTCCGACAAAAGCTTTTTTCCACCATATTTGTTTCTAAAAGATTTAGTAATGTTCAGTATATCATCTGACTATACGTCGGTGAATTGAAAAGTTTCAATTGCATTGTTTACACTTGTTTCTGCCGAATTAGGAATTATTTCAATGCTATCATTAATTTCAGCTATGCTCTGTACAAAAAATGTATTTAGTGCATTGGCTATATCGTATTCCTTCTTAAAGCATTCACCGTTAATTATTATTTTGCTAACGACCTTTTTCTCATCGGTGAGCTCAGCAAGATCTTTTAAATACTTCCACATCCGCTTCATGTCTCCTTCACTATCGAGCACTTTATCTTCCATGTATTTCTTCTTTTTATACATAACAGTTTTTTTATCTATTTTTTTAACGCCATTATAGTCTTCCCAGTTGCCAGTATTTCTAGCAGTATTATGGGATTCAAGTTTTCTTTTGTGCAGTTCCCGTAGCTCACGGTCATACCGCTTATTCCTCAGTTGTATTTGGATCCTCTTCTCATACGTCAGTGCTTGCATAGCTCCAGTTAAAATATTGTTCAGGATCTCAGTTCTACTTTCTACTCCTACATGAGACACAGAGCTAAAGTCGCATGTTCGCAGCAGATTTAAAAGATTTTCTGCACTATAGCACTCCCAGTTGGTGACAGTAGCAACTTTTCTCATTTTGCAATATTTAGCTGTTGGTACTTTGAAATTAATTGTTTTATGATCGGAAATTCTATATTCACTTACATGTTCAGTTTTAACTTGGCTCATTATTGCTGAACAATAAGTCTATTTTCGTAGAAGAGTGCTCAGTTATTCTTGTGTTGAAATTGTTCCTTTGTACCATAGCCATTTGTGCAAATAAACTTATAAGCGGGTTTGAGTATGTTGATGATATATTCATATTAATATTAAATCTCCAACTATTATAATGTTGTCAGATTCCCTGAGGTGTTCATTGATGACATTGTTTAAGTATGTCATGAAGTCAGCAGCACTGCTATTTGGTGAGTGATAGAATACACCAATTTGCCATTTTAACCCACATTTTTTAAGTTTTACAATAATGCACCACACACTCCTGTCAATAGCTTTAAACACTATGCTATATTGTAAATTTTCATGTACATACATTAGAACACCACCTGTATGTCTACTGTGGGAATCGCAGCGGATGAATTTATATGTGGAAATGCATAGCTCAGAATTCATGATTATATCTGTCGTACATGTTTGCGCGCATAAAACAATGCTGGTTTTTTTTTTTTTTTTCAATAAGATGTTCCAGCTCCAGCTTATTTGCTGTAATACTATTAATATTAAGATATATACAGTCCAAGTTGAGCACTTTGTTACGCAGATTTGTATTAGTTTTTGACTTGTGTTTTGTGGTTACAAATTCCCTCATTGGTTGCTAATAGCTAATCTTCCTCTTCCTTGACATGAGCTTTTGTTGATACACAGGACACATTCTGTCCATGGAATCGTGATTTTCATCTAGTCCCAAATTTAATTCTTTATTTGCCCTGATGCAGTTGATGCATTTATTTATTGCTTCTTTATTGCATACCACATATTTATGCTCACCCAAGCATTTTGTGCATACTTCTTTTTCTTTGCAGTCACTGGCTTTGTGATTGAAGCCTTTGCATTTGAAACAACATAATACTTGCACTGCATCATATACTCTGCACCGCTCCCAGCCTACATTGAGCCTTTCTCCGGCTAGTATATTCATAAAAGCTTTAACCTCCACTTCAAGTACGGCATTATAGTCAATTTTCTAATTTTTTTTAACTTCATACTGCTTGACAATTTTTATATCTGTTTCGGATAGACAATTATTTTGACGTTTAGTTCTCTGGGTAAGCTCACCATTATCATACTTGGAAATTGATACCAGTTACAATAACGGTTGGTTTCACTTTCAAAGGAATCTTCACATTGTAATTATTTCCGAGGCTGTTCTCAATATATTTTTTTTTTTCTCACGATCATGGTCATTTGCACTTTCTACAATCACTACGCCACTTTGTCTTGCTACTATATTTGTAATTTGTAGCTCCTTTGGATCGACTTTCAAGTTTAGATCTGTTTTGGTTTTTTCAGCACCTTGCTTTGCATTTGGCTTAGGTAACTATTAAGGGAACAGCTTTTCAGACCTCTGGCAACGCTTTTGTTACAGCTGCATACGATGCCTTTGCTTCAACATTGCTGTTTCTCTTTATTTCTGTGCATATTTTTTATTTTCATTACTAATTGTTTCAATCCTAGGCGAATTCATTACAGGTGGTGTTATCCCATCAGTTGATTGCTTCTTCTTGATAATTTTCCATACAACGCCATACAACATGTCAGTTAATCGAAATCAATGAAAATTTTCTTTTGACTTGACATTCTTCCGCACAGCGAATTAGTTGAATTCGCTTTGCCACCACCTGGTATAGATTCGCCCAAGGCGAATCCATACTAGGTGGCGGCAAAGCGAATTCAACCAATTCGCCGTACAGAAGAATGTCAAGTCAAAAGAAAATTTTCATTGATTTCGTTTAACTGACATGTTGCAGTACAAGGCGTTGTATGGAAAATTATCAAGAAGAAGCAATCAGCTGATGGGATAACACCACCTGTAATGAATTCGCCTTGGATTCGCCTTGGTTTCAATCATTTTCTTATTGTCATTTTTATTGCTTTTTAACTCTTCGCATACTTGATCACTGCTTCACTTGAACCCTTTCCCACTTCTTTCGCAAGACTCTTGAGCTTTTTGCATTGCTTTGATTCTTTCACTAAATGCAACTTCCACTGCTTTAAATACTTGTTTAATCTCTCGCTCATTTTTCTTTAGTGAATTATCAAACTCATTGTTGTCCATTCTGCTTTACCACCATTTGCATATCTTTAAGGATGTAATCAACGTTATGTACATACTGCATACAGTCAGCACACATAAACCTAAGCATCTCACATTCTTCAAGTTAGGTGACGCTGTATTGATCCAAGCCTGAGCATTTTGTTGTTAAGTGGTAATATTTACCACACACCCCTTCCCACCGAATTTTTGTCGCTTCTCCTCGTATATTACTTTTGCATTTGTCACATTTTTTCTCAATTCTTCTTTCCACATATACAAATTTTTTTATAAAAGTAGTTTACAATGTTTTTGCATCAAATAACTGCAGAACATTTATGTCCGCTAATTGTAGTTAAATTTTAGAGTTTTTATGAATATATATTATATTTAGTGCGTATAACTAATTTAAAAATATTTTAGAATATGCGCATATATTTCACCGCTTTCTTTCCTGCACATGTGCTAAGTATTTGAAACCCTCTTTCCCTAGGCTTTTAAGCATCGGCATGGCTATGCCGTTTGGGCCCACTGCTTTGGATGGTTTAGCGTGACCAATGGCATCTTCAACCTCTCTGGCGGTGATGGTAATTGGTAACGCGCTGAATTTATATTTATGTACGTGTCTGCTGGACCTCCGTCTATCTTTGTCGACCGTAGAATGCATTACATATTGACGGCAGAAAGCGCTCGCGCATTTTTTCGAATCCGACAGCGCTTTATCGCCAAAGGCGATGGAAACGTTGTCATTGTGCTTAGACGGATTTGATAGGGACTTTACGGTGGACCAAAGTTTACCCACACCGGCAGAGAGGTTACAACCTCTTAGGTGCTCCTTCCATTTCGCCCGCTTGTGTTCATCCACAAGCAATCTGATGCGTTGGTTTATATCCCTTATTTGGGGGTCGCCTGGATCGAGCTGTCTTATAAGGTCACGTTCTCTCGCTAAATTTGCGGCCTCCGCCGGGAGTTTCGGGAATTCTCCCGGCGGGAATGAAACGTGCCGAGGCGGATTCAATGACCTTGCGGAAAGCACGCTCCCCTTGGCGGGCATCAGTCGGGATAGGGAGGGCAGCAAAGAGGTTGTCTGTAAAAGATTTGTATTCGTGTCACTTTCCTTTTTTAAAGTTTATGAAAGTGCGTTTTTCTGTGACGATGAAGTCGGCGGTACGCTTGAACGAAATAAGTATAGGCAGGTGGTCGGATGCCAATGTTACCATCGGCTGCCAGTTGACGCAGTTTACGAGTTCTGCGCTCACGATTGAGATATCCGGCGAACTCTGACAGCTTCCTACCATACGTGTGGGGGCGTCTCCGTTTACTGTGTAGAACGTCGTTTCTTCTATTTGATCCGCCAACATCTCACCCTGTGCGCCCGCATGTTTGAATGCCATAGATCGTGATAGGCATTGAAGTCGCCTAAAATAATGCGATTGTTGCCAGTGAGTAAGGCGCTAATATTAGGTCGGTATCCACTGGGGCAACAGGTGGCAGGAGGGATGTAGATGTTGATGATTTCTAGGTTTGCATCGCCTGACTGGACAGATAGGCCTTGACGTTCTAAGACATTGTCCCTGCGGTCGATGCCAGGATCAAATATATGATATCGCACAGAGTGGTGTATGATAAACGCGAGACCGCTTCCATTTCCGCTCATGCGATCTTTTCTGTGGACATTATTCCCAGAACAGGTTTGCAGTGCAGATCTTGCTGTGAGTTTAGTCTCTTGAATCGCAGCAATGTGGATGTTGTGCCGCTTCATGAAATCGACTATCTCCGTGATCTTCCCAGTTAGTCCATTACAGTTTAACTGCAGAATTCTGAAGTGCATAGGGGGAGACGTCGCCACTCTGGGAGTAAGTGACGGGTGACTACGCCTGGATTGAGGAAGGCCAGGACGCAACTGCTGTTGTGGCCCTGGGACTGGGCGTTCTTGGGCAAGCATTGGGGTACCCCGTAGATTGGGGTTTGCGACCTTGCAACATGGCGCAATGAAACCCATCGGGGGGTTGCCATCGCGGAGACCAGAACATCTAGTAGAGTGGCACCGCCCAAGGCAGGAGCTGCATTGGTAAGATGTCGCAAACATATATATTCTGTGCTGGCAAATGGTGCAAACGGAGGTAGGGACTAAGAGTCTGCGTCCCTGACCTACACTATTGCTGCCGGAAAAGACGGGCGGGGGGGGGGGGGGGAGAAGAAGGGGCAGGGGCTGATGCTCAGCATTGCTACCGACTCTACTACGGAGATAGTAGATATGAGTGGTAGCAGCTGTTTGAGTTGTTGGCGCCGTGGGGCGCGAGCAGCAGCGGGTACTAGTGGCTTGCGGAGCTGCGGGCCTGCTGGAAGGTAGTGGGGGACGTGAACAGCAAGGGCCACAAAAGATTTATAAAAGTTACGTGGACGTCGGGTATTGGGATCAAGCCCAGAACAACCTGTCCGATGCAACCATCCCTTACACGAGACACACTGAACGGGGTATGACCGTCCTAAAAATATTCTTTTCCGGCAGATGCAGCAAAACCATTTCTCAGGACCGGGGTCAGGAGACGGACCCGGATTGGATTAGGTACCTTCCCGGAGCAGTCCCGCTGCAAGGAGCTGCTGGGAGGATGACAATTTGTGGGAGGGAGGCAACAAATTAAATGGGGTTACACTGAAATGACAGTCCTTGGTCGGGAAAAATCCCGAGGCGCTCCTGTACTTAGACCCGACTGCCTTATGGAAGCGCGCATAGAAAACATATATACCAAATTGAGTTGCAAAACCGTCACCACAGAGCGAATGAGATTTTGCAGGACTTTGCCTCGGATGTTGAAAGATTGGCTCATCTTGCAAATGCGGACGCACCCGTGGAATACACCGAGAGGGTAAAAATCCAGAGCTTCATAAATGGCATACGAGATGTGGAAACGAAACGAGCTACATATGCCAATCCAAAACTAACATTTGCTGAAACGGTATCGCATGCACTAACTCAGGAAACTGCCTCACTTTTGAGTAAGCCAGCGTACAAAGCTCATCGCGTGGAAGTGGAAAGGCCAGACTGGGTAGACACAATTTTGGAAGTACTAAAGGGGTCACAACAGAAAAAATCTGGAGTTATGAAATGTTCCAAGTGCGGCAACCCAGGCCACATTGCACGTCATTGCAGCACCGGTCCTAATAGTTCCAACAATGTGGGTGGCCGTAAATGCAGAGCTGAAGGAGATGAGCAAATCCCCAAGTCCACTCAATCGTTAAACTAAAGCGAGTCAGCCGCAAGGGGCGACAGCTGGCTCCCTCAATTGAATGCCCCATAATCTCTCGCATAAATCTCGCAAATTGGAAGGAGTTACTGTCGGAGGACATGTGGATGGAAAGGAACGTATACTGACTGTAGATACGGGTGCATCCCATTCCATCATTCGATCAGATTTAGTAAACAAGACGATAAGACCATTGCTTGGAGCAAGATTACGTACAGCCACGAGAGAGGAGACCCAGGTAATTGGAGAAGTAGCATGTGAAGTAGCAATTGGGAACGCCACGGTACTACACAATTTTATAGCGGCAGAGATTGTTGATGAAATCATAATTGAACTTCTTAATCGACCAAGGCATCAAGATCGATATGTAAAGCAAGGCGATGCGATATAAGAACATTGATGTGCCACTTAGTTTCGGCTACGAGAGAGGCTACAGCAGTAAACGAGTGCTGGTGGAAGAAAGTCAGCAAATACCACCAAAATCCGAAGCAGTCATCTGAGCAAAGGTTGATGGAGATTGTGGGACAAACAAATTGTGGGTTGTCGAGGCAGCAAACAAATCAACACCGAACATACTTGTAGGAAAAACCCTGGCTATGACAAAACAAGATGGACGTATTCCGGTAAAAGTACTCAATGAGTTCAAGTCACCACTCAAACTGACAAAAGGAGCTATATTGGGAAGATGCCAAGAGACTGAAATAGTTATTAACTGTGAACAGCTCCAGGAACACGTTTCAACTAGCAAGACTGATCTTTCAAATGACATCACGGCATGGATGGAGTGGCTATATCAAGAGGCAAAGCAACTGCTCCTAAAGTACGCAAACATATTTGACCAGGATGGTTCCAAACCAGGCCGCACCAATGTTGTGAAACATAAAATTGACACTGGAGACGCGAGGCCGATACGTCAAGCTCGTCGTAGTGTTCCACTGGGGAAGCGGGAAGTTGTGAGTCAAATCGTACAAGAAATGAGCGACAGCGGCGTCATCGAACCAGCAGCTGGTCCATGGAGCTCACCGTTGTTGAAGAAGAAGGATGGGAAAATAAGGTTTTGCGTGGACTAGCGCAAGTTGAACGACATCACGAAAAAGGATAGCTACCCATTGCCAAGAATTGACGATACTCTGGACTCGCTATCTGATACGAAATGGTTTTCCACACTGGACTTGAAAAGCGGCTACTGGCAAGTTGAGGTGAAAGAGGAAGATAAAGAGAAAACAGCCTTCAGTGTCGGTGATGGTCTTTGGCAATTTACAGTGATGCCTTTTGGACTTTGTAATGCACCAGCTACTTTTGAGAGACTCATGGATCAGGTACTGAAAGGACTACATTGGAATACATGCTTGGTGTACCTGGACGACATCATCGTATTGGGCAAGAACTTTGATGAACATCTTAAGAACTTGGAGGAAGTTCTCCAGAGAATAGCTGGCGCTGGTCTGAAACTAAGTCCCAAAAAGTGTTCGCTGTTTAAAAAGGAATTAAATTATTTGGGTCACAAGGTAACGACAGATGGTATCTGTACAGCGAATGAAAAGATAGAGGCAGTAAAGGATTGGCCAAGACCACAGAACCTGCATGAATTGAGAAGTTTCCTTGGGATGTGCGCATATTACCCCCGATTTGTGCCAAACTTTTCCAGCGTATCCAATAGCCTCCATGAGCTTACAAGAAAAAATAAAGCTTTTGAATGGAAGAAGGAGCAAGAAGTGGTTTTCCAAACATTGAGGGAGCATTTATGCACTGCCCCAATGTTGGCATATCCGATTCCAGGAGCAACATTTATTCTAGATACAGATGAGAGTGGATATGCTATAGGAGGCGTTTTATCACAACTGGTCGATGGACAGGAGAAGGTAGTTGCATATTACAGCCGCTCGATTGGAAAACCAGAGAAGAACTATTGCGTTACACGGAGAGAGCTGTTGGCATTGGTAGAGTGCATTAAACATTTTCACAAATACTCCTACGGGCAGCGATGCCGCGTCAGGACAGATCACGCAGCGTTGAAATGACTTCTCCAGTTCTGTAATAGGGAGGGACAATTGACACGGTGGATCGAGCGACTACAAAGTTATGTCTTTCCCATTGAGCATCGAAAAGGTAGTACCCATGGAAATGCTGATGCCATGTCACGAAGACCATGTAGTTTAGAATGCAAGCACTGTTCAAAGGCCGAGGCTAAAGAAGACATTATAGACTATAACGTGTACCGATGAATGGGACAAGGAACAACTAAGGAAGTGTCAGCTAGAAGATACAGAACGAAACGAAATACCAAATAGATAGGAGATGTCAGCAGAGAGTCCTATTGCGAAGTCATATTGAGCACAGTGGAATAGGTTAGGGTTGATATCCGGTTGCTTGCATCGAGTATGGAGAGTGAAGATAGTCAAGGTAAGAGGAAAATGATATTTGTTCCCAGAAAAAGGATTCCTGACGTTCCCAACGAGCTACATAATGGTCAAAGCGGAGGTCATCTGGGAATCACGAAGGCGTTCGAGAACATTAAACAGAGATTCTATTGGGTTGGTTGCCGTCAGTCGGTCGCTGAGTGGATTGCGAACTGCGAGATTTGCAGCAGAGCGAAAAGGCCCAAAACCCGAAGCCATGGCCAGATAAAGCAATCTAACTCCGGTGCGCCGTTTTTATAGGAGGACCGTTTGAAAGGTGCGCCATAAGGAAAGTAGTGGACAAGTTCTTTAAAGAGTGTGATACACGCATACCATTATTCTTGATGGCTTACCGATCGTCAGTGCGGGCCAAACTCCCGCAAAAGTAATTTTTGGGAATGACCTTCGACTGCCAGCTGATTTGGAGTTTAGGATAAATGCCGATGTGAGAGAAATGCCAAAAAATCCACTGGTGTCTTGGAGGAAGAGCTGAGGGAAATACATGATTATGAGCGAAAAAATGAAAGTGGTTCATTTGGAAAGGCTGGCAGCGTGTAGACCGGAAAATCCGGGATGATCAGACTTAGGTGGAGGGCAGTGTGACGAATATTACCATCTCTAAGCTGTTACTATGTAAAAGCACAACAACAAAAACATTAAAGCAAGCTACATAAACACATTAATCATCATTTACCCACATACATACAAGGCAATGAAGAGATAACTCACACGCAGATGTAATCAACAGCCGAAGTGGTAGTCACATATACACACGCATATGACTATGCGAGGGACTATAAACTACAAATATACATGTATGGATGGTAACCAAGCATTAATTTCGAGAAGTTACTAGATCTTAGGAGAAACGGGTGGATGAGACAAAAGAGAGTATAAAAGCAGTGAAAGCTGACTAGTCAGTATTCAGTTTGATTTAAACACGCTATCAAATGCGAGGTCAAGTATAATTGTCAAATATAATTGTACTAAGTACTCCCAACGTAGTCTAATGAAGATCATTTTGAAATACAGAATATTGGAGTCATTTATTCTACAGTTTAGCGTTTCGAACGTTAGAGAAGGGTTGGAATAAGCGGAATTTTCTCAAAATTCGTTACAATATTTTGTGCTTCCAATTAAAGTTTACACTCTGGAGGTTGAACATTTTCTTTGAAATAAAGAAAAAAAATTCGCATCTCTAAAATTTGTTCATAATAACTGATTAAAGAGAGAGGAAATTTATATGGGAAATCTAGTTATATAATTTACGATTAGAAGTTAAGTAAGTAAATAAAGATTATCTCGTTATATGTTAACTAGGTCTTACTTAATAACAAATTTGGACATTAGTTAACTACTTGATATTTAAGTTTATATTGATTTTAATACGTATACAATATGACTTTGGCTGTTATGGTTTTTAGCCACAGATTTCACAATCCATATCGACTGTCAGCGATTCCGTTTGAATATCCGCCTCTGTAGCATTTTACTGGGACATCTATTTTGGCACTCTATATTGCATTGTAATCGAATTCTGAAGTAGGGTCTAAATTTCAAGTTTTCTAAATATGTATATGAATCCGTGAATCAATGGTTGAATTGGATGGCAAAAAAAAAAAATTCAAACAAATTTGTAGAGGAATTTATAAAATTTTTTCGAGCAAAAGAGTCGCTTTTAGAGGCACTATTTCAAAACCCCACAGACTATTGGATAAGGCTTGTATTTCCGCATTTTTTCGGCGCTTCTTAGTCGTTTGGAAGTTATACTTCTTTATGCGCGTTATGAAAAATTTATGAGAGTGAAATTTTAAAAAATTTGACACAAAAGTCACATGTTTGAAAATGCCGTTCGTGTGTATGTTCGCTGTGAATTGAACGTGCAAACTTGCTTTGAGTGGAATGAACATATAGATACAAAACAGAAATAGCGCCTCTATTTTTGGTTTGTTTTTATATATGGATGACAAAGAACTATCGTATATATTATATCTAATGGCTGTTTTTATGGACGGGTCCTTTTTTCGATCTTATTTGGAATCCAAATCTATAAATAAAGTTTTGGTTTTAAAGACGGAGGTTCGGGCTATTAGCGAGCTTTGGGGAATATTGGCCGCAGTGCTTTTGTTTAGCTATATTTTATTAAAATAATTTGTTAGAAATAAACGATTGTGAGCACACAAAGAAATATATTTGAACTATGGCACTATTGTGAATATTTGCACTGCATTACCGGCAGTTGCTCCCGTATGCCAGATGGCAGCGCAAGCTGTTTTAATTGATTGATAGTGCAAATGATTTCTGTTGATATTTGATAAGATACTTTTAAATTTGGTTGCGCAAGATGCGCACGGGTCCGGCTCGTACAAACTAAACTCAATTTCTATATTCCTATAGATGCCGTCTTAAGCTCATTAAATTTTACGTTTAAATCGGTAGCAAATTAACGTCCCATTAACACTTAATACAAGAACTTGATTATGTCAACGCATTTAGTTTCGCGCAGTGTTGTTGATCAAAATTTAATGCACTGCCCCCACCTATGGTTTTGTGGGAGGAGAATACAATAGAACTAATTAGCAGTTTGAAAACAGATAGAACTAATTAGTTATTCCCTTTGTACTTTTCTCTATTTGTTTCTTAAAAATACAGTCATTGTACACATATCACATAATCGTTCTCAAATTAATATACCAATTCAATTGTGCAAATACTTACAGTGATGGAAAAAAGAATATGGACAATTTACTCTCAAATACTAAATCAATTATACCAGCAGAATATAAATATCTTCCTTGGAATAGTGCACCCTATAAAATTAACATTTAAAGGTTTTTGCAATAAATTACATTTTATGACTCAACAACCTGTATTACTATTTTAATTTACTTTACATGCATTATCGCATTGGTGTTCATATTTTTTTTGTGGTAAAAAAAAATACGATTGTGTGGATTTAATTTTGTACAGCACTATTTAAAAATTTTGCTCGCTCTTGTGGATATGAACACATCGATCTATATACATATTTGCTTTTGCAACTCTTTTCACAGGGATTTTTAAGGTCATAATTTTTGTTTTTGTTTTTTAATAAATTAAGGTTTGTGAAATTTTCACAGGTGAGTATAATTTCCTTCGCAGGTAAGTAGCTTTTCTAAGTGAGTGTGTGAGGTGAGTATAATTTTCTGAAGGGTTAAGTTTAAATTTCTTCACAAATAATAATCGTATGTTTTTTGCATAAGTTGGGATTGGAAAATAGAAATTAATCTCTCCTCGCTGGTGGACCCGACTTTAGTCTTCTCACTTTCACTTTCGAAGGTACAAGAATGGAGAATTTTTACTCTAAATGTTCAGCAAACATGATAGGTGGCACAGCGACGCAGAAATCTCAGGAACCCACTCCTCACACAGTGTCAGCATATTTCTTGGCAGCTGCCAAACAACCCTATTCCCCAAGGCAATAGTCGCTATCCACTTCTTGCGCTCATTGACCAAGGCTTTCAAAAACATTTTTGGCGTCCCCAATCCAACAGCTTGCGAGGTCACACTTTGCTCCTCTAATTTAAGCAAAGGATTTGTGCCAATATTATTTTACACCACAAACTCACAAATTTTTTCCCAACTAATAAAGTCTCCAAAGTCAGCTGAACCCTTCAAAAATCGACATGGTTATCGCGGTATAACCCCCCAGAAACCCTTGTCGCTCACATTCGGATGGGTACCCAGGGGAGCAGTCTGGGAACTCCACTTAAGTCAGTGAGACATCATAACAAGATCTCAGCAGCCTACTAAGGCGCTTCTGCGGCGTAGACTCTATTATATACCGGCGGCGCCGGCGTGACCGGCGCACCGACAAAGTGATCGGCGTAAAACTCTTAATTGAATGGCTGGACTTCAGAGTATCACGTTGTCCACAACTAATGAATATGGAAACAAACTGCTGACGTCAATGGCATTTTTGACGATCTGGAACAATATCATTAACTTGCGGATGAGTATCTGGGAGTTTTGTAAAGCGAAAATTAAATAAAAATAATATTTAGAAAGGTTGTTTATATGTATTTAAGGAGGTCGACGTTTCAGCCATTTCAGATATATCCGGGGTTTTTGCCTCAAAATGTCGTGGATCGTACAAAAAATTTCGGGAGAAGCTCTTTGCGGAGAGAGGGAGGAATACTTAAAATGGTCACAATTTATTAGCGTAGTTTCACCGAAGGAGATGTTCTGGGTTAACTCTAATACCCGACGTCGCCACGATTTCTTTAAATCATTTATGGCGACATGCTGGTCACGCACAAAGGCGACTTACGGTTGCTATCAATTATCTACTAATAGTCATGACTCTCCTGGCACAGTTTTAATGATTAGCATTAATGCTGGCTTATTGTTGATCGTGACAAAGGGCGCCTTCAATTTCTTCGGCTGTTTTTAAGAGCTACAATTCCCGACGTGCGAACAGTAGCAATCCCGACCACCAGTCGCTACCACGCATCCTGGCCCTTATACCATATACCAGCACAGAAGCCATAGGACTGCGACTTCGAACTCATACCTTCGTCGACGTCACTTTCCTCGAAGCTCTAGGTGTAACTCCGAAGACATTCTGACGGATGTTTTTGTCGCGCTATGCTTGCGAGTTACACAAAAAAAAACATCTTAAAACGTTAGGGAGTAACTATTCGATCAAGGATGCCGCCCTCGAAATCATAAGCAGTCAAGTGGATATCATTACGTAACTCATGGGTGAAAATCGTATAATCCTTGGCGCATCTATATAAAAAAGTTTAGAAATTTAGACCAAAATTTGCAGACGTTTGTGTTCGATAAATTGACCTCAATAGTCTCCGTTTCCGGCCTTATAATATAAGAGCTCATTATGAGTAACCACCTTCAGTTTTCAGACAAGTTCGACTATCCCCTACGTTAGGGTAGTAGAACACTCGGTAATTTGGTCGACTGACTTGAGAAAGCTTTTGCTTAACCACTTTGAGTGTTCTTGGGAAGGACAACGCCTAGCCTGGTTAAAAAATGTGTCTACGTTTTCACATTTGTAACTGGAGCTGGCACATGTAGGCCGTATTTAAAAATTTTTGATAGGCCATATCCAATGTGATTCACTCCGAGGGACTAGTTGGAGATAGGGCCGCCAATGTCAAACCGGGATACTTGGGTGTTGAATGATGATGTGTGAAAATCAAAATTAAGATTTCAGACGCTATTTTATAGTTAAGCAAATAAAGTTATTTTTCAAACCCTTCTCATACGTGTTGAAGATATATGCGACTTAAGTGTAAGCTGAGAATCATTTCAAAGGAGAATTTAAACCACTGGAGCCTTCTAAAGGAATTTGGATCACTGATTTCGCTTATTCTTTCAGCCAATCGGGATGGAAAATCGGGCACCTTTATCGCGGCCACCGTGGTGTGATGGTAGCGTGCTCCTCCTACCACACCGTATGCCCTGGGTTCACACCCCGGGCAAAGCAACATCAAAATTTTAGAAATAAGGTTTTTCAATTAGAAGAAAATTTTTCTAAGCGGGGTCGCCCTCGGCGTGTTTGGCAAGCGCTCCGGGTGTATTTCTGCCCTGTTAAATTTCGCAATTGGATTTTTATAACTGGCAGTGATGCGCATCTCTTTATATCCCTTTCGACCATATCGGAGCAATTTTCGAGATGAACAATAAATGGTCTAGACAGTAAACTGGGTTGATTTGCATGGACGAAAGTTAACCCATATCGCGCCATCGATTTTTCGATAGGTTTTGGGATCAGGAAAAAAAAGTTCCACTAAGCATACCCAAAAAAATTATTTTCGAGCCTGCAAAATTTGAGTTTTTTGACTTTTTTTCTTTGATTTTTAAGGTTTTTTTTATGACTTACTTAAAAAATTTTCATTTGATTTTAAAATTTTCGTGTATACCCTGTCCTACTCAAAATCGTCCGCTAAAAACTTTGGCGATAACAGTTTTTTGAAAAAAAAAAAAATATTTTTTGGGTTTTGAGGAGTGTTTTGGTGAAAAAATTTATTTCTTCGCCATTTTTTTTAAGGGTTTCTTCAGAAACGTGCAAAAGTGTTGCCGATGAAAACGAATTTGTCTCATAGTTCCTACCCCACTTAAAATTACGCGATAAACGCTGGCATTAACAGTTTAAAAAAAAAATTTTTTTTTGGTTTTTGGGACTTGTTTTGGTCGAAATCGATTTTTTTCATTTTCAAGGCTCCAAATCATTTTTTATGTATATGTTTCCGTTAGACCCACCAATAAGTATACCAAAATGATCAGGGGATGGGCTGAGTTGATTTAGCCATGTCCGTCTATCCGTTTGTTTAAACGCAAACTAGTCCCTCAATTTTTTAGATATCTTAATGAAATTTGGTAAGCGGGCATATTTTGATGGGTGATTTGACATTTGTCGGAATCGACCTGATCGGACCACTATAGCATATACCTCCCATACAACCGATTGTTCAATAAGAGGGTTTTCGCCATTTCTGCCCCATTTGGTATACACGTTATGTAAAAGTGAAAGAAAGCGGTGAAAAATATGCGCATATTCTAAAATCTTTTTAAATTAATTATACGCACTAAATATTTGTGAAAAATATACATAAAAACTCTAAAATTCAACTACAATTAGCGGACATAAATGTTCTGCAGTTACTTGATGCAAAAACATTGTAAACTACTTTTATAATCAGCCCAATTCTAAACGAAAATTCCGTGCGAGTTTTTTCCCTTCTCCCATTCCTCGTATTCTAAATAAAAATTCCTTGTGAGTTTCTTCACTTCTCCCTTTCCTCCTATTCTGAACAATGTTCGAAAAAGCGGAAACCGGTTATGGGAGAAAAGTAGGTATTATGAATGTGAGACAGAGGGAGATTTCTCTGCCATTTCATAGGAGTTTTTTCGCTAGTTAAATTAACCCATTAAGTCCTGAGCATAGAAGGGCTGGAGCAATTTCAATGAAATTTTCAGTGGTCATATAAATTGGTCCAATTAAGAATAAAAAACCGAAAAAAAATTGCGGTCCTAACCCGTTGGGGTGGTGGAGCACGTTGCGTACATGCAACGTTAGGCCTTAATGATATACAATTTTTAATTTTAAGTTCATTTTATTTAAAAAAAATTTATTTCGTTTGTGTGAAAATTCAAAATCAGTAAATAAAATATGTTTATGTTGAAAGTAAATAAAATATGTTTTAATAATTTGGGAAAAATTTAAACAACGTGACATCAGGACGGACAAGGCGACAGCTGTTTCGATTAAACCTTGTAAATATCTTCACAGCCTTTTCTCCCGGGAGTGGGATTTGAATCCGGACTCCTATGATGGTTGAATTATTACAAACGCATTCAGCTACGTCATGGAATAAAGTTTACAACAACTAAAGCATGACTGCCTGAATGCGTTTGTAACACTTCAACTCGGGAGAAAAAGCTTTGAAGTGATTTATAAGGTATAATAGAAACAGCTGTCGCCTTGTCCGTCCTGATGTCCCGTGGTTTAAATTTTTCCCAAATTATTAAATAAAAATTATAAATTAAAAATTGCTTTAAATAAATGTTTTCATACATTTAAAAGCAATGAGGTCAGTCCCCGCTTAATTCATAAAAATATGTTTTAATTGTGATATTTCTTAAAAAATTTTGGATGTAGCCGATTTCACATATATTCCATACATATTTGATTTGATTTGTGTAAGATCGACAGCGTAACGCTTTTCTGTAAAAACAGGTAGGTGAACCAAGCGAGGTTTTTTGGAGCAGTGCTGTGAGCTTGTTTGCGTTTAAGCTTCCTTACAGGAGCTTCAGACAAAGTTTCGGCAACAAAAACTCGAAATTATAGCTGTCCCATAATAGGAGCGTTTTCCAGTTTTTTCAACACACAGTGTATTTTCCTGGCATTCACCAATGCTGAGTCTAGTGCATTTGTGGCCAATACCGTTTTTTTCCACGAATACGAATTCTGTAATTGATCATTGCGTTGTCAAAAAGGTCCACACCACACATGTTTCTATTACAGTCATGTATGGGAAATGGGATCGATATTGCCGTATTTTGTCACCTTTTTATCATATCGATATACTTTATTAGTAGCGCTTTTCTCCAAATGATTGGAAAGAAAAGTCACCGAAAAATTATCATTCCATCATACCGCACTTATTTTATTATTTTTATCGAATGCATCCGCGAGAGTTTTCTTAAATTTTTTAATATCTGTAAGTTCTGCACCACCAGCTCGATTTTCACGCACAGTAACCCATTGTAGTTAGTTGAGACATAAACTTAAAAGATGTGAAAAAGGTGTTGGTTTCGCTTACACATGTCAATATTTTCAAGAAATTGTAACACAATAGACTGGCCAAGACATAAGTTTGTATCTCTGATAAATGAAGGAATAGGGTATAAAAGCAAAACATAGACAAAGATTTGGTTTGGATTTCAAAATCATTTTACATGAATGGCTGGCGAATTATGCTATCAGTAAAAACTCATCTGCCTTGCAGATCCCGTTCGGAGTCGGCAAAAAAAAGATAAAAAAAGGTTAAAAAAGAGCACGACGAAATTGGAAGGGGCCGAGCTTCTCGTCCACATCTTCTGTGTCACTAACTGCATCTACAGTCTCAGGCGGCAGTAATATCATATGAACCGAATCCGCGTTTTTTATATTATTTACGACATCATCCTCCTCGTCCTATTCATTAACAATATTTTCTATATCTCTTTTAGATAAATATTTTTTAGAAAACATTTTGCAAAGAAAGAACGTCACACTTTTTCTTAACAGAAAATGTAAATAAACAATAGCAGCTGCTCACAAGGCTGAGTGCTGCCGGTTGAAAAAATGCATAGCGTTAAGTCCTAACGTTGCATTTGCGCAACGTAAAATTTTAATTTAAAATATTTGCTATATGTTGCAATATAAAATTTTACAAAATTAATTTTCACGTAATTTGCTTAGACAAAATTCTGTTAACAAGGAGATTTTTTTTACTTTTAAATCGAAAGTATTTTTTAATAATTTAACAAAAAATACCCAAAAAATTGCGGGAATTCAAACGAAAATAAATGTGTATAAATATTTACTAGATTCAAATATAAGTATAACACATTTTAAATAAGTTCAATTTTATTAAATTTTAGTCGTTTTTTCGTTAAATTTTCTTAAAATCTTTGTAATATATGCGAAGCCGCAAACGTTGCGCAGACGCAACGTGCCGGGCTTAATGGGTTAAAGGGAATGCATCAAAATAGTTAAAGGAAATTGGTTATTTTAAGAAAGAACACTTATTTGTACAAATTTGTGCTAAAAGATGCATTTATATTCTACCACAATATTCTCACTGTTAATACAACGACAACAACAACCACGATATTCTTTATTTTAAGTCGAAAAATATATCATTAGCAACGGAAGAGCTCTTCGCATATTTGACGCAGCCATCCAGAAATTGCGCAAGGATTTTTTAAGAAGGCTTAAATAGATTTTGGCATATGGCGAAAGGCGAACTCAACTCGACTTGGCCGCCAGAAAATTGCTTTGCAGAATGAATGCAGGCAACTCCGGCGGATTTTTGTTATCCGCCGGTCTTCTTCTTATGCTCCTCTGTTGATGTTGCTGTGGCACCAATTCATTACTCATTTCAGTGAATACCACATGAAATGCAATAATGTGCATTGTTTATACCTTATTTCTTAATTTCAAACAAATTGGCAACAATAATTAAACTTTAAAATTTTTTAAACAAAATAAGACTTCGAAAATTCGAAATTCCTATTCCCCAATTATTCTTCTCCCTAGGAGAAAAGAATTGGAGGAATTTTTCCGCGGGAATAAAAAAATCCGCGAGAACAAAATTCCGCGAGAATATTTAGAATTGGTCTGAATAAATTTTGTATATGTGGAAAGAAGAATGGAGAAAAAATGTGACAAATGCAAAAGTAATATACGAGGAGAAGCGACAAAAATTCGGTGTGAAGAGGTGTGTGGTAAATATTACTACTTAACAACAAAATGCTCAGGCTTGGATCAATACAGCGTCACCAAACTTGAAGAATATGAGATGCTTAGGTTTATGTGTGCTGACTGTGTGCTGACTGTGTGCAGTATGTACATAACGTTGATGACATCCTTAAAGATATGCAAATGGTGGTAAAGCAGAATGGACAAAAATTAGCAGAGTTTAGAAGTGAGTTTGACTATTCACTAAAGAAAAATGAGCAAGAGATTAAACACGTACTTAAAGCAGTGGAAGTTGCATTTAGTGAAAGAATCAAAGCAATGCAAAAAGCTCAAGAGTCTTGCGAAAGAAGTGTGAAAGGGTTCAAGTGAAGCAGTGATCAAGTATGCGAAGAGTTAAAAAGACAATAAGAAAATGATTGAAACAATTAGTAATGAAAATAAAAAATATGCACAGAAATAATGGCAATGTTGAAGCCAAGGCATCGTATGCAGCTGTAACAAAAGCGTTGCCAGATATCAGAAAAGCTGTTCCCTTAATAGTTACCTAAGCCACATACAAAGCAAAGTGCTGAAAAAACCAAAAATGATCTAAACTTGAAAGTCGATCCAAAGGAGCTACAAATTACAAATATAGTAGCAAGACAAAGCGGTGTAGTGATTGTAGAAAGTGCAAATGACCATGATCGTGAGAAAATAAAAAATCGATTGAGAACAGCCTCGGAAATAAATACAATGTGAAGATTCCTATGAAAGTGAAACCAACCGTTATTGTAACTAGTGTACATTTCAAGTATGATAATGATGAGCTTTCCCAGAGAATTAAACGTCAAAATAATTGTCTATCTGAAACAGATATAAAAATTGTCAAGCAGTATGAAGTTAAAAAAAATGAGAAAATTTACTATAATGCCATACTTGAAGTGGAGGTTGAAGCTTTTATGAATATACTAGCCGGAAAAAGGCTCAATGTAGGCTGGGAGCGGTGCAGAGTATATGATGCAGTGCAAGTACTATGTTGTTTCAAATGCAAAGGCTTCAATCACAAAGCCAGTGACTGCAAAGAAAAAGAAGTATGCACAAAATGCTTGGGTGAGCATAAATATGTGGTATGCAACAAAGAAGCAATAAATAAATGCATCAACTTCATCACGGCAAATAAGGAACTAAATTTGGGACTGGACGAAAATCACGATTCCATGGACAGAATGTGTCCTGTGTATCAACAAAAGCTCATAGCAAGGAAGAGGAAGATTGGCTATTAGCAACCAATGAGGGAATTTGTAACCACAAAACACAAGTCAAAAACTAATACAAACCTGCGTAACAAAGTCCTCAACTTGGACTGTATATATCTTAATATTAATAGTATTACAGCAAATAAGCTGGAGCTGGAACATCTTATTGAAAAAAAAAAAAAAAAACCAGCATTGTTTTATGCGCGCAAACATGTACGACAGATATAATCATGAATTCTGAGCTATGCATTTCCACATATAAATTCATCCGCTGCGATTCCCACAGTAGACATACAGGTGGTGTTCTAATGTATGTACATGAAAATTTACAATATAGCATAGTGTGTAATAAAGTTATTGACAGGAATGTGTGGTGCATTATCATAAAACTTAAAAAATATGCGTTAAAATGGCAAATTGGTGTACTCTATCACTCACCAAATAGCAGTGCTGCTGACTTCATGACATACTTAAACAATGTCATCAATGAACACCTCAGGGAATCTGACAATATTATAATAGTTGGAGATTTTAATATTAATATGAATATATCATCAACATACTCAAACCCGCTTATAAGTTTATTTGCACAAATGGCTATGGTACAAAGGAACAATTTCAACACAAGAATAACTGAGCACTCTTCTACGAAAATAGACTTATTGTTCAGCAATAATGAGCCAAGTTAAAACTGAACATGTAAGTGAATATAGAATTTCCGATCATAAAACAATTAATTTCAAAGTACCAACAGCTAAATATTGCAAAATGAGAAAAGTTGCTACTGTCACCAACTGGGAGTGCTATAGTGCAGAAAATCTTTTAAATCTGCTGCGAACATGCGACTTTAGCTCTGTGTCTCATGTAGGAGTAGAAAGTAGAACTGAGATCCTGAACAATATTTTAACTGGAGCTATGCAAGCACTGACGTATGAGAAGAGGATCCAAATACAACTGAGGAATAAGCGGTATGACCGTGAGCTACGGGAACTGCACAAAAGAAAACTTGAATTCCATAATACTGCTAGAAATACTGGCAACTGGGAAGACTATAATGGCGTTAAAAAAATAGATAAAAAAACTGTTATGTATAAAAAGAAGAAATACATGGAAGATAAAGTGCTCGATAGTGAAGGAGACATGAAGCGGATGTGGAAGTCTTTAAAAGATCTTGCTGAGCTCACCGATGAGAAAAAGGTCGTTAGCAAAATAGTAATTAACGGTGAATGCTTTAAGAAGGAATACGATATAGCCAATGCACTAAATACATTTTTTGTACAGAGCATAAGTGAAATTAATGATAGCATTGAAATAATTCCTAATTCGGCAGAAACAAGTGTAAATAATGCAATTGAAACTTTTCAATTCACCGACGTAGAGTCAGATGATATACTGAACATTACTAAATCTTTTAGAAACAAATATGGTGGAAAAAAGCTTTTGTCGGAGGGGGTATTTAAAGATGCCATGATATATATTGCTCACTTCTACAAAGATATAATAAACGAATCAATAAACAGTAGCATTGTTCCAAATTGCTGGAAAGTATCAACTATAATACCTGTGGAAAAAGTCAAAAATATAGTAAGGCCGAAAGAACTGCGCCCAATTAATACGCTACCCGCAGATGAAAAAAATATGGAAACGGTGGTTAAAAATCAATTAGTGGCATATCTAGATAATTACCAAATTTTTATACCTGAACAATCTGGGTTTAGGAAGAGCCATTCTTGTAAAACAGCACTGAATATGATTATTGCGGAATGGAAAGAGGATATAACTGACAAGAAAGTTGTGATCTCAGTCTTTTTAGACTTAAAACGTACTTTTGAAACTGTAGATAGAGAGGAACTGCTGAATGCTATGTTTAATAATGGGATAAGAGGAAAAGATTTGGAATGGTTCAGAAACTATTTGAGTAATAGAAAACAGAAGACGATAATTGAAAGTGCAGTTTCACCGGTTGCTGATGTATATACCACAAGGTTCAGTATTAGCACCGCTATTGTTTACAATATATATTAATGATATTAAAGAATGCTTGAAATATTGCAATATTCGACTATTTGCGGATGATGCATTGATAACCATCAGTGAAAGAAATGCGGGCTTTGCGGTATCGAAAATGCAAGAAGACTTCGACTCCCTTTACAAATGGCTATTCCATAGAAAGTTTAAAGTGAATGTGGATAAAACCAAATATATGATATTTTTCAAAAATCAAAGCATTATGGGTACCAATAACCTAAACAATATTACTCTGAAAATAAGAAACGTTGAAATTCAGCAAGTAGACAAGATCAAGTACCTAGGAGTCTTGATCGACAAAAAACTTAGATTTGGAGGACACACAAGAAAACAAAATTGCAAAAAAAATTGGTTTTATGTACAGAACTTTCAAATATATTAGTCAACGACACAAAATATTAGTGTATCGCTCAATTATTGAACCGCACTTTATTTATTGTCCAACAATCCTGCTATTAGCAAATGACATACAAATAAAAATACTGCAGATACAACAAAACAAGGCAATGCGATTAATTTTAAAATGTTCGCTTAGAACACCAAAAACTACAATGCTAAGTGTAAAACAGTCGATATATTATTTTACATTGAAATTTATACATCATATGAAATTAGGAATAACACCGAATTATCTGAACGGGAGAATACATTTTAATCATGAAATACATAACTATGGAACTAGAAACAGAGGAAATATAAGACTGCCTAGAGTAAGAACGGAGTTCGAGTAGAAGACATTAAAATATATAGGTTATAAAATGTATAATAAATTACCAAATGAGATAAAAGACTGTGAAAATATTAATAAGTTTAAAGCAAAATTATTTTTATACTGTAAGTCATTAAGCATGTAATGTAAACAATTTATTTATATATATATATTATTTTTACCTTGAACTAGGTCTTAAAGACCGTAAATAAATAAATTATTATTATTATTATTTCTGCCTCACTTTAACGGATAGCAACATCAAATTTTACCACAATCCTACGTATTGGGCATAGATGGTTGTCTGAAAAAATCGTCAAGATCGGAGAAATTTTTTTTTTAAAACTGCACTTTTCTGCACCGTCTTTACCGCATGCATTCACTTGGGACTAAAAATCGATTTCGACAAAAATATGTCCGATCTCGACGATTTTTTCAGACAACAGTCTGTGCCCAATACGTAAGCTTGTGGTAAAATTTGATGTTAGTAGCTGTTAAAATGAGGCAGAAATGGTGCAGAAATCGCGAAAACCCTCTTATTGAACAATCGGTAGTATGGGAGGTATATTCTACAATGGTCCGATCCGGTCGATTCCGACAAATTTCAAATCCCCCATCAAAATATGCCTGCTTACCAAACTTCATCAAGATATCTCGAAAATTGAGGGACTAGTTTGCGTTCAAAGAAACGGACAGACGGACATAGCTAAATCAACTTAGCTCGTCCCCTGATCATTTTGGTATACTTATTGGTGAGTCTAACGGAAACATATACATAAATAAAAATGATTTGGAGCCTTGAAAATGAAAAAAGTCGATTTCGACCAAAACAAGTCCCAAAAACCAAAAAAAATTTTTTTTTAAAAACTGTTATGCAAATGTTTTTATCGCATAATTTTAAGTGGGATAGAACTATGAGATAAATTTGTTTTCATCGGCAACACTTTTGCACGTTTCTAAAGAAACCCTTAAAACAAAATAGCGAAAAAATAAATTTTTTCACCAAAACACTCCTCAAAACCCAAAAAATATTTTATTTTTTTTCAAAAAACTGTTATCGTCAAAGCTTTTAGCGGAGAATTTTGAGTCGGACAGGGTATACATGAAAATTTTAAAATCAAATGAAAATTTTTTAAGTAGGTCATGAAAAAAACCTTAAAAATCAAAGAAAAAAAGTTAAAAAACTCAAATATGGCAGGCTCGAAAATTATTTTTTTGGGTATGCTAAAAAAGAAAAAAAAAAAAACACAAAGGAAAAAACACTCGACACTAACATCATACTACGAAAAACTTATGTAGATGATGTGCTCTCTGGCGGGCACGATATACAATCCACTCTCGATCTATGACCCAAACAATCGAAGCCCTAAAATTAAACAATACACCTTAGGAATACGAAGGAACGCATTAACTGACTCGTTTTCGTACTCATACGACCCAATTCCCGACTCAAATACAAAACGGCAAATACTCTCAGCCTTAGCGAAACTTTTTGACCCGGCAGAATGGGTATCAGCAATAATGATCTTAGCCGAAATCGTTCTCCAACAGCTCTGGTAAGAAGGAAACGATTGGGATGAAGAAGTGAAACCGGAATCATTTTACAAGTGGAACACCTTCCTCGATGGCTGCAATTTTGCACATGTTTATATAAGAGTAAAGCACGATGAGAACTCTGCCTCAAGCCAACTCTTTATGGAAAAAGCCAAAGTCGCACCCCTGCAAACAGTTAACTTGCCAAGAGTAGAACTCTGCGGAGCCGTGTTATTGTCGAAATAAATAACTCAATCCCAATTTCAATTGAAGTTGCCACCACAAGAATTGTCACTCTGGTCAGATCCCTCCATTGTGTTGGTTTGGCTGAAAAAACCCCGACATACAGGGAAAACTTATGTGGCATACAGGATTACCCAAAGTTTGCAGAACGTCAGCGATGACAACCCCGCCGATTTAGTAACTCGAGGATGTAAACGACAAGATTTAGTTGACTGCTCGTTATGGTGGAATGGACTCCAATAGCTCTCTAAACCGAACACAATCTGACCAAAATACACCCCTTCCAATCCATCTCCTCCGGCGAAAAAACGCATTAAGGCCATTACATCCGTCACACTCAAAACCACCCGATTCCCAATACGGTAGCCATCCATCACGGATACGACGCTAAAATGAAACTCATAATGTTAATGCAACGCCATCATTTCCCGGCAGAAATCACTCAGTTAGAAGAATCAAAACTTATCAGCGTTGACTTCATTTATGGTGAAAAAAGTCCCCTTGCGACAAGCTTCCTACGCAAAAGCATATGTTTGCGTATTTGTATGTTTATCTACTAAAACGGCCCATCTCGAATCTTGCACAAGTTAGACAACTGGGGTCTTCAGAGCCTCCTTCTTTCACTTCTTTGGACGACACGAATTACCCCACAAAGTAAAATATGATAATGGAAAGACATTCGTTCGAGCTATTCAAAAAGAGCTCGCAATATTCATCAAAGAAGCAACTGTAGATGTATCTGAAAGATTTGCGGTACCAGGTTTTTCTTGGCAGTTTATGCCCCACACATAAGCGGCCTATATGAAGCCGCGGTAAAAATCTCCAAACCCCATTCCAGCAAAGAAGCAGGAAGTCAAAGTTTTACTTTCGAAGAATTCACAACACTTTTTCGAATAAAAGCGGTGCTTAATTCTCGCCCTCTCTTTCGCCTATGTCACAGGATCCAAGTGATTTATTAGCCCTCACTCCAATGCACTTCCTGCCAGGATCCCCCTTAGCATCCTCGCCAGAACCGAATGCCGAAAACTTATCTCCGACTACAAAATGGCAAATGTTGAAGGTTCTGTATCACCAATCTAGCTCACGATGAAAGAATTACACAAGATATATACTAAATGGAAACATCCCCTCTCAAATAAATCTTTAAAATAAATAAAAGCGACACTCCTAATACGTACGAGTATATACAATAATTATAATTAATAGAGTTTATACTTATTTACAATTAAAACAAGAGTTGTGAAGTGCAGATATTTTCTCTTAAATATTTTCTTAGTGCTCCATGTATGGGATATACAAGTGCAGTTTTATAGGGCTTTATAAGAAGCTTCAACAACAAGTATTTACCATTTATAATGCAAAAATATCAATAAACACGATTTGTCTCTATTATTGTTGCCATTCCAAACTTCTACTGGTTCACTTTTCGCAAAAGAACAACCATAAAATGATATTTTTATAGGATGCGCTATTCCATTATTATTTCCATCATTGTATATAAATAAACAATTAAATAAATAAATGCAAGGCGCGATAACCTCCGAAGAGATTTAAGGTCGAGCTTATCTTCCAATTTGCGCAGTGCTCCTTTTAATGTTTCCTAAAAATAGGCGGAACTGGGCCAATATGTTTAATGCCGACTCCGAGCGACATTTGCAAGGCAGATGCATTTTCACTGAGAAGTATTTCATGGCAGAAATACACTCGGAGAGTTTGACGAATCACTCCCGAGGGGTGACCCCGGTTAGAAAAACTTTTTTTTCTAAATTTTTGATATTACTTTGCCTGGGAGTTGAACCCAGGACCCTGGGTGTGATACGCGGAGCACCCTACCACCACACCACGTAGGCCGCCAATTACCATGTATTTCAGACTTCCATATTGCTACTACAGGCTGGGTAAACTCACAAACATCAGAGTGCCGATACATTGCTGTGTTAATATTTTTGTTTTTGTATTCATTAATCGAATGTACCTAAATTAGAATGTTTCCTTGTCACACTTATGCTGCTACAATCACAAAAATGTTGTAGGCTGTCTTTTTTCAAATTCAAAACTCATTTTTATTTACACAACAAAATTTGGTATAAATAGCACCCACATATTTCGACTTCCTTCACTTTAAACTAAAAAATCGACGGAAAATCATAAATTAAAATGAACTTACGCAATTCTTACGCGATATTGTTTGTCGTCCTGAGCAGTTTTTTGATTAATACGAATTCGACATATCGTGTTGTAGGTGGCAGAGATTCGAAAAACTCGCATGTGGTGGCAATAGGTAGTGCCGGGCTTTATCGATGCGTTGGTACCTTGTTGACTTTGGAGAGGGTGCTTACGTCTGAATTTTGCTTGGAAGGTGTACTCCTGTCTGAGATCGTTGTTAAAGCTGGTACATCCAATTTAAATCTAGCAACAGAAAATCGCTATGCGGCTCGTATAATTCGTCCATGTCATTTCAATCATCCGAGAATGGAAGAAATTGATATAGTCGTGATTGTATTAAGAGCAGCATTCCCCAGTACCCCACTTATACAACCAGTATCTTTATGCGAAATTGAATTAGACACTGACACAGAATTGGAGGTTAGTGGATGGGGTTCGAAATATGGATACGAGGGGCCAGCGTCGGATATACTCAAAACTGCTGAATTTGTAGTAACCCCAATCAACGAATGTAAAGATTTTTATGCACTTCGTTATGAGAAAGCAGAGAAAAAATTCCCAACAACAGTAATTTGTTTAAGCGATCCGGTAGAGAATAGGGACACGTGTTGGGGAGATGCTGGTGCACCGGCCATGGCGGGAGGAAAACTTTGTGCGGTGCTAGTAGGTGGGATGAACTTCTATTCGTCGACTTTATATACAAGTGTCAAAAATAATGATGTTCGAGCTTTTCTAGAATTTGCGAAAAACAATTAATTGCAAGATGTTTCTTTAAATCGACTGCTGAGTTCACCTAACTCGACTGAACGCCCAATTTCAGAACTTTTTTCATGAACATCCTAGCTCACGTCAAAATATAGAATTTATGCTAAGATAGAGCGGTTTCGGAATGGCAGCTGAGTTATGGTGATATTTCTATTTCTTTTTGTGTTATTTAAAAATAAATAATATATAATGTAACTGCTATTTAAAAAAAAAACTTTGGTTATATTCATTTAAGATGTGGCGCATGCAAATGCCTTAGGGTGTGAGATCAAACTTTAAACATAGTTTTAAAGTTCCCACGTTTATGAAGTGAGACAAACTTGACCGATCCATATCGGTCGGTATAGAACAGCTGATCCAACCAACCTTATGAATATCAATGTATTTGTTATTGATATCGTAGCATACTGCCTTTTTCATAACCTCACCATAGTCAATTAATTGGTTTTTGGTTTTCAGCCATATCCATAATCTATAAATTTTTGCTTTCTCGAATTTATTCACATTTTGGCGTTATTATATTTTGTTCTGAAATGTTTGGTAAGTTATTGATTATGTAGCTTGTGATCAGTTTTTTTTTGCATTTTTGCATAAGTTATTACATCTTTGAAGTTGTACTTCTTTATGCACGTTATGAAAAATTGTTGCGAGTGAAATTTTCAAAAATGTGACACAAAAGTGAGTTTGTGTGTATTTTCACTGTGAATTGTACGCGCAGAATTGTTTTGAGTGGGATGTACATTATACTAGGTTCAAACACACACCAAATTGGCAATTTATACTATTTGGGCAATTTATTACGCAATTTGTCATATAATAAATTGTAATAATAAATTGCAAATTTAAAAAAATTGCGTAAATAATTGTTTCAAACTGCAAATGCAACATTGTAAAGTGTGTTTATTGAGTATATTTTAACGTCAGTTACGCATGGCTGAACTATGTGGTTGGCTCATCTCATCAGCTGATTTTATGTCTTTCATTTCACTCGAGCAGGGATTGTCAAAAGAAGATGGCAAACCCAAATGAAACCAAAACATTGAACACATTTTCTTACAACACACAAAAATGTCAAAGTTTTATGTTTTCATTCCATTTCATTCGCCTAATAATGTGCGTGTTCATTTTGACAGTCTGAACAAAGGTATGTTCTTGCTGTAGAGATGAGCCAACCAGCTATCAAATTACTATTGTGTAAGCTAAATCGAGTTGTATGAACAGCACTCAATTCAAATCGAAATTTCCTCAATTTATTTTTCTGTTTGAACATAGTATTAGACCGGGTTGGTCGACATTAAAAAAAAGGTGTGAAGTCCGCCCCTAAATTTGAAGCTTATGTTGAGAGTGTTTTTCAATTTATTTAAATATTTCGAAATACAGCCGAAATTGTTTTTTTGCTAGGATATTTGACATCCGATTTTTTAATTTATACGTCATTATTTTGATTTTGGAAATCTGCATTTTTGCTTTTAATTTCATTTCGAGCTATGAAGTCGGTCTCCCTGGATTAGGTCCCTGAATTGTGTTCTATCCTCCCTAAAGTACTTATTTGTCTTACCAGCCAATATAGAAATAGCGCCTCTATTCTATTCTATTGTATATACATATGTACTAATGTTTGTACACTAAGAAGATTTAATAGATCTTATACATATTTAATATTTCTTCTGGACGCGTGTATGTTACTGAACTTCTCCTACACGACTGGACCGATTTTAATAACAAAAAGTTGTATGTGTTCAAGGGCGGTTTGAGGATGCTTTAGATCACAATTTGGTTGAGGAAGTGGCCGACCTATTCTACATAAAACAGTTTATAGTGCGATTTGCTTGATATTTGGTATAGGGGTACTTCCTTTCTTTTCGGAAAGTTGACCAGGGTCTGATCTATTGTAATAAATCGTATTTATTGTGCGAACCCTATGAGTGTTCCTGTGAAGTTTCTTTCTGGGAAGTGGACCAGGGACCGTTCTATTCGATCAAATTCAATTCACTGTTCGATTTGCCTGAACTTTGGGATGTAGGTAGCATTTTGCCTAAATAAGTAATAACGATCTTTTTTTCGGGAATTGGGCTACGGCCTGTCTATTCCAACAAATTTGCCTGAAATTTGGTGTATAGGTAGGCTTATCTTTATTATAAGCCACTGATAAATAACTCAAGTATTCAGTCATTACTCGAAGATGCTATGGCAGTGGACATAACTTAAAAATATGTAATAATATTCAATTAATTAGCGAATTTATGCTACACTTAATGTGATAAAACGAATTTTTATTTATTAAATTTTTCAAGTTTAGACTGAACTTTGTTGTCCTTGTTGACAACCTTTTTCCAGTTGTTGTTGTTGTTGTAGCAATGCTCGCCCCACCTAATAGCCGCGACCGATCACAGATTGTCATCAATATCCTCTAACGGGAGTCCAAGGAAACTTGCCGTTTCAACAGGGGTGGACCATATGGAAAGGGGTGTTAGAGGCGTTGGTTCCACATTACAATTAAAGAGATGGTTGGTGTCATGTGGGGACACATTGCAAGCAGGGCATACATTTTGTATGTCGGGGTTGATTCTGGATAGGTAAGAGTTTAACCTGTTACAGTATCCAGAACGAAGTTGAGCAAGAGTGACACGCGTTTCCCTGGGGAGTATGCGTTCCTCTTCTGCGAGTTCTGGATATTTTTCTTCAAGTACTGGATTCACCGGGCAATTCCCGACATAAAGGTCCGACGCCTGTCTATGGAGTTCACCAAGGACCTGCTTGTGTTTTTTCGCTTCATACGGCTGGGTTCTCAGGTGCCGTATTTCCTCAAAATGCTTACGGAGATGACTCCTTAGGCCCCTAGGCGGTGCTGGTTCGTCAATCAGATGTCTGTTGGGATGCCCAGGTTTCTGGGTATTCAACAGAAACTGTTTGGTCAGCATCTCATTTCTCTCCCTGATGGGGAGTATTCTCGCCTCATTATGCAGATGGTGTTCTGGGGACATAAGAAGACAGCCCGTGGCGATTCTGAGAGCAGTATTTTGGCAGGCCTGTCGTTTCTTCCAGTGGGTGGTTTTTAGGCTTGGCGACCATATGGGTGACGCGTAGCACGTAATCGGCTGGCTAATTGCTTTGTATGTGGTCAAGAGCGTTTCTTTATCTTTTTCCCAAAACTGGAGAGATCAGGGAGATAGCCGTTTATTTTATTGCATAGCTCATCGATCTCTGGGCCTGGGCCTGTGGCCATTATTGTGCAGTCATCGGCGTAGGAAACGATTGTGACTCCTTCCGGTGGTGAAGGTAGCTTAGATATGTAGAAATTAAACAAAAGCGGGGATAGGACACCACCCTGTGGCACCCCTTGTTTAATTATCCTTTGTTTTGATGTTTCGTTTCTGAATTGCACCGATGCCTGCCGACCACCCAGATAATTTGCGGTCCACCTTTTAAGACATGGGGGAAGGGTAGACCCTTCCAGGTCTTGCAGTAACGAACCATGGTTGACCGTATCAAAAGCTTTTGATAGGTCTAACGCTACGAGTACTGTTCTATGGTGGGGATATTGATTCAAACCGCAATTTATCTGGGTGCTAATGACATTTAGCGCGGAGGTAGTGCTATGGAGTTTTCTGAAGCCATGCTGATGAGGGGCTAGCTGCAAATGTGCTTGGAAATAAGGGAGCAAAATGGCTTCAAGCGTCTTTGCCACTGGCGATAGGAGAGATATCGGACGATATGACTCACCTACGTTAGCTGGTTTCCCAGGCTTTAGTATCGGGACCACCTTGGCCATTTTCCATTTCTCAGGTATGACAAAGGTGGAAAGAGACAGGTTGAAGATATGTGCTAAATATTTGAAACCCTCTTTCCCTAGGTTTTTAAGCATCGGCATGGCTATGCCGTCTGGGCCCACTGCTTTGGATGGTTTAGCGCGACCAATGGCGTCCTCAACCTCTCTAGCGGTGATGGTAATTGGTGACGCACTGAGTTTGTCTTTATGTGCGTGTCTATTGGCTCTCCGTCTATCTTTGTCGACCGTAGGAGGCATTATATATTGTCGGCAGAAAGCGCTCGCGCATTTTTTCGCATCCGACAGCACCTTATCGCCAAAGGCGATGGAAACTTTGTCTTTGTGCTTAGTCGGATTCGATAGGGGCTTTACCGTGGACCAAAGTTTACCTACACCGGTAGAGAGGTTACAACCTCTTAGGTGCTCTTCCCATTTCGCCCGCTTGTGTTCGTCCACAAGCAATCTGATCCGTTGGTTCCCGGCGGGAATGAAATGTGCCGAGGCGGATTCAATGACCTTACGGAAGGCACGCTCCCCTTGGCGGGCATCAGTCGGGATAGGGAGGGCAGCAAAGCTGCTGTCTGTTGCAGATTTATATTCTTCCCACTTTCCTTTTTTGAAGTTTATGAAAGTGCGTTTTTCGGTGACGATGAAGTCGGCGGTACGCTCGAACGAAATAAGTATGGGCAGGTGGTCGGATGCCAATGTTACCATCGGCTGCCAGTTGACGCAGTTTACGAGTTCTGCGCTCACGATTGAGATATCTGGCGAGCTATGACAGCTTCCTACCATACGTGTGGGGGCGTCTCCGTTTATTGTGCAGAACGTCGTTTCGTCTATTTGATCCGCCAACATCTCACCCCTACTGTCCGCCCGCAAGTTTGAATGCCATAGGTCGTGATGGGCATTGAAATCGCCTAAGATAATGCGATTGTTGCCAGTGAGTAAGTAAAGCCTCGATATTAGGGCGGTATCCACTGGGGCAGCAGGTGACAGGAGGGATGTAGATGTTGATGATTTCTAGATTTGCATCGCCTGACCGGACAGATAGGCCTTGACGTTCTAAGACATTGTCCCTGCGGTCGATGCCAGGATCAAATATATGATATTGCACAGAGTGGTGTATAATAAACGCGAGGCCGCCTCCATTTCCGCTCTCGCGGTCTTTCATGTGGACATTATAACCAGAGCAGGTCTGCAATGCAGATCTTGCTGTGAGTTTAGTCTCTTGAATCGCAGCAATGCGGATGTTGTGCCGCTTCATGAAATCGACTATCTCCGTAATCTTCCCAGTTAGTCCATTGCAGTTGAACTGCAGAATTCTGAAGTGCATGAGGGGTGACGCCGCCACTCTAGGGGTAAATGACGGGTGACTACGCCTAGGTTGTGGAAGGCCAGGACGCAATTGCTGTTGTGGCCTTTGGACTGGGCGCCCTTGGGCAAGAATTGGGGTACCCGGATGATTTGGGTTTGCGACCTGGCAACATGGCGCGATGAAACCCGTCGAGGGGTTGCCGTCGCGGAGACCAGAACATCTAGGAAAGTGGCACCACCCAAGGCAGGAGCTGCATTGAGCGGATGTCGCAAACCTATATATTCTGTGCTGGCAGACGGTGCAAACGGAGGCAGGGACTAAGAGTCTGTTTCCCTGACCTGCACGATTGCTGCCAGAAAAGAGGGGGGGAGAAGAAGACGGGGGCAGGGGCTGATGCTCAGCATTGCTACCAGCTCTACTACGAAGGTAGTAGTTATGAGTGGTATCAGCTGTTTGAGTTGTTGGCGCCGTGGGGCGCGAGCAGCAGCGGGTACTTGTTGTGGCTTGCTGAGCAGCGAAGCTGCTGGAAGGTAGTGGTGATACGCTTAGGCGTAGACTACGGGACGCCCTTGGGCGTGAGCAGCAAGGAGCCACAAAAGATTTATAAAAGTTACGTGGACGTCGGGTTTTGGGATCAAGCCCAGAACAACCTGTCCGATGCAACCATCCCTTGCACGAGACACACTGAACAGAGTATGACCGTCCTAAAAAGATTCTTTTCTGGCAAATACAGCAAAACCATTTCTCAGGACCGGGGTCAGGAGACGGACCCGGATTGGGTTCGATACCTTCCCGGAGTAAGAGAATATGTAGCAGTCCTGCTGCAAGGAGCTGCTGGGAGGATGACAATTTGTGGGAGGGACGAAACAAATTAAATGGGGTCACACTGAAATGACAGTCCTTGGTCGGGAAAAATCCCGAGTCGCTCCGGTACATAGAACCGACTGCCTTGGGAAGCGACCTTTTTCCAGTCGTTTTATTGTTTTATTGAAATTAATTATTTGCGCGCATTTAAAAACTAGTTTTGAATGATGACAAAGAAGTATAACTTCTCACTCAATTTCAATTTCTATATTCCTATAAATGCCGTCTTAAGCCCATTAAATTTAATGAATATGTTAAAGATGAACAGACGTTTAAATCGGTAGCAAATTAACGTCCCATTAACACTTAATACAAGATCTTGGTTATGTAAACCCCCTTAGTTTCGAGCAGAGTTGTTGATCAAAATTTAGTGCACTGCCCCCACCTATGGTTTTGTGGGAGGAGAATACAATAGAACTAATTAGCAGTTTGAAACAAATAGAACTAATTAAGTATACCCTATTAATTCATTTTATTCATTAACAAGTAAAGGTGCCTAAGTTCTGGTGTAACCGAACATTATATACTCAGCGTGAACTTTAATTGTACATTTCATTTCAGATAAATTACTTTTCTACATAACACGTGGCACCGCCCGTTTAAAAAAATGTCTCCCCATTTCCTCTTACAATAAAACTTGATAAGTGAAATATCATTGATTCAAAAATTTTTTTGCTAAGTTATAGCTTATTATTCTAGTCTACGACCCTTTTAAACTTGTTTTGTATCTAAGTTGCCGTGGTCTTTAACCGATCCCGTTCGTTTTTACTAGAAATATTTTCTGTTATATGGAAAATTTGTGTACCCAATTTTATTACGATCCGTTAATTTTTCTTCGAGTTATGTTCCCCGAAACATAGAAAATTGCTTAGTCATAAAAGGGTGGTGCCACACCCATTTGCAGAAATTTTTCTAGAAATATTTCCTGCTATAGGGAAAATTTGTGTACCAAATTTTATTAGGATCCGTTAATTTTTCTTCGAGTTATGGCCCTTTAAACATGGAAAATTGCTTAGTCATAAAAGGGGCGGTGCCACGCTCATTTTTTTAAATTTGAAGTTTTTCCTATTTATTGTTATAAATCCACTTGGGAAATGAAATAACATTTGTATAAAGCTTTATTTTGCAAAGGTATAGCTTATTTTATTCGTCCCGACCCTTTTAAAAATCTTTTATATAAAAGTAGGCGTGGTCCTTAACCCATTTCGTTAAGTTTTCTTCAAAACATTCCTTATAGTAAAGGCAACCTCTCTGCCGAATTTTGTTGCTATAAGTTAAACGATTTTTGATTTATGATTAATAATATTTGTAAAATTTATTTTATCACAAGTAGGCGGTGACATGCCAATTTTAAATTTTTTTTTCAAATTTTTATCAAAAGTCTCAATATTAGTCCACCCGTAAAATTTGAACATTCTAGGTGTATTATTTATTAATAATCAGGTTTTTTGTGTTTTCCGAAATATTATATATATATAACAAGTAAGGAAGGTTAAGTGTTAAGGTGTAACCGAACATTACATACTCAGTTGAGAGCTATGGTGACAACATAAGGGAAAATAACCATGTAGGAAAATGAACCGAGGGTAATCCTGAAATGTGTTTGTATGACATGTGTATCAAATGAAAGGTATTAAGGAGTATTTTATGAGGGAGTGGGCCATAGTTCTATAGGTGGACGCCATTTAGGGATATCGCCATAAAGGTGGATCAGGGTTGACTCTAGAATTTGTTTGTACGATCTGGGTATCGAATGAAAGGTGTTAATGAGTATTTTAAAAGGGAGTGATCCTTAGTTCCATAGGTGGACGCCGTTTCGAGATATCGCCATAAAAGTGGACCAGGGGTGGCCCTAGAATTTGTTTGTACGATATGGGTATCAAATGAAAGGGGTTAATGAGCATTTTAAAAGGAAGTGGGCCTTAGTTCTATAGGTGGACGCCTTTTCGAGATATCGCCATAAAGGTGGACCAGGGGCGACTCTAGAATGTGTTTGTACGATATCGGTATCAAATTAAAGGTATTAATGAGGGTTTTAAAAGGGCGTGGGGCTTAGTTCTATAGGTGGACGCCTTTTCGATATATCGCCATAAAGGTGGACCAGGGGTGACTCTAGAATGAGTTTGTACGATGTGGGTATTAAATTAAAGGTACTAATGAGGCTTTTAAAAGGGAGTGGTGGTAGTTGTATAGGTGGTCGCCTTTTCGGGATATCGGCATAAAGGTGGACCAGGGGTGACTCTAGAATGCGTTTGTACAATATGGCTCTCAAACGAAAGGTGTTAATAGGTATTTTAAAGGGAGTGGGCCTTAGTTCTATAGGTGGACGCCTTTTCGAGATATCGCCATAAAGGTGGACCAGGGGTGACTATATAATGTGTTTGTACGATATGGGTATCACATTAAAGGTATTACTGAAGGTTTTAAAAGGGAGTGGTGGTCGTTGTATAGGTGGTTGCCTTTTCGAGATATCGGCATAAAGGTGGACCAGGGGTGACTCTAGAATGCGTATGTACAATATGGGTATCAAACGAAAGGTGTTAATGAGTATTTTAAAAGGGAGTGGGCTTAGTTCTATAGGTTAACGCCTTTTCGAGATATCGCCATAAAGGTGGACCAGGGGTGACTTTAGAATGTGTTTGTACGATATGGGTATCAAATTAAAGGTATTAATGAGGATTTTAAAAGGGAGTGTTGGTAGTTGTATAGGTGGTCGCCTTTTCGAGATATCGACCAAAATGTGGACCAGGGTGACCCAGAACATCATCTGCTGGATACCGCTAATTTATTTATATATATAATACCACGAACAGTATTCCTGCCAAGATTTCAAGGGTTTTTTATTCGCCCTGCAGAACTTCTTCATTTTCTTCTACTTAATATAGTAGGTGTCACACCCATTTTACAAAGTTTTTTTCTAAAGTTATATCTTGCGTCAATAAACCTATCCAAATTGCATGTTTCATCCCTTTTTTCGTATTTGGTATAGAACTGTTTTTTTTTTGGTAATTTTCGATATCGAAAAAGTGGGCGTGGTCATAGTCGAATTTCGGCCATTTTTTATACCAATACAAAGTGAGTTCAGATAAGTACGTGAACCGAGGTTAGCAAAGATATATCGATTTTTGCTCAAGTTATCGTGTTAACGGCCGAGCGGAAGGACAGACGGTCGACTGTGTATAAAAACTGGACGTGGCTTCAGCCGATTTCGCCCTTTTTCACAGAAATAAGTTATTGTCCCAGAATCTAAGCCCCTACCAAATTTCACAAGGATTGGTAAATTTTTGTTCGACTTATGGCATTAAAAGTATCCTAGACAAATTAAATGAAAAAGGGCGGAGCCACGCCCATTTTGAAATTTTCTTTTATTTTTGTATTTTGTTGCACCATTTCATTACTGGAGTTGAATGTTGGCACAATTTACTTATATGCTGTAAAGATATTAACTTTTCTTTTAAAATTTGAATTTAAAAAAAAATTTTTAAAAAGTGGGCTTGACCGTTCTCCGATTTTGCTAATTTTTAGTAAGCAGACCTATAGTAATAAGAGTGACGTTCCTGCCAAATTTCATCATGATATCTTCAACGACTGCCAAATAACAGCTTGCAAAACTTCTAAATAACCTTCTTTTAAAAGTGGGCGGTGCCACGCCCATTGTCCAAAATTTTACTATTTTTCTATTCTGCGTCATAAGTTCAACTAACTTACCAAGTTTCATCGCTTAATCCGTATTTGGTAATGAATTATCGCACTTTTTAAATTTTTCGAAATTTTTGATATCGAAAAAGTGGAGAGATGAGAGCCCAGGAACCTACATACCAAATTTCATCAAGATACCTCAAAATTTACTCAAGTTATCGTGTTAACGGACAGACGGACGGACGGACGGACATGGCTCAATCGAATTTTTTTTCGATACTGATGATTTTGATATATGGAAGTCTATATCTATCTCGATTCCTTTATACCTGTACAACCAACCGTTATCCAATCAAAGTTAATATACTCTGTGAGCTCTGCTCAACTGAGTATAATAATATTTAGAAAGGTTGTTTATATGTATTTAAGGAGGTCGACGTTTCGGCCATTTCAGAAATATCCGCGATTTTTGCCTCAAAATGTCGTGGATCGTACAAAAAATTTCTGGAGAAGCTCTTTGCAGAGAGAGGGAGAAATACTTAAAATGGTCACACTTTTTTAGCGTAGTTTCACCGAAGGAGATGTTCTGGGCTAACTCTAATACCCGACGTCGCCACGATTTCTTTAAATCATTTATGGCTACATGCTGGTCACGCACAAAGGCGACTTACGGTTGCTGTCAATTATCTACTAATAGTCGTGACTCTCCTGGCACAGTTTTAATGATTAGCATTAATGCTGGCTTATTGTTGATCGTGACAAAGGGCGCCTTCAGTTTCTTCGCCTGTTTTTAAGAGCTACAATTCCCGACGTGCGAACAGTAGCAATCCCGACCACCAGTCGCTACCACGCATCCTGGCCCTTATACCATATATCAGCACAGAAGCCATAGGACTGCGACTTCGAACTCATACCTTCGTCGACGTCACTTTCCTCGAAGCTCTAGGTGTAATTCCGAAGACATTCTGGCGGGTGTTTAGAAATTTAGACCAAAATTTGAAGACGTTTGTGTTCGATAAATTGATCTCAATAGTCTCCGTTTCCGGCCTTATAATATAAGAGTTCATTATGAATGACCGCCTTCAGTTTTCAGACAAGTTCGACCATCCCCTACGTTGGGGTAGTAGAACACTCGGTAATTTGGTCGACTGGCTTGAGAAAGCTTTTGCTTAACCACTTTGAGTGTTCTTGGGAAGGACAACGCCTAGCCTGTTTAAAAAATGTGCCTACGTTTTCACATTTGTAACTGGAGCTGTCACATGTAGGCCGTATTTATAAATTTTTGATAGGCTATATCCAATGTGATTCACTCCGAGGGACTAGTTGGAGATAGGGCCGCCAATGTCAAACCGGGATACTTGGGTGTTGAATGATGATGTGTGAAAATCAAAATTAAGATTTCAGACGCTATTTTATAGTTAAGCAAATAAAGTGATTTTTCAAACCCTTCTCATACGTGTTGAAGATATATGCAACTTAAGTGTAAGCTGAGAATCATTTCAAAGGAGAATTTAAACCATTGGAGCCTACTAAAGGAATTTGGATCACTGATTTCGCTTATTCTTTCAGCCAATCGGGATATAAAATTGGGAATATTTTTCGCGGCTACCGTGGTGTGATGGTAGCGTGCTCCGCCTACCACACCGTATGCCCTGGGTTCACACCCCGGGCAAAGCAATATCAAAATTTTAGAAATAAGGTTTTTCAATCAGAAGAAAATTTTTCTAAGCGGGGTCGCCTCTCGGCGTGTTTGGCAAGCGCTTCGGGTGTATTTCTGCCCTGTTAAATTTCGCAATTGGATTTCTATAACTGGCAGTGATGAGCATCTCTTGATATCCCTTTCGACTATATCGGACTAATTTTCGAGATGAACAATAAATGGCCTAGACAGTAAGCTGGGTTGATTTGCATGGACGAAAGTTAACCCATATCACGCCATCGATTTTTCGATAGGTTTTGGGATCAGGAAAAACAAAGTTCCACTAAGCATACCCAAAAAAATTATTTTCGAGCCTGCAAAATTTGAGTTTTTTTACTTTTTTTTCTTTGATTTTTAAGGTTTTTTTCATGACCTACTTAAAAAATTTTCATTTGATTTTAAAATTTTCATGTATACCCTGTCCGACTCAAAATTGTCCGCTAGAAACTTTGGCGATAACAGTTTTTTGAAAAAAAATAAAATATTTTTTGGGTTTTGAGGAGTGTTTTGGTGAAAAAATTTATTTTTTTCACCATTTTTTTTAAGGGTTTCTTCAGAAACGTGCAAAAGTGTTGCCGATGAAAACGAATTTGTCTCATAGTTCCTATCCCACTTAAAACTATGCGATAAAAACGTTGGCATTAACAGTTTAAAAAAAAAAAATTTTTTTGGTTTTTGGGACTTGTTTTGGTCGAAATCGATTTTTTTCATTTTCAAGGCTCCAAATCATTTTTTATGTATATGTTTCCGTTATACCCACCAATAAGTATACCAAAATGATCAGGGGATGAGCTGAGTTGATTTAGCCATGTCCGTCTGTCCGTTTGTTAGATATCTCGATGTAATTTGGTAAGCGGGCATATTTTGATGGGGGATTTGACATTTGTCGGAATCGACCGGATCGGACCACTTAAGCATATACCTCCCATACAACCGATTGTTCAATAAGAGGGTTTTCGCCATTTCTGCCCCATTTGGTATACACGTTATGTAAAAGTGAAAGAAAGCGGTGAAAATATGCGCATATTCTAAAATCTTTTTAAATTAATTATACGCACTAAATATTTGTGAAAAATATACATAAAAACTCTAAAATTCAACTACAATTAGCGGACATAAATGTTCTGCAGTTATTTGATGCAAAAACATTGTAAACTATTTTATAATCAATTTTGTATATGTGGAAAGAAGAATGGAGAAAAAAATGTGACAAATGCAAAAGTAATATACGAGGAGAAGCGACAAAAATTCGGTGTGAAGGGGTGTGTGGTAAATATTACCACTTAACAACAAAATGCTCAGACTTGCGAAAGAAGTGTGAAAGAAGTAAACAAAATCGGCGAAATAGCAGAAGGGTTCAAGCCAAGGCGAATCTATACCAGGTGGTGGCAAAGCGAATTCAATGAATTCGCCGTGCAGATGAATGTCAAGTCAAAAGAAAATTTTCATAGATTTCGATTAACTGACATTTTGTTGTACAAGGCTTTGTATGGAAAATTATCAAGAAGAAGCAATCAATTGACGGGATAACACCACCTGTAATGAATTCGCCTTTGTTCAAGCGAAGCAGTGATCAAGTATGCGAAGAGTTAAAAAGCAATAAAAATGACAATAAGAAAATGATTGAAACAATTAGTAATGAAAATAAAAAAATATGCACAGAAATAATGGCAATGTTGAAGCCAAGGCATCGTATGCAGCTGTAACAAAAGCGTTGCCAGATATCAGAAAAGCTGTTCCCTTAATAGTTACCTAAGCCACATACAAAGCAAAGTGCTGAAAAAACTAAGAATGATCTAAACTTGAAAGTCGATCCAAAGGAGCTACAAATTACAAATATAGTAGCAAGACAAAGCGGTGTAGTGATTGTAGAAAGTGCAAATGACCATGATCGTGAGAAAATAAAAAATCTTTTGAGAACAGCCTCGGAAATAATTACAATGTGAAGATTCCTATGAAAGTGAAACCAACCGTTATTGTAACTGGTATAAATTTCAAGTATGATAATGATGAGCTTACCCAGAGAACTAAACGTCAAAATAATTGTCTATCCGAAACAGATATAAAAATTGTCAAGCAGTTAGAAGTTAAAAAGTATGAGAAAATTTACTATAATGCCGTACTTGAATTGGAGGTTGAAGCTTTTATGAATATACTAGCCGGAGAAAGGCTCAATGTAGGCTGGGAGCGGTGCCGAGTATACGATGCCGTGCAAGTATTGTGTTGTTTCAAATGCAAAGGCTTCAATCACAAGCCAGTGACTGCAAAGAAAAAGAAGTATGCACAAAATGCTTGGGTGAGCATAAATATGTGGTATGCAACAAAGAAGCAATAAATAAATGCATCAACTTCATCAGGGCAAATAAAGAATTAAATTTGGGACTAGACGAAAATCACGATTCCATGGACAGAATGTGTCCTGTATATCAACAAAAGCTTATGTCAAGGAAGAGGAAGATTGGCTATTAGCAACCAATGAGGGAATTTGTAACCACAAAACACAAGTCAAGAACTAATACAAATCTGCGTAACAAAATGCTCAGACTGTATATATCTTAATATTAATAGTATTACAGCAAATAAGCTAGAGCTGGAACATCTTATTGAAATAAAAAAAAACCCAGCATTGTTTTATGCGCGGAAACATGTACAACAGATATAATTATGAATTCTGAGCTAGCATTTCCACATATAAATTCATCCGCTGCGATTCCCACAGTAGAAATACAGGTGGTATTCTAATGTATGTACATGAAAATTTACAATATAGCATAGTGTTTAAAGCTATTGACAGGAGTGTGTGGTGCATTATTGTAAAACTTAAAAAATGTGGGTTAAAATGGCAAATTGGTGTATTCTATCACTCACCAAATAGCAGTGATGCTGACTTCATGACATACTTAAACAATGTCATCAATGAACACCTCAGGGAATCTGACAACATTATAATAGTTGGAGATTTAATATTAATATGAATATATCATCAACATACTCAAACCAGCTTATAAGTTTATTTGCACAAATGGCTATGGTACAAAGGAACAATTTCAACACAAGAATAACTGAGCACTCTTCTACGAAAATAGACATATTGTTCAGCAATAGTGGTCAAGTTAAAACTGAACATGTAAGTGAATATAGAATTTCCGATCATGAAACAATTCATTTCAAAGTAACAACAGCTAAATATTGCAAAATGAGAAAAGTTGCTACTGTCACCAACTGGGAATACTATAGCGCAGAAAATCTTTTAAATCTGCTGCGAACATGCGACTTTAGCTCTGTGTCTCATGTAGGAGTAGAACGTAGAACTGATATCCTGAACAATATTTTAACTGAAGCTATGCAAGCACTGACGTATGAGAAGAGGATCCAAATACAACTGAAGAATAAGTGGTATGACCGTGAGCTAAGGGAACTGCGCAAAAGAAAACTTGAATCCTATAATACTGCTAGATATACTGGCAACTGGGAGGATTATAATGGCGTTAAAAAATATATAAAAAAACTGTTATGTATAAAAAGAAGAAATACATGGAAGATAAAGTGCTCGATAGTGAAGGAGACATGAAGCGGATGTGGAAGTCTTTAAAAGATCTTGCTGAGCTCACCGATGACAAAAAGTCGTTAGCAAAATAGTAATTAATGGTGAATGCCTTAAGAAGGAATACGATATAGCTAATGTCCTAAATACATTTTTTGTACAGAGCATAGCTGAAATTAATTATAGCATTGAAATAATTCCGAATGCGGCAGAAACAAGTGTAAATAATGCGATTGACCCTTTCAATTCACCGATGTAGAGTTAGATGATATACTGAACATTACTAAATCTTTTAGAAACAAATATGGTGGAAAAAAGCTTTTGTCGGAGGGGGTATATAAAGATGCCATGATTTACATTGCTCACTTCTACAAAGATATAATAAACGAATCAATAAACAGTAGCATTGTTCCAAATTGCTGGAAAGTATCAATAATACAGTAAGGGCGGAGGAACTGCGCCCAATTAATACGCTACCCGCAGGTAAGAAAATTATGGGAACGGTGGTTAAAAATTAATTAGTGGCATATCTAGATAAATACCAAATTATTATACATGGACAATTTGGGTTTAGGAAGAGCCATTCTTGCGAAACAGCACTGAATATGGTTATTGCGGAATGGAAAGAGGATACAACTGACAAGAAAGTTGTGATCTTAGTCTTTTTAGACTTAAAACGTGCTTTTGAAACTGTGGATAGAGAGGAACTGCTGAATGTTATGTTTAATATTGGGATAAGAGGAAAAGCCTTGGAATGGTTCAGAAACTATTTAAGTAATAGAAAGCAGAAGACGATAATTGGAAGTGTAGTTTCACCGGTTGCTGATGTATAAGTTAAGGCAACCGCTTACCAAGTTGACCCTTACCAACGGCCTGCACGCGCAACTTCATTAAATGCTTCATCATCGGTTTAATTGTAACAAACAACAGTCAGCAATAAGCACAGTAAACAACAGTCAGCAACGATCGCAGTAAACAACAATCAGCAATAGTTCGATTTTGGGCAATAACAAGAAATAGGGCACACATGCAAATGCAACGTGACGTATGGCCAATGATAGGTGTAATTTTAAGTTAAGACATTCATTGTAATTATTCTTAAGTTGAATCACAACCAATAAATATGAAAAGGGACGCAAGTCCGCTACCTTTTTAAAAAATATAAAAGTACTATAAAACGTTAATTGGCGCCCAACGAAGGGGCCTGTGTTATTGTGTTCGATAAAATAAGTATTCGGTCGAATAGTATTTGGCAAAAAGTGCCAACGCGAAAAAACGAGTTTCGTGAATATCGAGGCAAAAGCCAGCCCCAAAGAACCCAGCGTTGGATTCCTGTAGGAAGAACGCACGTCTCCAATAGTGCGATTTGGCGATACCAGAGTAGCGGCAGCAAAAAGGAGCAATATCCCACCGCCAGGAGGCGCTTACCGTAAGATTAGTTTAGGTAATATAACATTTTTTTTCTAAAGTGAAATTATATCGAAGTGATTGAAAAAAAAATAAAGGAAAGAAATTACATATATCGAAATTATACAAAAATATTAAAGTGAACAAATTATCAATTATTGAGGCAAAATAAATTATATCGAAATTATATCAGAATATTTTAGCGAAAAAAAAAAAAAATAAAATATTTATTATCAATTATTGAGAGAAAAGAAATTAGGACAGACATAAGAAATCTTGAAAAAAAAACAAAATCCAAAAGAAAGAATAAGAATCATAAGGATTTACCACAAATTTTTTTTAGGAAACTAAATATTGCTTAGACTAGTTTACAATCTAATATACCAATTTATAATAATATCTGGCTTATACAGCCATAAAATAATATAATTCAAAGCTGCGATTCACCACGTTCGTGGGGACCCTCCAGCTTATAACAGCGAATATTCTATACGATTCACCACCAAAAGGACCCTCCAGAGAATAATAACACGAAAAAAAAATATATATATTAATAGTATTAATAATAGCAAACTGAAATAATATTAATTTTTCAAACAATGTCAAACCCTAATGGCATAATCCGACCCCCTGTGTTAAATGCACATGCGCCTAACCCACCTTCTCAACCAACTACCGCTCCTTCAGGTCAATTTAATATGGATCAATTAACAACCATAGTGACAGGACTTGTCACCAATATCCTTAAGCAGGAAGGACGAAATTTAATACAGGCAGCCCTTAACCCAAACGCTTGCTTTTCCAACATATCTGACGTAACCATAGACGAAAACCACTTGAACAACATAACGGAACTCGACAAAATACCGGACGTTGTTCGATGCCTCCGCGAATTTTCTGGTAATCCAGGAGAGTTTAACTCTTGGAAAAAAAGCGTAGATCGCATCCTTCAGATCTACGAGCCCCTAAAAGGAACGCCAAAATACTACGGCATCCTTAACGTTATAAGGAACAAAGTTGTGGGCAACGCCGATATTGCTCTCGAATCTTACAATACACCATTGGATTGGAAGGCTATTTCATATGCCTTACTCTCCATTACGCCGATAAGCGAGATTTAGGTACTCTCGAGTACCAAATTACCTCTCTAGTGCAGGGCAACCTCACTATTCAAGAATTCTACCAACGCGTCTATTCCCATCTCTCCCTTATCCTCAATAAGCTCGGATGCATGGAAGTCGGTGCAGAATCTATGCATTTACTTACCCGCACATACCGTGATAAAGGCCTCGACACTTTCATACGAGGACTGAAAGGTGATCTACCAAGATTACTTGGTATGAGAGAGCCAGTAGATCTTCCCCAAGCTCTTCACTTGTGCCTAAAATTGGAGAACCAAAGCTTTCGTTCCCATTACGCAATGAATAGCAATAGCGCAAATAGGAAGCCTCATGACTTCCGACCACCTCTACCACCCAAAAAACCAGTTAACGAATTTATCCCCAGTTGGCATACATGCCAAGACCTCAGATGCAAGCCCAGAATCATGCGTATCACTATCGCCCTCAACCTACCTTTAACAATTTCCAAAATAATCTACCAAATAGACCATTTGGTCAACAAACCCCTTTCAAGCCTCAACTTCCACGTCCAGAACCAATGGACGTCGACAAATCCCTACATTCAAGAGTGGTAAATTATATGAACAGACCACAAGCCAATAATGGTGTGAAGAGACAAGCAAACTCCTCACAACAAGTACCCCTAAAACAGCAGAGGAATTTCCACGTAGAGGCAAGTGAGCAAGATTACCAGCAAGACCACCAACAAAACTACCAACAAGATCCACAATACAACACTGACCAATACTATCAACCAAACTGGACTCCTACTGCACAGGAGTACGAGACAGCATTAACAGCAGAAGAAAATGGACAATCAGTCCAGGAATACGCTGAGGGATGCTCATATCCTGAAAAGCAGGACCATATTGATATCCATTTTTTAGAATGAAAAGTTCTTCGTTGCTCTACGTCGAATGTAGAACGAAGAACGGGAAAATTCTTAAAATGTTGATCGATACAGGATCGAGCAAAAACTATATCCAACCCTGTCATGTCCCAAAGAAAATACCCAACGACGAACCCTTCATCGCGAACTCTATTGCCGGACAGGTTGCAATTACCCACCATACCATCATTAATATATTTGGCAAGAATGACACACCTTTGAAATTCTTCTTACTTCCCACATTAAAATCCTTTGACGGAATAATAGGAAATGACAGTCTTAAGGACCTTTGTTCAACAATAAATATACGCGACGATACCCTGACATTAGGTAATGGCCTAAGAATAAAAATTAAACAAAAACTTTCTCCAACCGTTAATAAAATTGACATTAGAACTGACCATATGACAGCTACACAAAAACAACACATACACCATTTGACTATACGTTATCCACATCTTTTTTCAGAGCCCGATGAAAAATTAACATACACCACTACAGTAGTAGGAGAAATCAGGACCTCCTCTGATACCCTCTATACAAGATACTACCCATACCCCCTTGCTATGAGAGACTTCGTAACAAAAGAAATAGGAAATCTACTAAAAGATGGAATCATCAGACCATCCCGTTCACCATATAACTCACCCGTGTGGGTTGTGCCAAAAAAAATTGATGCATCAGGACAAAGAAAATATGGACTAGTAATAGATTACAGAAAACTTAACACTCAAACAATAGCTGACAGATACCCAATCCCAGAAGTCAATGAGGTTATCTCACAGCTGGGAAACAACAAATATTTTTCCGTTCTCGACCTGAAAAGTGGCTTCCATTAAAAGAATCAGACATTGAAAAGACATCATTTTCGATTAACAACGGGAAGTACGAATTCACAAGACTTCCATTCGGACTAAAGAACGCACCCTCTATTTTCCAGCGCGCACTCGATGATATATTGAAGGAGCACATAGGAAAAATATGTTATGTCTACATAGATGATATAATAGTGTTTGGCAAAGACGAACAAAGCCATCTTCAAAACGTCGAAAAAATGTTTCATACGCTAGAAAAAGCGAACATGAAAGTCCAGCTCAACAAGTGCGATTTTTTTCGTCAAGAAGTCGGATTTAGGATTTATCATATCCCCCACAGGTATAAAGACCAATCCCGCTAAAGTAAAAGCCATTCAAGAATTCCCATGTCCACGAACATTGAAAGACCTAAGATCTTTTCTTGGCCTCTCGGGCTATTATCGACGCTTCATCAGAGATTACGCTAAGCTAGCAAAACCTCTGACTTCGCTTTTAAGAGGGGAAGATGGACATGCGTCCAAAAATTCTTCCAACAAAAAGCCGGTTGTGTTCGATAACGACGCTATTGATGCCTTCAATAAAATAAAATCAGCATTAACATCGCAAGAAGTCATACTATCGTACCCTAATTTCAAAGAAGAATTCCACCTCACCACAGACGCTTCAAACTACGCTTTAGGTGCCGTCCTTGAACAATCGGGGAAACCGATAACTTTCATATCTCGATCACTAAATAAAACTGAGGAGAATTACGTGGCAAATGAAAAAGAAATGCTGGCAATAATTTGGGCCCTCACTTCCTTACGAAACTACTTATATGGATCTGCAAATGTTGTAATTTTCACCGATCACCAGCCACTCACTTTTGCATTGAGCAATAAAAACCACAATGGAAAAATGAAAAGATGGAAGTGTATCCTGGAAGAATACAACTATGAGATGAAGTACAAGCCCGGAAAAACAAACGTTGTTGCAGATGCACTATCAAGACCGCCACAAACTGCCATTAACACCCTCACAACTACAGAACATAGCAACGAAAGCTCCTCACACCCTCTCATTCCTGCCACTGAAGCCCCCATAAATGCTTTTAAGAATCAATTGTTTCTAATGTTTGGCAACGAGGATAGCTACTCGTTCCAGTTACCATTCCCTACTTTCCACAGACATACAATTACAAAGCCAAACTTTTCTACACAGGACATCATTGATATATTTAAAAGATATTTAGATCCAGCCCTCGTCAACGGTCTGTACACTACAGAAGGGTTGATGGGTAAAATTCAGGAAATATTTCCTCTCCACTTTAGTAATGTTAAAATCCGTTACACACAAACTCTACTTCAGGACGTCACATCAGAAACAGAACAGGAGCAAATTATAATCGAAGAACATCAACGAGCTCACAGAAACAGCCGCGAAAATAAAACCCAAATTTTACGCAAATTCTACTTTCCAAGAATGTATGCGAAAATTGAACAATTTGTAAAAAAATGTTCAACTTGTCGCGTCCAAAAATACGATAGGCATCCAGCAAAACCGCAAATTCAGCCGACCCCGATTCCTAAGTCTCCAGGTGAAATAGTTCACGTTGACATATATTCCACTGAGAAAAAATTAATACTTACCGCAATTGATAAATTCTCTAAATACGCCCAGGTTAAAATGATACCTTCTAGAGCAATAGAGCATATTAAAGATCCGATTCGAGAACTAATGATCGCATTTGGAATACCAAGACTCGTAGTAATTGATAACGAAAAATCTCTTAACTCTGCCTCAATTTCATCCTTACTTAAGGATGAAATGTCCATTAACGTCCACGCCACACCACCGTACAGTAGCACAAGTAACGGTCAGGTAGAAAGATTCCACAGCACACTTTCAGAAATAATGAGATGTCTCAAAAGCAATCAGCCTACAATAACATTCGAAGAACTTCTATTTAAATCGGTACAGGAATACAATTCGTCGATTCACTCAACCACAAAGAACAAACCCATAGAGATATTTTTCGGAAATAGACTTTACAATGACCCACAACAATTAGAACAGAAAAGGCAAGAAAACATTGCCTTACTCAGGAAAAAAAAGAACAGGATCTCTCGTATCACAACAAAAACAGACCTGAAAATAAAGATTTCCCAATAGGAGAAATAATCTATGTTAAAATTAACAAGAGACTAGGTTCCAAGCTAACTCCAAAGTATAAAAAGGAGGAAGTCTTGGAAAATCACAGGACAACAGTTAAAACAGTATCAGGACGAACAATTCACAAATCTCTAATAAAAACCTAATTAAATTTCCAGGTAAAATGGACCTCTACAAACTTCTTATTCTCCTCATTACGACTACTACCTCTTCCCCAGACGTTCGAATTCTAGACTACAGCAAATCCCAACTAGTGACAATAGACAATGGACAAGCGAAAATACAAGACGGAACATTTAGACTCATTCACCTCATCGACTTAGAAAAATACGAACAATTTTTGACAGAGACATATGAAGAGATAAATAACCAAATCCCTAACGATCACTTCCTATATCCCCTCCTCAAACATGAAACCATTCAAACCATTGAAATCCTAAATACACTTAAACCCTCTAACATCAATTATAAAACTAGAAGATCCATTGATATATTGGGAACGGCATGGAAATACATAGCCGGATCTCCCGACCACGAAGATTTAAACATAATAACCAATAATTTAAATAACCTAAACGAAAATAATAATGAGCAAGTAGTAATTAATAACCTATTTAAAAAACGAATAAATAACATAACTAATATAGTTAATAGAATGATAAACACTATTAGAAAGGAAGAAAATGTTGTAACGGAAATCATAATAAATTTGCAAAATAGAATTAGGTTAATTAAGGAAGAATTAATAAATATAAAATATGCCATCCAATGGGCAAAAGAAAATATATTGAACTCTGTAATACTAAGCAAAGAAGAAATAGAATTGTCAATCAACAAGATGAAAAAGGAAAAAATACCATTTAAAAGTGCCGAAGAAGCACTAGAAATATCACAAATAAATGTAGTAAGTAAAGGAATGAAAATTTTATACATGGTTAAAATACCGCTGACACTGAAAGAAATATTTAGAAGAATTATCATACGACCTGTAAAAAGGGCAAAAAATACTATAATAAAAACTGAGTATAATGAAATACTAAAAGGAAAATATTCACTGTACGGAATAAAAAATGATTGTGAAAGTTATAATGATCTAACGATCTGTAAAGAAACAAATGTTATAGATTTAAGTAAAGACTTATGTGTAGCTAGAATAATAAATAGTTTAAATTCGACTTGTTCGACAACGAACGGCCATCACGTCCCCACCTTACAAGAAATCAAACCCGGAGTAATATTGCTAAACCGGTTCGAAGGCGAAGTGCAAACTGATAAAGTATCTCAACCAATCAATGGAACGCATGTGATAATATTTAACAATGCAACAATAAAAATAAACGGCCAAACATTCGAAAATGTTGAAGCAAGACCAATTGAAACCATTCCCGCAATACTACAGCCAACTCCATTAGAAAAAGACCACATCGAATTACTCTCCTTAAAAGACCTGCACATCAAAAACACGCATCAAATCAATTCTATTAAAAAAGCGACACTCTCTGTCGGAAGTTTCACAACGGCAGCATTCCTAATAATCATAATACTTATTTTTTTCCTAAGGAAACGATCCGTGGAAATACGATATGTAGAAGAAGAAATAGCAAAGCCAGTGCAATCTATTACGAATCAAGAAGTTAGCCAATCAAGTCAGGAAAATCATATTCCAACATATGTGAGTTTTAACAATTTGCCATTCTACTAATAATCGAGGACGCTCACACTTAAAGGGGGAAGAGTTAAGGCAAACGCTTACCAAGTTGACCCTTACCAACGGCCTGCACGCGCAACTTCATTAACTGCTTCATCATCGGTTTAATTGTAACAAACAACAGTCAGCAACGATCGCAGTAAACAACAATCAGCAATAGTTCGATATTGGGCAATAACAAGAAATAGGGCACACATGCAAATGCAACGTGACGTATGGCCAATGATAGGTGTAATTTTAAGTTAAGACGTTCATTGTAATTATTCTTAAGTTGAATCACAACCAATAAATATGAAAGCGGACGCAAGTCCGCTACCTTTTTAAAAAATATAAAAGTACTATAAAACGTTAATTTATATATTGGGCTACCACAAGGTTCAGTATTAGCACCGCTATTGTTTACAATATATATTAACGATATTAAAGAATACTTGAAATATTGCAATATTCGACTATTTGTGGATGATGCATTGATAACCATCAGTGAAAGAGATGCGGGCTTTGCGGTATCGAAAATGTAAGAAGACTTAGACTCCCTTTACAAATGGCTATGCCATAGAAAGTGAATGTGGATAAAACCAAATGTATGATATTTTGCAAAAATCAAAGCATTATGGGTGCCAATAACCTTAGCAATATTACTCTGAAGATAAGATATGTTGAAATTCAGCAAGTAGACAAGATCAAATACCTAGGAGAACACATATGTAAGTTATTTACAAAACAAAATTGCAAAAAAAATTGGTTTTATGTACAGAACTTGTAAATATATTAGTCAGCGACACAAAATATTAGTGTATCGATCAATTATTGAACCGCACTTTATCTATTGTCCAACAATCCTGCTACTAGCAAATGACACACACATAAAAAAACTGCAGATACAACAAAACAAGGCAATGCGATTAATTTTAAAATGTTCGCTTAGAACACCAAAAACTACAATCCTAAATATGTTAAACTGGCTCAGTGTAAAACAGTCGATATATTATTTTACATTGAAATTTATACATCATATGAAATTAGGAATAACACCGAATTATCTGAACGGGAGAATACATTTTAATCATGAGATACATAACTATGGAACTAGAAGCAGCGGAAATATAAGACTGCCTAGAGTAAGAACGGAGTTCGCGAAGAAGACTTTAGAATATATAGGTTATAAAATGTACAATGAATTACCAAATGCGATAAAAGACTGAAAATATTAATAAGTTTAAAGCAAAATTATTTTTATACTGTAAGTCATTAAGCATGTAATGTAAACAATTTATTTTTTTTATGACCTACTTAATATTATATTTTTTTTTACCTTGAACTAGGTCTTAAAGACCGTAAATAAATAAATTATTATTATTATTATTTCTGCTTCATTTTAACAGCTAGCATCATCAAATTTTACCACAAGCCTACTTATTGGGCATGGATGGTTGTCTCAAAAATCGTCAAGATCGGATAAATTTTTTTTTTTTTTAAACTGCACCACGGACTAAAAATCGGTTTCGACAAAAATATGTCCGATCTTGACGGTTTTTTCAGACAACCATCTATGCCCAATACGTAAGCTTGTGGTAAAATTTGATGATAGTAGCTGTTAAAATGAGGCAGAAATGGGGCAGAAATCGCGAAAACCCTCTTATTGAACAATCGGTTGTATGGGAGGTATATTCTACAGTGGTCCGATCCGGTCGATTCCGACAAATTTCAAATCCCCCATCAAAATATGCCTGCTTACCAAAATTCATCAAGATATCTCAAAAATTGAGAGACTATTTTGCGTTCAAAGAAACGGACAGACGGACTGACGGACATAGCTAAATCAACTTAGCTCGTCTGATCATTTTGGTATACTTATTGGTGGGTCTAACGAAACATATACATAAACAAAAATGATTTGGAGCCTTGAAAATGAAAAAAATCGATTTCGACCAAAACAAGTCCCAAAAACAAAAAAAAAAATTTTTAAAAAACTGTTATGCCAACGTTTTTATCGCGTAATTTTAAGTGGGATTGGAACTACGAGACAAATTCGTTTTCATCGGCAACACTTTTGCACGTTTCTGAAGAAACCCTTAAAAAAATGGCGAAAAAATAAATTTTTTCACCAAAACACTCCTCAAAACCCAAAAAATATTCTTTTTTTTCAAAAAACTGTTATCGCTTTTAGCGGAGAATTTTGAGTCGGACAGGGTATACATGAAAATTTTTTAAGTAGGTCATGAAAAAAACCTTAAAAATCAAAGAAAAAAAGTCAAAAAACTCAAATATGGCAGGCTCGAAAATTATTTCTTTGGGTATGCTAAAAAAGAAAAAAAAAAACACACAAAGGAAAAAACACTCGACTCTAACATCATACTACGAGAAACTTATGTAGATGATGTGCTCTCTGGCGGGCACGATATACAATCCACTCTCGATCTATTTCCCAAACTATCGAAGCTCTAAAATTAAAAAAGACACCTTAGGAATACGATGGAACGCATTAACTGACTCGTTTTCGTACTCATACGACCCAATTCCCGACTCAAATACAAAGCCTTAGCGAAACTTTTTGATCCGGCAGAATGGGTATCAGCAATAATGATTTTAGCCGAAATCGTTCTCCAACAGCTCTGGTAAGAAGGAAACGACTGGGATGAAGAAGTGAAACCGGAATCAATTTACAAGTGGAACATCTTCCTCGATGGGTGCAATTTTGCACGTGTTTATATAAGAGTGAAGCACGATGAGAACTCTGCCTCAACCCAACTCTTTATGGAAAAAGCCAAAGTCACACCCCTGCAAACAGTTAACTTGCCAAGAGTAGAACTCTGCGGAGCCGTGTTATTGTCGAAATAAATAACTCAATCCCAATTTCAATTGAAGTTGCCACCACAAGAATTGTCACTCTAGTCAGATCCCTCCATTGTGTTGGTTTGGCTGGAACAACCCCGACATACAGGGAAAACTTATGTGGCATACATGATTACCCAAAGTTTGCAGAACGTCAACGATGACAACCCCGCCGATTTAGGAACTCGAGGATGTAAACGACAAGATTTAGTTGACTGCTCGTTATGGTGGAATGGACTCAAATAGCTCTCTAAGCCGAACACAATCTGACCAAAATACACCCCTTCCAATCCATCTCCTCCAATCCATCTCCTCCGGCGAAAAAACACATCAAGGCCATTACATCCGTCACACTCAAAACCACCCGATTCCCAATCCGGTAGCCCTCCCTCACGGGTACGACGCTAAAATGAAACTCATAATGTTAATGCAACGCCATCATTTCCCAGCAGAAATCACTCAGTTAGCAGAATCAAACCTAATCAGCGTTTACTTCATTTATGGCGAAAAAATCCCCTTGCGACAAGCTTCCTACGCAAAAGCATATGTTTGCGTATTTGTATGTTTATCTACTAAAACGGTCCATCTCGAATCTTGCACAAGTTAGACAACTGGGGTTTTCAGAGCCTCCTTCTCTCACTTCGTTGGACGACACGAATTACCCCACAAAGTAAAATATGATAATGGAAAGACATTCGTTCGAGCTATTCAAAAAGAGCTCGGAATATTCATCAAAGAAGCGACTGTAGATGTATCTGAAAGATTTGCGGTACCAGGTTTTTCTTGGCAGTTTATGCCCCACACATAAGCGGCCTATATGAAGCCGCGGTAAAAATCTTCAAACCCCATTCCAACAAAGTAGCAGGAAGTCAAAGTTTTACGTTCGAAGAATTCACAACACTCTTTCGAATAAAAGCGGTGCTTAATTCTCGCCCTCTCTCTCCTATGTCACAGGATCCAAGTGATTTATTAGCCCTCACTCCAATGCACTTCTTGCCAGGAGCCCCCTTAGCATCCTTGCCAGAACCGAATGCCGAAAACTTATCTCCGACTACAAAATGGCAAATGTTGAAGGTTTTGTATCACCAATTTAGCTCACGATGAAAGAATTACACAATATATATACTAAATGGAAACATCCCCTCTCAAATAAATCTTTAAAATAAATAAAAGCGACACTCTTAATACGTACGAGTATATACAAAAATTATAATTAATAGAGTTTATACTTATTTACAATTAAAACAAGAGTTGTGAAGTGCAGATATTTTCTCTTAAATATTTTCTTAGTGCTCCATGTTTGGGATATACAAGTGCAGTTTTATAGGCTTTATAAGAAGCTTCAACAACAAGTCTTTACCATTTATAATGCAAACCTATCAATAAAAACGTTTTGTCTCTATTATTGATTCCATTCCAAACTTCTACTGGTTCACTTTTTCGCAAAGAACAACCATAAAATGCTATTTTTATAGGGTGCACTATTCCATTATTATTTCCATCATTGTACATAAATAAACAATTAAATAAATAAATGCAAGGCGCGATAACCTCCGAAGAGATTTAAGGCAGAGCTTATCTTTTAATTTGTGTAATGCTCCTTTTAACTTTTTCTAAAAATTTGCGGGAATAGTTTTATGCCGACTCCTAGCGGCATCTTTAAGGCTGGTGCATTTTCACTGAGAAGATTTTCATGGCAGAAATACACTCGGAGAGTTTGACGAATCACTTCCGAGGGGTGACCCCGGGTAGAAAAACTTTTTTTCTAAATTTTTGATATTAGTTTGCCCGGGAGTTGAACCCAGGACCCTGGGTGTGATACGCGGAGCACCCTACCACCACACCACGTAGGCCGCCAATTACCATGTATTTCAGACTTCCATATTGCTACTACAGGCTGGGTAAACTCACAAACATCAGAGTGCTGATATATCGCTGTGTTAATGTTTTTGTTTTTGTATTAATTAATCGAATGTACCTAAATTAAAATGTTTTCTTGTCACACTTATGCTGCTACAATCACAAAAATTTTGTAGGCTGTCTTTTTTCAAATTCAAAACTCATTTTTATTTACACAACAAAATTGTGTATAAATAGCACCCACATATTTCGACTTCCTTCACTTTAAACTAAAAAATCGACGGAAAATCATAACTTAAAATGAACTTACGCAATTCTTACGCGATATTGTTTGTCGTCCTTAGCAGTTTTTTGATTAATACGAATTCGACATATCGTGTTATAGGTGGCAGAGATTCGAGAAACTCGCATGTGGTGGCAATAGGTAATGGCAGGCTTTATCGATGCGTTGGTACCTTGTTGACTTTGCAGAGGGTGCTTACGTCTGAATTTTGCTTGGAAGGTGTACTCCTGTCTGAGATCGTTGTTAAAGCTGGTACATCCAATTTAAACCTAGCAGCAGAAAATGGCTATGCGGCTCGTATAATTCGTCCATGTCATTTCGATCATCCGAGAATGGAAGAAATTGATATAGTCGTGATTGTATTAAGAGCAGCATTCCCCAGTACCCCACTTATACAACCAGTATCTTTATGCGAAATTGAATTAGACACTGACACAGAATTGGAGGTTAGTGGATGGGGTTCGAAATATGGATACGAGAGGCCAGCGTCGGATATACTCAAAACTGCTGAATTTGTAGTAACCCCAATCAACGAATGTAAAGATTTTTATGCACTTCGTTATGAGAAAGCAGAGAAAAAATTCCCAACAACAGTAATTTGTTTAAGCGATCCGGTAGAGAATAGGGACACGTGTTGGGGAGATGCTGGTGCACCGGCCATGGCGGGAGGAAAACTTTGTGCGGTGCTAGTAGGTGGGATGAACTTCTATTCGTCGACTTTATATACAAGTGTCAAAAATAATGATGTTCGAGCTTTTCTAGAATTTGCGAAAAACAATTAATTGCAAGATGTTTCTTTAAATCGACTGCTGAGTTCACCTAACTCGACTGAACGCCCAATTTCAGAACTTTTTTCATGAACATCCTAGCTCACGTCAAAATATAGAATTTATGCTAAGATAGAGCGGTTTCGGAATGGCAGCTGAGTTATGGTGATATTTTAATAAGCAGTCCAAATGGCAATATTTCTTTTTGTGTTATTTAAAAATAAATAATATTTAATGTAACTGCTATTTAAAAAAAAAACTTTGGTTATATTCATTTAAGATGTGGCGCATGCAAATGCCTTAGGGTGTGAGATCAAACTTTAAACATAGTTTTAAAGTTCCCACGTTTATGAAGTGAGACAAACTTGACCGATCCATATAGGTCGGTAAAGAACAGCTGATCCAACCAACCTTATGGAAATCAATGTATTTGTTATTGATACGTAGCATACCGCCTTTGTCATAACCTCACCATAGTCAATTAATTAGTTTTTGGTTTTCAGCGATATCTATATATAATCTATGAATTTTTGCTTTCGCCAATTTATTCACATTTTGGCGTTATTATTCTTTGTTCTGAAATGTGTTGGCTAAGTACGTAAGTTATTGATTATGTAGCTTGTGATCAGTTTTTTTTTGCATTTTTGCATAAGTTATTACATCTTTGAAGTTGTACTTCTTTATGCACGTTATGAAAAATTGTTGCGAGTGAAATTTTCAAAAATATGACACAAAAGTGAGTTTGTGTGTATGTTCACCGTGAATTGTACGCTCAGAATTTTTTTGAGTGGGATGTACATTAGACCGGGTTGGCCCGCATTAAAAAAAAAGTGGGAAGTCCGCCCCTAAATTTGAAGCTTATGTGTTTTATAATTTATTTAAATCTTTCGAAATACAGCCGAAATTGTTTTTTTGCTTCGATATTTGACATCCGATTTTTTTTACTGATACGTCATTATTTTGATTTTGGAAATCTGCATTTTTGCTTTTAATTTCATTAAGAGCTATGAAGTCGTTTTCACTGGATTACGTCCCTGAATTGTGTTCTCCCCCCCACCCTAAAGTAGCTATTTGTTTTACCAGCCGTAAGTATTTTCAAATTCATGACATTTTTGCTTTTAAACCATTTCCCTAAAGGGAAAGCGGCACCAAAAAGCGGTTGTCAAAAATGTTGAAATGTTAAAGTAATTATATGCAAACAAGAAGACTGTGAAGTTCACCGTTGAACTCGTTCTTCACCGTATTTTCCCACCGTCATTCTCAAAGCGGTGAACAATTTGTCAAATTTTTGAGTTATTTTAATAAATAAATAAAAACAAAAACTATTTTTAATTTACATTTTTTGACAAAACTTATACAAATATAAAAAACAACACAAAATATGGTGATAACATATTGGTATGCATTGGCTGGAACGGTGGACCAACTTAACAACAAAGCGGTCCCGCTGATGAAACCCATGTCATACAAACACATTCCAGGGTTACCCTAGGTTCATTTTACTACGAGGTGATTTTCCCTTATTTTGTCTCCATAGCTCTCAACTGAGTATGTAATGTTCGGTTACACCCGAACTTAGCTTTCCTTACTTGTTTCAATTAGAAAGAGGAAAGGTGTCCTAATTGATACAAGTAAGGAAAGCTAAGTTCGGGTGTAACCGAACATTACATACTCAGTTGAGAGCTATGGAGACAAAATAAGGGAAAATCACCTCGTAGTAAAATGAACCTAGGGTAACCGTGGAATGTGTTTGTATGACATGGGTTTCAAATGGAAGGTATTAAAGAGTATTTTAAAAGGGAGTCGGCCATAGTTCTATAGGTGGAAGCCATTTCGGGATATCGCCATAAAGGTGGACCAGGGATGACTCTAGAATGTGTTTGTACGATATGGGTATCAAATTAAAGGCATTAATGAGGGTTTTAAAAGGGAGTGGTCCCTAGTTGTATATGTGAAAGCGTTTTCGAGATATCCACCAAAACATGGACCAGGGTGACCCAGAACTTCATCTGTCGGGTACCGCTACTTTATTTATATATGTAATACCACGAACAGTATTCCTGCCTAGATTCCAAGGGCTTTTGATTTCGCCCTGCAGAACTTTTTCATTTTCTTCTACTTAATATGGTAGGTGTCACACTCATTATACAAAGTTTTTTCTAAAGTTATAGTTTGCTTCAATAAACCAATGCAATTACCATGTTTCATCTCTTTTTTCATATTTGGTGTAGAAATATGGCATTTTTTCCATTTTTCGTAATTTTCGATATCGAAAAAGTAGGCGTGGTCATAGTCGTATTTCGGCCATATTTTTTACCAAGATAAATTGACTTCATATAAGTACGTGAACTAAGTTTAGTTAAGATATATCGTTTTTTGCGCATGTTATCCTGTTAATGGCCGAGCGGAAGGACAGACGGTCGACTGTGTATAAAAATGGGTGTGGCTTCAACCGATTTCGCCTATTTTCACAGAAAACAGGTACCGTCATAGAATCTATGCCCCTACCAAATTTCACAAGGATAGGTAAATTTGTGTTCGACTTATGGCATTAAAAGTATTTTAGACAAATTAAATGAAAAAGCGCGAAGCCAAGCCCATTTTCAAATTTTCTTTTATTTTTGTATTTTGTTGCACCATATCATTACTGGAGTTGAATGTTGACATAATTTATTTACGATTTTGCTAATTTTTATTTAGCACACATATAGTAATAGAAGTAACGTGTCTGCCAAATTTCATCATGATATATTCAACGACTGCGAAATAACAGCTTGCAAAGCTTTTAAATTACCTTCTTTTAAAAGTGGGCGGTGCCACGCCTATTGTCCAAACTTTTACTAATTTTCTATTTTTCGTCATAGGTTTAACGCACCTACCAAGTTTCATTGCTTTATCCGTCTTTGGTAATGAATTATCGCACTTTTTAGGTTTTTCGATATCGAAAAATGGGCGTGGTTGTAGCTCGATTTCGTTCATTTTAAATAGCGATCTGAGATGAGCACCCAGGAACCCACATACCAAATTTCATCAAAATACCTCAACATTTACTCAAGTTATCGTGTTTACAGACGGACGGACATGGCTAAATGAATTTATTTTTTCGCCCAGATCATTTTGTTATATATAAAAGTCTATATCTATCTCGATTATTTTATGCCGTTACGGATTACCGTTATGCGAACGAAGTTAATATACTCTGTGAGCTCTGCTCAGCTGAGTATAAAAAGGCTACCAACAAAATGGAAATAGCGCCTCTATTTTATTCTGTTGTATATACTAATGTTTGTACACTAAGAAGATTTAAGAGATCTTATACATATTTAATAGTTCTTGTTACTGAATAATAGTGTTTTTTACTGAACTCCTCCTAAACGACTGAACTGATTTTAACAAAAAAATTTGGGTGTGTTCAAGGTGTGTGCAAGGGGGTTTGAGGATGCTTTAGATTCACAATTTGGTTGGGGAAGTGGCCGACCTATTCTACCTAAAACAGTTTATAGTGCGATTTCCTCTCTTTTCGGAAAGTTGACCAGGGTCTGATCTATTTTAATAAATCTTATTTATTATGCGAACCCTGAGAGTGTTCCTGTGAAGTTTCTTTCTGGGAAGTGGACCAGGGACCGTGCTATTCGATCAAATTCAATTCACTGTTCAATTTGCCTGAACTTTGGGCTGTAGGTAGAATTTTTCCTAAATAAATACTAACCACCTTTTTTTCGGGAATTGCCCTAGGGCCGGTCTATTCCAACAAATTTGCCTGAAATTTGGTGTATAGGTAGGCTTCTTTTTGTCATAAGCCACTGATAAATAACTGAAGTATTCAGTCATTACTCGAATATGCTACGGCAGTGGACGTAATTTAAAAATATGTAATAACATTCTGTCGTTGGCCTGGATGAGCAAATTTAACGTTCCACACCTTCCAAATAATAAGCAATAGGTTTATTAGTAACAGTATATTTTTAGCGTTCAAATATAGCTTGTTGTGCGTGTTGTGTAGCGAGTCCTGTTTATTTTGCTGTTTTTTCTCCGTTTGCTGGCCAACGACTAAATCGTGTTTCCGCAAGCAAAACGGAGTAACGCGCTTAATCGCAAAAATACATGGAATTCAATTTTTACAGTTAAATGTACATATGTATGTATATGTAGATAAAAATTCAGTCGAGTTTAGTACATATATAATATGATGAGTAGGCAATAAAGATTAAGAAGTAAACAAATGAAATGAAATACAAATATGAAATGTGAGGTTACAATAGACATAATAGCGTAAATGAGCCTTATGCGGTGTAGAGTAAATGGGCGTTCTGCGACATTCCCACCCCCGTGAATTAATCCGATTCACCAACAACTACATCCAGAACGGCCAATTTGGACACAGCTCTCCGCTTCACTCCTTGAAAAGTTCGCACATCAACTTGACGAATTCCCCCATCTCGGCCAGGGTAAATTTCCTCCACTACACCCCGACACCATTCTCTTCGCGGAACGTTGGGAGCGCATAGGAATGCTAGATCTCCCTTTTTTACTGGCTGCGTACGTTGGTACCACTTCTCCCGACGTGTTAAAGTAGGGAGGTACTCCGCTATCCAGAGTTTCCAAAAATGATCACGAATTTGCCGAGCAATGCGACATTGTTGGCGAATAACGAGTGTATCAGTTACGACTTCGGATGAGCCTGGCGTTTGCGCAGTATTAGCCGATCCTAATAAGAAATCATTTGGTGTTAACGGCTGTTCCTGTTTCGAGTCAATTGGCAAATGTGTAAGAGGACGGGAGTTGACGATATTCTCGGCCTCGATCAAAAAACAATTAAATGTATGTTCCCTCCGCTTGACTTCTTTGAGCGTCTGTTGTAATACGCTCTTTATGGACTGCACCATGCGTTCCCATGCTCCTCCTTCGGCTGGATTAAGCGGCGAATTGAAGAGCCACTCGATGCCACGTTTTGACAATTCGCCCTGTATTTGGGTGCAGTCGAACACTTCGGCAAAACGCTTGGCTTCGTTGTTGGTTCCGACGAAGTTTTTTCCGTTATCAGATCTCAGGCGTTTTGGCACACCTCGACGATTTATGAAGTTTCGGATAACTGTTATGCAAGAATCAGTGCTGAGGTCGTGGGCTACCTCCAAGTGCACTGCACGTATGGTAAGGCATGTGAAGAGAGCCACCCATCTCGCTTCCCAAGGCAGTCGGTTCTATGTACCGGAGTGACTCGGGATTTTTCCCGACCAAGGACTGTCATTTCAGTGTGACCCCATTTAATTTGTTTCGTCCCTCCCACAAATTGTCATCCTCCCAGCAGCTCCTTGCAGCAGGACTGCTACATATTCTCTTACTCCGGGAAGGTATCGAACCCAATCCGGGTCCGTCTCCTGACCCCGGTCCTGAGAAATGGTTTTGCTGCATTTGCCAGAAAAGAATCTTTTTAGGACGGTCATACTCTGTTCAGTGTGTCTCGTGCAAGGGATGGTTGCATCGGACAGGTTGTTCTGGGCTTGATCCCAAAACCCGACGTCCACGTAACTTTTATAAATCTTTTGTGGCTCCTTGCTGCTCACGCCCAAGGGCGTCCCGTAGTCTACGCCTAACACTCCAGCAGCTTCGCTGCTCAGCAAGCCACAACAAGTACCCGCTGCTGCTCGCGCCCCACGGCGCCAACAACTCAAACAGCTGATACCACTCATAACTACTACCTTCGTAGTAGAGCTGGTAGGAATGCTGAGCATCAGCCCCTGCCACCGTCTTCTTCTCCCCCCCTCTTTTCTGGCAGCAATCGTGCAGGTCAGGGAAACAGACTCTTAGTCCCTGCCTCCGTTTGCACCGTCTGCCAGCACAGAATATATAGGTTTGCGACATCCGCTCAATGCAGCTCCTGCCTTGGGTGGTGCCACTTTCCTAGATGTTCTGTTCTCCGCGACGGCAACCCCTCGACGGGTTTCATCGCGCCATGTTGCCAGGTCGCAAACCCAAATCATCCGGGTACCCCAATGCTTGCCCAAGGGCGCCCAGTCCCAAGGCCACAACAGCAATTGCGTCCTGGCCTTCCACAACCTAGGCGTAGTCACCCGTCACTTACCCCTAGAGTGGCGGCGTCACCCCTCATGCACTTCAGAATTCTGCAGTTCAACTGCAATGGACTAACTGGGAAGATTACGGAGATAGTCGATTTCATGAAGCGGCACAACATCCGCATTGCTGCGATTCAAGAGACTAAACTCACAGCAAGATCTGCATTGCAGACCTGCTCTGGTTATAATGTCAACAGGAAAGACCGCGAGAGTGGAAATGGAGGCGGCCTCGCGTTTATTATACACCACTCTGTGCAATATCATATATTTGATCCTGGCATCGACCGCAGTGACAATGTCTTAGAACGTCAAGGCCTATCTGTCCGGTCAGGCGATGCAAATCTAGAAATCATCAACATCTACATCCCTCCTGTCACCTGTTGCCCCAGTGGATACCGCCCTAATATCGAGGCCTTACTCACTGGCAACAATCGCATTATCTTAGGCGATTTCAATGCCCATCACGACCTATGGCATTCAAACTTGCGGGCGGACAGTAGGGGTGAGATGTTGGCGGATCAAATAGACGAAACGACGTTCTGCACAATAAACGGAGACGCCCCCACACGTATGGTAGGAAGCTGTCATAGCTCGCCAGATATCTCAATCGTGAGCGCAGAACTCGTAAACTGCGTCAACTGGCAGCCGATGGTAACATTGGCATCCGACCACCTGCCCATACTTAATTCGTTCGAGCGTACCGCCGACTTCATCGTCACCGAAAAACGCACTTTCATAAACCTCAAAAACGGAAAGTGGGAAGAATATAAATCTGCAACAGACAGCAGCTTTGCTGCCCTCCTTATCCCGACTGATGCCCGCCAAGGGGAGCGTGCCTTCCGTAAGGTCATTGAATCCGCCTCGGCACATTTCATTCCCGCCGGGAGAATTCCCGAAATCCGGCCCCACTTCCCGGCGGAGGCCGCGAGCTTAGCGAGGGAACGCGACCTTATAAGACAGCTTGATCCAGGCGACCCCCAAATAAGGGATATAAACCAACGCATCAGATTGCTTGTGGACGAACACAAGCGGGCGAAATGGGAAGAGCACCTAAGAGGTTGTAACCTCTCTACCGGTGTAGGTAAACTTTGGTCCACCGTAAAGTCCCTATCGAATCCGACTAAGCACAAATACAAAGTTTCCATCGCCTTTGGCGATAAGGTGCTGTCGGATGCGAAAAAATGCGCGAGCGCTTTCTGCCGACAATATATAATGCCTCCTACGGTCCACAAAGATAGACGGAGAGCCAATAGACACGCACATAAAGACAAACTCAGCGCGTCACCAATTACCATCACCGCTAGAGAGGTTGAGGACGCCATTGGTCGCGCTAAACCATCCAAAGCAGTGGGCCCAGACGGCATAGCCATGCCGATGCTTAAAAACCTAGGGAAAGAGGGTTTCAAATATTTAGCGCATGTCTTCAACCTGTCTCTTTCCACCTTTGTCATACCCGAGAAATGGAAAATGGCCAAGGTGGTCCCGCTACTAAAGCCTGGGAAACCAGCTAACGTAGGTGAGTCATATCGTCCGATATCTCTCCTATCGCCAGTGGCAAAGACGCTTGAAGCCATTTTGCTCCCTTATTTCCAAGCACATTTGCAGCTAGCACCTCATCAGCATGGCTTCAGAAAACTCCATAGCACTACCTCCGCGCTAAATGTCATTAGCACCCAGATAAAATGCGGTTTGAATCAATATCCCCACCATAGAACAGTACTCGTAGCGTTAGACCTATCAAAAGCTTTTGATACGGTCAACCATGGCTCGTTACTGCAAGACCTGGAAGGGTCTACCCTTCCCCCATGTCTTAAAAGGTGGACCGCAAATTATCTGGGTGGTGGGCAGGCATCGGTGCAATTCAGAAACGAAACATCAAAACAAAGGAGAATTAAACAAGGGGTGCCACAGGGTGGTGTCCTATCCCCGCTTTTGTTTAATTTCTACATATCTAAGCTACCTTCACCACCGGAAGGAGTCACAATCGTTTCCTACGCCGATGACTGCACAATAATGGCCACAGGCCCAGGCCCAAAGATCGATGAGCTATGCAATAAAATAAACGACTATCTCCCTGATCTCTCCAGTTTTTTCGCCTCGCGAAACCTGGCATTGTCACCGACTAAATCTTCCGCGACCTTATTTAAAACATGGACGCCCCAAATGTCGACCATATTGAACATCCACGTCGATGGCACTACGCTACCGACTGTCCTACCCCAAAATCTTGGGTGTGACGTTTGATCAGGATCTACATTTTGGTGCGCACGCAACCGCAATTGTTCCAAGAATTCAGAGCCGTAATAAAATCCTCAAATCCCTTGCTGGCGGTACCTGGGGAAAAGATAAAGAAACGCTCTTGACCACATACAAAGCAATTAGCCAGCCGATTACGTGCTACGCGTCACCCATATGGTCGCCAAGCCTAAAAACCACCCACTGGAAGAAACTGCAGGCCTGCCAAAATACTGCTCTCAGAATCGCCACGGGCTGTCTTCTTATGTCCCCAGAACACCATCTGCATAATGAGGCGAGAATACTCCCCATCAGGGAGAGAAATGAGATGCTGACCAAACAGTTTCTGTTGAATACCCAGAAACCTGGGCATCCCAACAGACATCTGATTGACGAACCAGCACCGCCTAGGGGCCTAAGGAGTCATCTCCGTAAGCATTTTGAGGAAATACGGCACCTGAGAACCCAGCCGTATGAAGCGGAAAAACACAAGCAGGTCCTTGGTGAACTCCATAGACAGGCGTTGGACCTTTATGTCGGGAATTGCCCGGTGAATCCAGTACTTGAAGAAAAATATCCAGAACTCGCAGAAGAGGAACGCATACTCCCCAGGGAAACGCGTGTCACTCTTGCTCAACTTCGTTCTGGATACTGTAACAGGTTAAACTCTTACCTATCCAGAATCAACCCCGACATACAAAATGTATGCCCTGCTTGCAATGTGTCCCCACATGACACCAACCATCTCTTTAATTGCAATGTGGAACCAACGCCTCTAACACCCCTTTCCTTATGGTCCACCCCTGTTGAAACGGCAAGTTTCCTTGGACTCCCGTTAGAGGATATTGATGACAATTTGTGATCGGTCGCGGCTATTAGGTGGGGCGAGCATTGCTACAACAACAACAACAACAACAGAGCCACCCATCTCTTCTCTGTACTGCGTCGCACCGTTACGTATACAGGACCGAAATAGTCGAGGCCCGTGTATGTGAACGGTCTTACGTATGGTGTCAACCTGTCAATGGGGAGTGGTCCCATGAGTGGTGGAACTGGTATGGCCTTGCGAAAGCGGCACACTGGACAGTTGGCTATAACGCTGCGTAGAAGGCTTCGTAGGCGTGGTACCCAATATAAACGACGTATGGAACATATTGTTGCTTCGGTATTTTGATGACACATAAGTGTGTGGTGATGCAATGTTACTAGTTTCGTAAATGTATGTGTAGGCGGTAATATAACGGGGTGTCTCACGTCCATTGGCAACCAACTAGCAGCATCTATGCGCCCACGTACACGCAGAATTCCTTCTTCATCAAGATATGGCGATAGTTATAGCAAAGAACTTTGGCGTGATATACTTTGCCCTGTGCTTATTTGTTGTATTTCGGCGTTGAAGGACTCATTCTGGACGAAACGACATAGAAGGCGTTTTGCTGTTTCCAACTCACTGGCTGTCAATCCGTAGCAACTACTTAGAATTTCAACTTGGCGTCGGCATATTTTAGTAAACAAGGTTACCCAGGCTGTAGTTCTTACCAACCTGTTGAGAGACGAGAAGCGATTAAAATTTATAAAGTCATAACTTGCGATGTTTAAAGTGTATTGTGGTCGTAATTCTTCAATGCAGTCATCCAGATCAGTGGCAAGAACTTCTTCAGAAGGCCAGGTATTTTCTGGCTGACGCAAAAATGGTGGACCCTGTACCCAACAGCTGGTTGGGGCAAACACAACTTTGTTGTTGATGCGTGTAGCTTCATTGGCGATATTTTCGGTTGTAGTTATCCACTGCCAATCGGATACTTTAGTGGCGGATAAAATTTCTGCTATTCTGTGTTGTACGAATGGCTTGTATCTGCGGTGTTTGCTTCGTATCCAATTCAAGACGGTATTTGAATCACTCCAGAGGACGCTCTTGTCGATGGCTACGTTGTGCTCCTCCCTCACCCATTGCATAAGTCCTGTACCTAAAACCGCCGCTTGTAGTTCTAAGCGCGGCACAGTTAGCGGCTTCAGTGGTGCGCACTTGGACTTAGCGCAGACGAAGGTGACTTCGATATCTCCACGAGCATTTGTGGACCGCCAATAGGCAACAGCGGCAAATGCGTTTTCGCCGGCGTCCGCGAAAATGTGCAGTTGTAGCTCTTCTGGCTTTGGTGACTGATGACAATTGATTACGCCACTTTTCCCACAACTCGGATACATAGCGGGCAACGACTCATCCCAGCTGGCCTCTTGCCGCCACGCCTCGCGCATTAGGAGTTTTGCTCTGATGACAAAGTGCGTAATAAATCCCAGTGGGTCGAATACCGACATGACCACGCTTAGGAGCTCCCTCTTAGTAGGGCGTCGTTCACCGGCAAGTACGGCTTCACTGACGTTATGGAATTCCAGGCTAAAGTTGAAACAATATCTATATTTGGCTGCCAGTATAGGCCAAGTACTTTCTCCAGACTTATACCTTCTTTGTTAACAAGAGATTTTGTGACGTCGATTTCACCCAAAGCCGTGATAACCTCCGAGGAACCAGACGTAAAGTTACGGATTTCGAAACCGGCATCCATGTGAATGGACTTCACTTGGTTGGCAACTGCGATAGCTTCTTCTGACGTGTCGAAGCTGTCCACAAAATCGTCGACATAATGATGATCCAAAATGGCTTTTACTGCACGGGCTGTGCATGGGTTATCACTTTGATGTTCAAGGGCGTTTCGTGTTTTAATGTAATGTGCGATGCAGGGCGAGCAGGCAGCTCCGAATGTCATCACGCATATCTCGTATGTATCTGGTTGTCGTTCGGCTTCACCATCCCTCCACAGAAATCTCTGTGCCTTTCTATCTTCTGGGCGTATCAGCACCTGGTGAAACATCTTTATATCACCGCATACGCCCACTGCTCCTTCACGGAAGTGAAAAAGGATTGACGGCAAAGGCCTGTATTCCTGGGGACCTTTTAATAAATAGCGATTTAATGACACACCTTTGACCTCAGCTGCGGCATCGAAAACTATTCGTAGTTTGTGCGGTTTATTCGGGTTCGTCACTGGGAATTGCGGCAAATACCAGGTGAATGGCGTTATGGAGTCGACATCACGCTGTTCAAGTTTACGAGCATAACCTTTTTCGATATACGATGAAATCATGAGCTTGTATGCGGCGGCAAAGCTGTTGTCACGATTCATCCGTTTCTCTACACTCGCTAATCTTTTGAGTGCCATATCGTAGCTGTCTGGCAGATGCACGTTGTCTTCTTTCCATAACAGTCCAGTTTCGAACCTTGGACCGATACGGCGGGTCGTCGCTTCCAACATGGCTCTGGCACGGACGTCTGCGTTGCTCTCAACACGCTTTGCAGCTCTAACACCGAAACTCTCGGTTTCGGAAAAATCAGCTACCATGTTGTGAAGAGTTTCATCGGAGTTTATGTTCATCAAAAGGCATGTTGGCGACTTAGGCATAGTGTTGCTTGATGGACCAAACACGACCCACCCCAGTTCCGTATTGGCTGCATACGGACCGTTCTTACGCATAGCAATAGTCTTTGACGCGATACCCAAGTGGCAATTATCAATGCCTATAAGTATTTTCGGCACCACACTAGGTTGCGGCTGCACTGGTAACTGGCGCATTCGTTGTTATCACATATTAAATCAGAACGGCTAAGGCTTTGTGATGGCAGTTGAAGATTTTTTACAACATACACATTTTTCATTTTATGTTTCTTTGACATACCTGCACCACTGATACATATGTCGACCAAAGTGGTTGGCTCTTGTATGGCATGGCCACCAAACCACTGAACGTTGAGGTGGTGCGGCTGTCCGTGTATTTCCAGCTCGTCAGCTAATGTTTTGTCAAGCATGGTGACAGACGAGCCTTCATCCAATAGAGCATACGTGTTCACATGTCGTTGCTTGCCGTATACCGTGACTGGCAGAATACGAAAGAGCAGTTTACCTTCTTTTGAATCCGCGGCACAACTAAGCACTGAAGCTGATGGATCATTTGTCTGATTATTTACTTGTGCTGGCGGCACTTGTTTTGACGGCGATGGCTGAGTTGATGTGAATTGAACTGCCTGCTTTGTTGACGATGATGATTGCACTGGCGAATGAGCAGGCTGGGATTCATGCAGCAATTTGTTGTGCATTCGATTGCATCCATTGATGCCACAAACCTTTCGTTGTCTGCAGTCACGTGAGGAGTGACCTGCATTAAGGCAGGCAAAACATAGGTGGTGAGATTTTACTTCGACCCACCTCTTGGCCACTAATGCGTCGAAAAGACGTTTACACTCGTATGGTTTGTGCTGACCCTGGCAAACTGGGCATTTGCGTTGTTGTTGCTTTTCGTCTACTTGTAGTAGCACTCGGCGTTTTGTGTCACGTCCAGGAAACAGGCTTTCCTCCTGAATGGAACAAATGATATCGGCAAGTGATGTCAACCAATCACTAAAATGTACCGTTGTAGCTCGCGGTTGCATACCGGTGACTGCATACCGGCCCCATTCGATACGCTTACTCATTGGGAGTTTAGAGATTAAGTCGTCCAGCAACATTGGGTTGGCTAGATGGTGGTCGGCGTTGGCGGATTGCAAAAATGCGCAAATATTTTTGACCTTTATTGCAAAAGGAACGAGCTTACCCAAGGCGGTTTCCGAGATTGGCGAAATCTCCATTACTTGTTGCAACTGGCTACGAATGAGCTGCTCTGGACGTTCAAATCGGCTCTTCAGTTGTTCTATAATGCAGCTTACGTTGTTGGGGTTAATGAGAAGCGATTTCACCATCTCACGGGCGTCACCCTTAAAGCACTTTTGCAGCCTCTGGTTATTATCAAAATTAGAATAACCATACATTGCCGTTGACTCCACAAAGGCTGTATAAAATACTGGCCACTCTTCTGTACGGCCACTAAATTCTGGCAACTCAAGTAATTTCCGTGGCATATATACGGTTGGCGCTGGATACATTTGAGTATTGGCGTTAGACGGCGGCGGCATGGATAAGTTAGGCGAATGTGATGAAAACACATAGCTATAATTGTACGGATTGTACAAATTATTGGCTGAAGACACCGTACTAAAGGGTGTTGGTTGTGCACTGAAGCCATAACGGTACTCGGCAAATAAATGGCGTTGAGCTGGCGGCTGTGAGTTGACATCATAATGGACCCCAGTGTGTAATTGATGTGCATTAGTATAAGCACCCGGCGGCGGTGCTGGCGTTGGCTACGGTATCGCTGGCTGCGATGCAGCGACAGCGCTGCTGGCGTAAGTGACGGTAGAGTTGGCATTTCGGAAGAGCTCTGATGTATATGCACCTGGCGGCGGTGCTTGCGTTGCTTGCGGTACTGCTGACTGCGATACCGCGACGGCGCTGCTGGCGTATGTTACGGCAGAGCTGGCACTTCGTAATATTTCTGCTCTGAGACTCTCGTTTACGATGTCACGCTCTCTTAACTGTACTTGCGTGGCTTGCAAATAGTTTTCCAATAAAGCTAGGCGTTGCTCCATGGCATTAACGTTGAAGGCTGAACGGGCAGGCATGCTCACTGTGGCGTTTCTGGAAGCTTCGGTGGCATTAGCACCCATGGCTGAATTTGTAGTGATACCACTGTCGGCATCCGACGTGGGCGGCGTTATGGTGGTAGCGTTATTCACATCTGGCTGGGTGATATTGGCTACGACCGTTGATTATTCCGGGATTGACTCCAAAGCCTGCGAATTATTGTCGGCCATACTCTGACTGGTGATTTGTACACTATTGTTTAGGCGAGGGCTTCTTCGTGGTGGAGTATGTACTAGCATTTGTGGATGTGTACGGGCGGCAACAAGAATTACTCCAATCAATGTGATACGGCGGGCTGTAACTAAACTGTATGAAATCTCGGAAGAATTTTCCTTTTGGTATACTTAACTAATTAATTTGCTGACGATAAATCTAGCAAATAAGTAGACAACGAAAGGGCAGCGAAAGCGTTAGTAGTATTCTCCGTATCTGCAAATATAGGCCCTATTATGAGCATTATTCGATCCTCGCTGGCTATCGAACATTGAATTTGAAATTTGTATTATGGCAACTCATCCCTGTCGAAATTTTCGTTGTGTATCTAATTTTCAAGCGAATAGAAATTTGTTGTCGATGCTGTATCGAATAGAAAAAGAATTGTATAAAATGTAAGTTTTTTGTATTTATGTTCTACTTTTTTACTACTTAGTAGTAATTTTAAACTATTTGAATTAATTTTATATAGGTCCAAGGTCGTGAGTACAAAACAACAGCTTGAAAGACAAGTTTCAATTATGGAACAAAATCCACATATAGCAAAGGAACTTGCACATTATAGAAATGCAACTTTGCTTGATGTAGCTCAGCCTCCTCGTAATTCAATTTTATCCATCTTTCACAAATAAAATTTTCCAAGACATTCAACACCTCTGATAGTACCACAGACACAGTCGGCTGGGCAAGTCCGAGTGCATTTTCATTTCCATTGCTCAGTTGGTAGGATCCCTGAGCACAAAATTGGAGAACTGTTGCCAAAATTAAAAAATATTAGGAATAGTCTTGGCTCTTGTGCATTGCTGCAGCAGTTCATCTGTACTGGACAACAAGTCCATGAACGCTTCTTTGGACAGTCTGAAATTTTGAATAAATCTATAAACAAAACTTATAATTTCAACAATTTAACAGTATGTTTTTAGCGTTCAAATATAGCTTGTTGTGCGTGCTGTGTAGCGACTTCTGTTATTTTGCTGTTTTTTCTCCGACTAAATCGTGTTTCAGCAAGCAAAACGGAGTAACGCGCTTAATCGCAAAAATACATGGAATTAAATTTTTACATTTAAATGTACATATGTATGTATATGTAGATAAAAATTCAGTCGATTTTAGTACATATAGAATATGATGAGTAGGCAATAAAGATAAAGAAGTAAACAAAATGAAATACAAATATGAAATGTGAGGTTACAATAGACATAATAGCGTAAATGAGCCTTATGCGGTGTAGGGCAAATGGGCGTTCTGCGACACATTCAATTAATTAGCGAATTTATGCTTCACTGGAGGGTGGGGCCGTATGTAGAAGTCCACGAAAGTGGGGAAAGCTTCTGACCGCCATTCACCTGGGAATGGCCAGAGCGATTCTTTTGCATGCGGTTCAAGCAGCTCACTACTGCCGGTCGCTTGCGGCCAAGTATCCTCTGGGTAGCCGCTAAACACCCGTTTAGCGGTGAGCTAATGTGAGAAGGCGACAACCTGGCTAGGCCACTCTGACATAATCGGTTTAAGGGCTAGCCGGGGGAGATCTCATCGGCAGCGTCTGTACACCTCTAGGTGCGGCTGCAAGCGGGCGTCTGTCTTGGAGCAAGCGGCTCGCTATATAAACGTGCCAAGTAATATTTTCACCCCCGCTGAGCGGGTTGTGCGCTGGGCTTGGGACCCGCCACGTAAAACCATACTCCAATGAAATATAACAACAAGCCTCGGATAAATACACTCTCTATTGATGACGACCATGGCAAACGTTTGAAGGACAATGAATTGAGGGCATGCACCTGGAACGTCCGCTCCCTGAATGGGATTGGTGCAGATGCCCGGCTGGTTGATGTCCTCGTCAAAGCAAAATCTGACATCACCGCCATCCAGGAAATGCGTTGGACGAAGCAAGGAAGAAAAAAGATCAAAAATTGTGACATATATTGGAGTGGTCATGCGAATAAGCGCAGTTTCGGCGTCGGATTCGTGGTGGGAGAGACACTTTGTCGCCAAGTGCTGGCGGTCACGCCTGTGGACGAGCGTCTCGCCGCTATCCGAATAAAAGCAAAATTTTTTAATATATCATTCATCTGCGCACATGCGCCGACAGAGGAGAAAGACGATGAGGTGAAAGACACTTTTTATGAACAATTAGAACGCACATACGAGCACTGCCCCCGTCATGATATAAAAGTCGTGCTTGGCGACTTTAACGCCAGGGTGGGCAAAGAAGGTGTTTTTGGCCCTACAGTCGGAAAGTTCAGCCTACACAATGAAACTTCTCCTAACGGACTGAGGCTGATTGACTTTGCCGGTGCTCGAAACATGGTCATATCAAGCACGAGGTTCATGCATAAAAAGATACATCAAGCTGCATGGCTGTCTCCTGATCGAAATACTCGCAATCAGATCGATCACGTTATGATAGACGGACGGCATGCCTCCAGTGTTTTAGATGTGCGCACGATCCGAGGACCTAACATCGATTCGGACCATTATCTCGTTGCAGCCAAAATACGCACCCGCCTCAACGCGGCTAAAAACAAGGAACAAAAAACACAAGGAAAGCTAGACGTCGAAAAGCTTCAATCACAACAGACTGCCAATGATTTCGCAACTCGACTCTCACACCTGCTCTCTGAGGGCATAACTCATCCTGAAGGAATACAGGAGTAGTGGGAGCATATCTCCAAAGCACTTCGTACCGCCGCCGAGGAAAAAATTGGTTACCGGCGGCCACGAAAAAACAACTGGTATGATGAAGAATGCCGCGTTGCAACCGAAAGAAAAGACGCTGCCTACAGGGCTACGTTAAAAGCGAGCGCGACAAGAGGAGTCTGTGAACGCTATCGTGAGTTGAAAAGGGAAGCGAGACGCCTTTTCGGGAAGAAAAAAGCAGAAGCAGAAAGGCGTGAGTGCGAGGAGCTTGAGCTGCTAGCCACCAGGAATAACGCCCGAAAATTCTACCAAAAAATACGGCGACAGACGGAAGGTTTTAAGACCGGGGCAAACTCCTGTAGGAATGAAAACGGCGACCTTGTAACTGATGTCCAGAGAGTGCTTAGATTATGGAGGGAACACTTCTCTGCTCTCCTAAATGGAGGCAGCAATTTACCGCGCAGAGATGAAGAACCCGATCCCGCAATCGATGATGATGGAATATATGTCCCCCCGCCCGATTATGACGAAGTTAGAATAGCAATAACCAGATTGAAAAACAACAAGGCCGTGGGCGCTGATGGATTGCCTGCGGAGCTATTCAAGTTCGGCGGCGAGGAGTTGGTAAGGCGCATGCAGCAGCTTCTTAGCAAAATATGGGCGGACGAAAGCATGCCCGACGGTTGGAATCTAAGTGTTCTTTGCCCAGTCCACAAGAAGGGGGATACTGCAAAATGCACCAACTATCGTGGAATCAGCCTTCTTAATATCGCATATAAGGTCCTTTCAAGTGTATTGTGCGAAAGATTGAAGCCCACCGTGAACCGGATGATTGGACCTTATCAGTGCGGCTTCAGACCTGGTAAATCTACCATCGACCAGATTTTCACAATGCGCCAAATCTTGGAAAAAACCCGTGAAAAGAGAATCGACACACATCACCTCTTCGTCGACTTTAAAGCCGCCTTCGACAGCACGAAAAGGAGCTGCCTATATGCCGCTATGTCTGAATTTGGTTTCCCCGCAAAACTTATACGGCTGTGCAAAATGATGTTGAGCAACACCATCCGCTCAGTCAGAATTGGGAAGGACCTCTCCGAGACGTTCGAAACTAAACGATGTTTCTGACAGGGTGACCCCCTATCGTGCGATTTCTTTAATTTGATGCTGGAGAAAATTATACTAGCTGCAGAACTTAACCGCACTGGAACAATATACTATAAAAGCGTGCAATTACTGGCATATGCTGATGACATTGATATCATCGGCCTAAACACCCGCGCTGTTAGTTCTGCTTACTCCAAGCTGGAAAAAGAAGCGGTAAAGATGGGTTTGATGGTGAATGAGGACAAAACGAAGTACCTGCTGTCATCGAGCAAAGAGTCAGCGCATATGCGCCTTGGCAACAACGCTACTGTTGGCAGCCATAATTTCGAAATAGTAAAAGACTTCGTTTATTTGGGAACTAGCATCAACACTAGCAACAACATCAGCACTGAAATCCAGCGAAGAATCAATCTTGCCAATAAATGCTACTTTGGACTAGGTAGGCAATTGAAAAGTAAAGTCCTCTCTCGGCGAACGAAAATCATACTCTACAAGTCACTTATCGTACCCGTCCTGCTATATGGGGCAGAAGCATGGACCATGACAACAGCAGATGAAGCGGCTTTGGGAGTGTTCGAGAGAAAAGTTCTTCGAAAGATTTATGGACCTCTACGCGTTGGCGAGGGCGAGTACCGAAGAAGATTTAATGATGAGCTGTACGAGCTATACGCAGACATCAACATAATCCAGCGAATTAAAACGCAACGGCTGCGCTGGCTAGGCCATGTTATGCGAATGAAAGATGATGCTCCGGCCAAGAAAGTGTTTCTATCGGAACCCGCCTATGGAAGCAGAGGTAGAGGGCGGCCCCCACTCCGTTGGAAGGAATAGGTGGAAAACGATTTAAACTCCCTTGGTGTGACCAATTGGCGCCGGTTGGCGGAGCGAAGGAGCGACTGGCGCGCCTTGTTGGACGGCCATAACCGTTTAGACGGTTAAGCGCCAATTAAGTAAGTAAGTAATGCTTCACTTAATGTGAGAAAACAAATGTTTATTTATTAAATTTTTCAAATTTAGACTGAACTTTATTGTCCTTGTTGACAATCTTTTTCCAGTCCCTTTATTGTTTTATTGAAATTAATCTTTTGCGTGCAATTAAAAACTAGTTTTGAATGATTACAAAGAAGTATAACTTCTCAAATCAATTTCAATTTCTATATTCCTATAGATGCCGTCTTAAGCCCATTAAATTTAATGAATATGTTAAAGATGAACAGACGTTTAAACCGGTGGCAAATTAACGTCCCATTAATACTTAATACAAGATCTTGGTTATGTCAACCCCCTTAGTTTCGAGCAGATTTGTTGATCTAAATTTAGTGCACTGGCCCCAACTATGGTTTTGTGGTGGGAGAATACAATAGAATTAATTAGCAGTTTGAGACAGATAGAACTAACTAATTTAGTATACCCCTTGTACTTTTCTCGATTTATTCATTAAAAATACAGTTATGTACACATATCACATAATCGTTCGCAAATTAATATACCAACTCAATTGTGCAAATACTTACAGTGATGGAAAAAAGAATGGGGACAATTTACTCCCAAATATCAAACCAATATCAGCAGGTATTGTCATTTTTTTTTTTTGTTTTAGGTGTACCACATTTGTAGGTCTATGATTTTCGTTACGTTACAATGAAGCATGACCCAGATACGGATAGAAATTTAACATGCAAATTCAACCACAAATTGATCAATATGGTTCACATTGTTGTTGCATTGTTAAATCTCTATCCGTATCTGGATCACGTTTCATTGGAACACGAGGTGTGTGGATTTGATTTGCACGGTCTGTGCGAGTATAAACGCAGCTATATATTTGTTTGTGCAACTCACAGGGATTCTTAAGTTATTTCATTTTTTTTTTTGGTTTTTTAATAAATTAAAGTTTGTGAAATTTACACAGGTGACTACAAATTAATTCGCAGGTAAGTATCTTTTTTAAACAGGTGAGTGTATTTTCTTCACAAAACCAAAAAATGGGATTGGAAAATAAAAATGAATCTCTCCCCGGTGGTGGACCCGTCTCAAGTCTTCACACTTTCATTTTCGAAGAATGGAAAAATTTTACTCTCAACAAACCTGATAGGTGTTCAAACAGAATCACTCCTTAAGGTAAAAACCCAACAACTGGAACGAATTTGGGAATCACTAAAAGATACCTATCGTATTCCTTTCCCCATTCCACAAGGTATCTACAGGTTCTATCTTCCTTCGTGCCTGGTTTTTCAGTGCGAGTTTAAACTTTAGTTAAAGTTTTTTAGGATTTATCCTTGCCATTTTGTTCGATAACATACAATTTTGCCGCTTATCTCAGTTCAAGTGGCCGAAGTGGCAAGGTTAAACTCTATTCAATTTTATCTGGAGTTTAAACTCGTATTAAAAAACCGGGCTTAAGAACATTTAATTTATCTTATATATATATATATTTCTTCTGTGCGTGTGTTTGTCACTGAACTCCTCCTAAATGGCTTGATCGATTTTAATAAAATGTTGTGGGTGTGTTCAAGGGGGTTTGAGAATTCTTTATATCGTCAGCTTATATTCAATAACCTCCATCAGCAAAAACTCAATTTTTCAGTAGAGCAAAAAAAGTGTTTAATCAACTATTTTGCAAAGTGCGAATAATACGAAGTACCTCATTAAATAATAAAATATTACTATAGCTAACTGAGCTAGTTTTTTGTTTAAATTTTACTTTAATCTAGCTTAGAAAGCAGATAGAAGTTATTGCAACTCCAATGAAAACTATTTTTGTATAAAATATTGTTGATAGAGGATTTTGCAGTATAAAGAAAACATAGATTTTTCGGTTTGTATGATGTATGCTGGCCCAGATTTTGAACCTGCCGTAGCAGTATAGTGTGAAGAGTGCTTGCTTTCCATACACAAGGACCTGGGGGCAATTCCTGTGATAGGCGCTATCAAAAATTCAAAAGCGCCAGAAGCATGGTAAGCATAGTATTTCTCCCATGGGAAAATTTTAAGCAAAAATTCCTTTCTTGGCAGATGCGTTCGGTCAGTTTGCAAAAAAAAATTTGAGTAATAAACCGTCAGAGTTAAGTTCATGCCAATTATTTATTATTATTATTTTTATTATAGGTATTAAACATTAACACTATGGATCATACTGGAATTGAAATTTTTTAATCGCATTTTTTTAAATTATCATAAAAAGAATGATATTTAGTTGGAATTACTGCTTTTAGCTGTTGTAAATGTCTCCATTTATTAAGAGTGATTGGTATTTTATTATTATATAACTGCTTTGGTGGGTTCTCACCTGAATACTCCTTGATTTTTGCAGGCAAATTCTTGTAAATATCATCGAAGTACAACTTGTATTGGACATCCACATTGGGTAAATAATTAAGAGCTTTAAAATCTGATACGGTAGGATCGTTTCTGGTTACTCCGGGTCTTATTCTCGAAAAACGGAGAAGTTCTCTATCACTTTAGTTTTTAAAAAAGTCGCAGTTTAAGTATACAGCTTCGAATGGCTTATTAATAGTACGATTATTAATTTTTACAGTTTTTCGAGCCTCTTTTGTTATGCTAATATAGTCGTTTGGTAGATATATTGATTGGTTTTTCATTGGTTTCATCATTGTCACATTCCATTTGCGTATGACCTTTTTCTAAATACTTTTGTTCTATAACATTATTATGTTCTATTGCAAAAATCGACAACGCATTAGATAAGTAATTGTTCCGATTCTGATAACCGCAACCATCAGAATAGATGATGTTCGGTAATGCATCGGATAAACAATTGATTTCTAAATGATGTCTTAGGCACGAAATGAAAGACGAAGCCGATAAATCTCCATTAGTTTCGTTTCACCAGTAATTTGTACATTCATGGTTGGCTATATTATAGACAGTAAAGTTATGGACTTGCAAACGCTGCTTATAATAAATCGATGATGCGTTTATATTATGGCAAAGCTTGACGGCATGAGTAGCCATTGTAAAAACATGGAATTGTCCTTCTTGACCTCTTATTTTATCTTGTTGCTTTTCAAGATGAGCTCGCTCTTTTCTAGAAATATGTTCGCTGTACTCGTGCTCGGAAATTTGTTGAGCCTTGTCTCCAACATATTTATCGCACTGATCCTTGCGACGCATGAAAAGCGCTAAATTATTTTCATCGAAAACTTTTGAGAACGTAAATATAGACACGAGTCTCATTGCATGTTCTGAACACTTCTCACGATAATTTTTATAAACACCGGCTTTGGTTGTAAATGTTGATGCGATATATTTTTTGTTTGTATTACTACGACAATAATTAATTTCTATTTTGTCCATTTTGTTTAAATATTCGTTTAGGTACCCTTTCGATCTACAGATCTTTGAAGCTCTTTTAGTGCAAGGTGGCAAAACACCGTTATTGAATTTTTTCAATAAACCTTTTACCATATCAATTTTTAAAGCTAAAGTTGAAAGAAACATTGATCTGCATACTTGCAGTGCTTGATTGTCGTGCGGCAGTCGACAGATAAAGCGGTTGCGTCTTACTGAATCTTCCACATAGATTCTTTTCTTTTCTATCTGAAACTAATTTCGCTTCCCACGACATATTCCAGAACGATTTGAAGATGTTTAATCTGCATTCATCGCTGAACTGCCCACAGTACCTCGCTTTGCTTTTCAGGCATGCTGGAGAAGTGCACTTGGGCCCAATTTACCTAGCTGGTTTTGGCCATAATTGTTTAAAGTTTCCACTTTTTGTTGAAAAGCCCAAATACTTCTCACCCTTCTTTGTTTTCCATGAGTTAGCCTTTCTTTTATTAGAATACGGGTTGTGGGCTCGCTTCCTTCTTCTTACCGGTGGGTTTACTTCCTCACCTTCCGAATCTTAATTCAATTTAAATTCTATTAACCAGTAATACTTACTAATTTATTATATTTGCTACCTGTGATACTTACTATTAATTCCAGTGTTCTTCTGCTGATGATGCATAGTCAATTGCAATTAGTTGTAACGCAGACATCGTAGACTATTTAAATAGATAGTTCTAGACGTTAATCTAAATATGGGATATTCCATCCCATTTCGACCAATTTTGAACCCGACACCTTTAGAATTGGCTGAAAGTTTTTCTTCTTTTTCTAGTTTACGAAAGACGTTTTTCAGAATTTTTTCAAATTTTTTCATCCAACTCAAAAAAAGTTATGAATTTTTAAAAAAACACCGTTTTTGTTTTCAAAATGCAATAACTTTTTCAAAAATTGACCGTTTGGGATCTTTTTTTTTAATTTGTTTTTAAATGTACTTTTCGGAAAAAATACAAAAAAAATTGTTAAAGTTTTTTTTTTAATTTTTCAGTTTTTCGAGATATTTCGAATTTCGCCATTTTTTTTTTTTACTCATAAAAAACTTCAATCAATTCTGCAGTCGGGCCCACTAATCCCGGAGTAGGCCGATTTTTTTTTATATTTTTTTTTATTTAATTGAAAAAAAATTTTCAAAAATAATGCAGTTGCTGGACAGCGAAAGCGAGTCATTTTAATCGTAGATTACCATAATATATAAAGAAAAGAATACTTAAAAATCATTTTCTTACATTTTTTGTTATATAAATAAAATAGATAAAAAAAATTCAATTAAATAAAAAAAATATAAAAAAAAATTGGCCCACTCCGGGATTAGTGGGGATGATTGCAGAATTGTCGGAAGTTTTTTAAGAAAAAAAAAAAATGGCGAAATTCGAAAAATCTCGAAAAACTGAAAATTTAAAAAAAAAACTTTAAATTTTTTTTTGTATTTTTTCCGAAAAGTACATTTAAAAAAAAATTTAAAAAAAAAGATCCCAAACGGTCAGTTTTTGAAAAAGTTATAGCATTTTAAAAACAAAAATGGTGTTTTTTTTTTAAATTCATAACTTTTTTTGAGTTGCATGAAAAAATTTTAAAAAATTCTGAAAAACGTCTTTCGTAAGCAAGAAAAAGAAGAAAAACTTTCAGCCAATTCTAAAGGGGTCGGGTTCAAAATTGGTCGAAATGGGATGGAATACCCAATATGTATATACATACATATGTAGATCTAATAATTTGGCAAACATACATGAACATAGATGCACGCAACTTACCCTGATTATTCCGTTTGCAAAGAAAATTTATATGCTTATAGAGTTTTTGTCCTTCGAAAACAATTTTTTTTGCTGATAGAGGAATTTTCAAAATGAAAACACAGTACCAATAAAGCTAGATTTTAAGCTGTCATAATTGTCATAGATGACAGGTAAGTCAGAGATCATGTTATTATCAAAAACTCATTTTTGTTAAAATTGCTGATGGAGGTTATTGAATATAAGCTGACGATATTCAAAATTCCTGACTTCGCTGTGAGTGCGTCAAAAAATGTGAAGATTAAGCTCATCTGGGTCCCGTGCCATTTGCATTATCCTTTAAAACTGTCACGCGCTTGAAAACACTTTAGCCTGACGTAGAAAGATGTAAAGAACTCGTTGGACCACCGGTCACATTTGCTCTGCTATTATAAATATGGGCCTTGAGTTAACTTTGAAAACGACCACTCTTGTAGGAAAGCAAAATCCTTCTGGTCAGAAGTGGATAGAATGGATAACTTTCGCATGCGATATCGTGCGGTACATCTTACTATGCTGTAAAAAGCTTCTTGCTACAGATGAATAGGCGATAAAGAGGTGGAAACATCATGCTTGACTGTCCAGCTTTTGCCAAACCTGTCTGGGCTATCTTGGAACTTCGCAGAACTTATCTAGGTTTGAGATAGGTTTTATTCGTAACTATATAGATTATCTAGGTAGCTATAGCTTCCGTAATCCTTATCTTATGTGGTAATACAGCGGACCTTAATTCATGCTATCCGACTGAGCTTCCCCTGCTGAGGTAGCTACCACTCAATCCTACTCTACACCGAATGTACTTGCAGGAAAAACCCTGGCTATGACAAAACAAGATGGACGTATTCCGGTAAGAGTACTCAATGAGTTCAAGTCATCATTCAATTTGACCAAAGAAGCTATTTTGGGAAGATGCCAAGAGGCCGAAGTAGTTACTAACTGTGAATAGCTCCAGGAAAACGTTTTAACTACTGATCTTTCAAATGACATCACGGCATAGACGGAGGAGCTAGAGGAAGCCTATCAGAGTAAGGCAAAACAACTCCTCCTAAAGTAAGCGAACATATTTGACCAAACCAGGCCGCACCAACGTTGTGAAACATCGAATTGACACTGAAGATGCGAGGCCGATCCGTCAAGCTCCTCGTAGTGTGCCACTGGCGAAGCGGGAAGTTGTGAGTCAAATCATACAAGAAATGAGCGACAGCGGCGTCATCGAACCATCAGCTAGCCCATGGAGCTAACCGGTGGTACTTCTGAAGAAGAAGGATGGAAAAAGGAGGTTTTGCGTGGATTACCGCAAGTTGAACGACGTTACAAAAAAGGATAGGTACCCATAGCCAAGAATTGACGATACTCTGGACTCGCTATTTGGTACGAAATGGTTTTCCACATTGGACTTTAAAAGCGGCTACTGGCAAGTGGAAGTAAAGGAGCAAAGAGAAAACAGCCTTCGGCGTCGGTGATGGTCTGTGGCAATTTACAGTGATGCCTTTTGGACTTTGTAATGCACCAGCTACTTTTGAGAAACTCATGGACCAGTTACTGAAAGGACTACATTGGAAAACATGTTTGGAGTACCTGGCCGACATCATCGTATTGGGCAAAAACTCTGATGAACATCTTAAGAACTTGGAGGAAGTTTTCCAGAGAATAGCTGATCCTGGTCTGAAACTAAGTCCCAAATAGTGTTCGATGTTTAAAAAGGAAGTAAATTATTTGGGTCACAAGGTAACGACAGAGGGCATCTGCAATGCGAATGAAAAGATAGAAGCTGTAAAGGATTGGTCAAAACTACAGAACTTGCATGAATTAAGAAGTTTCCTTGGGCTGTGCACATTTTACCGCCGGTTTGTACCAAACTTTGGAGGCGTAGCCCATAGCCTCCACAAGCTTACAAGAAAAAATAAAGCTTTTGAATGGAGGAAGGAGCAAGAAGTGGCTTTCCAAACATTGAAAGAGCGTTTGTGCACTGCCCCAATTTTGGCATATCCGATTTCCAGGTCAACGCTTATTCTAGATACAGATGCGAGCGGATATGCTATCGGAGGCATTTTATCATAACTGGTCGATGGACAGGAGTAGGTAGTTGCCTATTACAGCTGATAAATTGGAAAAGCAGAGAGGAACTATTGCGTTACACGGAGAGAGCTGTTGGCATTGGTAGAGTGCATTAAACATTTTCACAGGTACCTCTACGAGCAGGGATTCCGCGTCAGGACAGATCACGCAGTGTTAAAATGGCTCTTGTAGTTCCGTAATCCAGAAGGACTATTGGCAGGGTGGTTCGAGAGACTATAAAGCTATGACTTTTCCATTGAGCATCGAAAAGGTAGTACCCATGGAAATGCTGATGCAATGTCACGAATACCATGTAGTGTCGAACGCAAGCACTGTTCAAAGGCCGAGGCTAAAGAAGACATTATAGATGTCCGGCTAATGACTATAACATGTACTGATAAAAGGGACAAGGAACAACTAAGGAAGTGTCAGCTAGAAGATACTGATCTGTCACATGTTATGCAAGGGCTCGAACGAAACGAAAGACCAAATAGAGAGGAGATGTCAACAGAGAGTCCCATTGCGAAGTCATATTGGGCACAGTGGAAGAGTTTATAGTTGATATCCGGTTGCTTGCCTCGAGTATGGGAGAGTGAAGATGGTAAAGGTAAGAGGAAACTGATACCTGTTCCCAGGAAAAGATTCCTGACGTTCCCAACGAGCTACATAATGGTCCAAGTGGAGGTCATCTGGGAATCACGAAGACGTTCGAGAAGATTAAACAGAGATTCTATTGGGTTGGTTGCCGTCAGTCGGTCGCTGAGTGGATTGCGAACTGCGAGATTTGCAGCAGAGCGAAAGGGCCCAAAACCCGAAGCCATTGGACAAGTTCCATAAAGAGTGGGATACACGCATACCATTATTCTTGATGGCTTACCGATCGGCAGTGCATAAGACAACAGGCAAACCTCCCGCAAAAGAAATTTTTGGCAATGACCTTCGACTGCCAGCTGATTTGCAGTTTGGGACAAATGCCGATGTGAGAGAAATGCCAAGAAATCCACTGGTGTCTTGGAGGAAGAGCTGAGGCAAATACATGATCTCGTAAGGCAACGAACAAAGATTATGAGCGACAAAATGAAAGCCAGATATGATAGAGCAATTAATTCGGAAGTTTTTCGGGAAGGAGATTTGGTGCTGGTATACAACCCACAACGGAAAAAAGGTTTATCACCGAAATTGCAGTGTAAGTGGGAAGGCCCATACAAAGTTATAAAACGAATCAACAATGTAGTTTACCGCATACAAACCATTGGCAAACCACGAAAACAAAATGAAAGTGGTTCATTTGGAAAGGCTGGCAGCGTGTAGACCGGAAAATTTGTCTGATCGGGACGTTCAGACTTAGGTGGAGGGCAGTGTGACGAATATTACCATCTCTAAGCTGTTACTAAGTAAATGCACAACAACAAAAACATTAAAGCAAGCTACATAAAAACATCAATCATCATTTACCCACATACATACAAGGCAACGAAGAGATAACTCACACGCAGATGTATTCATCAGCCGAAGTATTACTCACATATACACACGTATATGACTATGCGAGGGACTATAAACTACAAATATACATGTATGGCTGGTAACCAAGCACTAATTTCGAGAAGTTACTAGACCTTAGGAGAAATGGGTGGACGAGACAACAGAGAGTAAAAAAGCAGCGAAAGCTGAGTAGTCAGTAATCAGTTTGATTTAAACACTCTATCAAATGCGAAGCCAAGTTTAATTGTGAAATATAATTGTACTATCCCCAACGTAGTATAATAAAGAGCATTTTGCAATACAGAATATTGGAGTTATTTAGCGAGCGTGTCATTATTCTGTATTACAAAATTCTGGGTGACAAAATTCTGTAAATTGCAAAAAAATTCTGCTTGGACAAAATTCTGTTTTTTTTAAATTCTGCTTTTTAAAATTCTGCTTTCTAAAATTCTGCTTTTTCAAAATTCTGCATGTTTAATGCGAAAAATTCTGCTTTATTCAAGTTTTGTGATTTTCGTAATACAAGAAGTGACAAAGGGAGCGTGTCATTATTCTGTGTGACCTACGCAGAAGGACATCACCGTGGCGGTAGCCACGGTTATATCACACACCCGGAATTGGCATGGCGTAGCCCAGGGATAGCTTTTATAAGAGCGGCCAAAGGCCGCCTATGCAAAAAGGTGTTCTACGTAGAATTACTGTGCATGGCACATGACCTCTTTAACATTGTTAACATTATATTTTAATACAGAATTTTGTAATACAGAATTTTGAAAGCAGAATTTTAGAAAGCAGAATTTTAAAAAGCAGAATTTTATACATACAGAATTTCGACACCAACCCGTTATTTATTCAACAGTTTAGCGATTCGAACGTTAGAGAAGGGTTGGAATAAGCGGAATTTTCTCGAAATTCGTTATAATATTTTGTCCTTCCAATTAAAGATTGCACTCTGGAGGTTGAACATTTTCTTTGAAATAAAGAAAAAAAATTCGCATCTCTAAAATTTGTTCATAATTACTGATTAAAGAGGGAGGAAATTTATATGGGAAATCTAGTTATATAATTTACTATTAGGAGTTAAAAACGTAAATAAAGATTATCTCGTTATATGTTAACTAGGTCTTACTTACTAAAAAATTTGGACATTAGTTAAATACTTGATATTTAAATTAATATTGATTTTAATACGTATAAAATATGACTTTGGTTGTTATGGTTTTTAGCCACAGATTTGACAATCCATATCGACTGTCAGCGATTCCGTTTGAATGTCCGCCTCTGTAGCATTTTACTGGGACATCTATTTTGGCACTCTATATTGCATTGTAATCGAATTCTGAAGTAGGGTCTAAATTTCAAGTTTTCTAAATATGTATGTATATCAATCCGTGAATCAATGGTTGAATTGGATGGCAAACAAAAATTCAAACAAATTTGTAGAGGAAGTTATAAATTTTTTTCATACAACAGTTCGCTTTTAGAGGCATTATTTCAAAACCCCACAAACTATTGGATAAGGCTTGTATTTCCGCATTTTTTCGGCGCTGCTTAGTCGTTTGGAAGTTATACTTCTTTATGCGCGCTATGAAAAATTTATGAGAGTGAAATTTTAAAAAATTTGACACAAAAGTCACATGTTTGAAAATGCCGTTCGTGTGTATGTTCGCTGTCAATTGAACGTGCAAACTTGCTTTGAGTGGAATGAACATATAGATACGGATGTACATATGTACCAACAAAATAGAAATAGCGCCTCTATTTTTGGTATGTTTGTATATACGGATGACAAAGAAATATCGTATATATTATTTCTAATTGCTGTTTTTATGTACGGGTACCTTCTTCGCTCTTATTTGGAATCCAAATCTATAAATAAAGTTTTGGTTTTAAAGACGGAGATTCGTGCTATTAGCGAGCTTTGTGGAATTTTGGCCGCAGTGCTTTTGTTTAGCTATATTTTATTAAAATAACTAGCTTTACCAGGCGCACGTTGTAACGCCCGAGATCGAATGGATGTTGCGTTATTTTTTCTGTTTTGTTTGTTGATAATTTAATTTATTGTATTTAATTAGCGAGCTTTACTCATATTGCTTTATACAATGGTTTTTGTAATTGATATTAGAGAAAAATTGTAAGTTTACAAACGGCGATGGTTACTAGGACATGTTTCTGAATTTCACTTCTTCATCAGCTAGCTTTTCGGGAGCTGAGCGTTGAACTCGAATCTCCAACATTCATATCAGTGCAAGCCTTTTTAGCTGCTAAGCCATATGAATGTCCCGTTGTTCGCTGTACAATTGGTCTCTAAGTGTTGCCTTTTTGTTTATATTCCTTTTGATCACCATGTAGGCACATACACTCTGTATGTAGTTTATTCCTAATGGTGTGGATATGATGTATGTATGTGCCTACATGGTGATCAAAAGGAATATAAACAAAATGGCAACTCTTAGAGACCAATTGTACAGCGAACAACGGGACATTCATATGGCTTAGCAGCTAAAAGGGCTTGCACTGATATGAATGTTGGAGATTCGAGTTCAACGCTCAACTCCCGAAAAGCTAGCTGATGAAGAAGTGAAATTCAGAAACATGTCCTAGTAACCATCGCCGTTTGTAAACTTACAATTTTTCTCTAATATCAATTACAACAAGTAAGGAAGGTTAAGTTCGGGTGTAACCGAACATTACATACTCAGTTGAGAGCTATGGAGACAAAATAAGGAAAATCACCATGTAGGAAAATGAATCTAGGGTAACCCTGGAATGTGGTTGTATGACATGTGTATTAAATGGAAGGTATTAAAGAGTATTTTAAGAGAGAGTAGGCCATAGTTCTATGGATGGACGCCATTTAGGGATATCGCCATAAAGGTGGTCCAGGGCTGACTCTAGAATTTGTTTGCATGATATGGGTATCAAATGAAAGGTGTTACTGAGCATTTTAAGAGGGAGTGGGCCTTAGGTCTATCGGTGGACGCCTTTTCGAGATATCGCCATTAAGGTGGGCCAGGGGTGACTCTAGAATGTGTTTGTACGATATGGGTATCAAATGAAAGGTGGTAATGAGTATTTTAAAAGGGAGTGAACCTTAGTTCCATAGGTGGACGCCGTTTCGAGATATCGCCATAAAGGTGGACCAGGGGTGACTCTAGAATGTGTTTGTACGATATGGGAATCAAATGAAAGGTGTTACTGAGCATTTTAAGAGGGAGTGGGCATTAGGTCTATAGGTGGACGCCTTTTCGAGATATCGCCATTAGGGTGGGCCAGGGGTGACTCGAGAATGTTTGTACGATATGGGTATCAAACGAAAGGTGTTACTGAGCATTTTAAGAGGGAGCGGGCATTAGGTCTATAGGTGGACGCCTTTTAGAAATATCGCCATTAGGGTAGGCCAGGGGTGACTCTAGAATGTGTTTGTACGATATGGGTATCAAATGAAAGGTGGTAATGAGTATTTTAAAAGGGAGTAATCCTTAGTTCTATAGGTGGACGCCTTTTCGAGATGTCGCCATAAAGGTGGACCAAGGGTGACTCTAGAATGTTTGTACGATATGGGTATCAAATGAAAGGTGTTACTGAGCATTTTAAGAGGGAGTGGGCATTAGGTCTATAGGTGGACGCCTTTTCGAGATATCGCCATTAGGGTGGCCAGGGGTGACCTTAGAATGTGTTTGTACGATATGGGTATCAAACGAAAGGTGTTACTGAGCATTTTAAGGGGGAGTGGGCATTAGATCTATAGGTGGACGCCTTTTCGAGATATCGCCATTAGGGTGGGCCAGGGGTGACTCTAGAATGTTTGTACGATATGGGTATCAAACGAAAGGTGTTACTGAGCATTTTAAGAGAGAGCGGGCATTAGGTCTATAGGTGGACGCCTTTTCGAGATATCGCCATTAGGGTGGGCCAGGGGTGATTCTAGAATGTTTGTACGATATGGGTATCAAACGAAAAGTGTTACTGAGCATTTTAAGAGGGAGTGGGCATTAGGTCTATAGGTGGACGCCTTTTCGAGATATCGCCATTAGTGTGGGCCAGGGGTGACTCTAGAATGTGTTTGTACGATATGGATATCAAATTAAAGGTATTAATGAGGGTTTTAAAAGCGAGTGGCCCTTAGATGTATATGTGAAGGCGTTTTCGCGATATCGACCAAAATGTGGACCATGGTGATCCAGACAATCATCTGTCGGGTACTGCTAATTTATTTATATATGCAATACCATGGACAGTATTCCTGCCAAGATTCCAAGGGCTGTTGATTTCGCCTTGTAGAACTTTTTCATTTTCTTCTACTTAATATGGTAGGTGTCACACCCATTTTACAAAGATTTTTCCAAAGTTATATTTTGCGTCAACAAACCAATCCAGTTACCATGTTTCATCCCTTTTTTCGTATTTGGTATAGAATTATGGCATTTTTTTCATTTTTCGTAATTTTCGATATCGATAAAGTGGGCGCGGTTATAGTCGGATTTCGGCCATTTTTTAGACCAAGATAAAGTGAGTTCAGGTAAGTACGTGGACTAAGTTTAATAGAGATATATCAGTTTTTGCTCAAGTTATCGTGTTAACGGCCGAGCGGAAGGACAGACGGTGGACTGTGTATAAAAACTGGGCGTGGCTTCCACCGATTTCGCCCATTTTCACAGAAAACAGTTATCGTCATAGAATCTATGCTCCTACCAAATTTTAGAAGGATTGGGAAATTTTTGTTCGACTTATGGCATTACAAGTATTCTAGACAAACTAAATGAAAATGGGCGGAGCCACGCCCATTTTGAAATTTTCTTTAATTTTTGTATTTTGTTGCATCATATCATTACTGGGGTTGAATTTTGACTTAATTTACCTATATACAGTAAAGATATTAAATTTTTTGTTAAAATTTGACTTTTAAAAAAATTTTTTTTAAAAAGTGGGCGTGTTCTTCATCCGATTTTGCTAATTTTTATTCAGCACATATACAGTAATAGTAGTAACGTTCCTGCCAAATTTCATCATGATATCTTCAACGACTGCCAAATTACAACTTGCAAAACTTTTAAATTACCTTCTTGTAAGAGTGGGCGGTGCCACGCCCATTGTCCAAAATCTTACTAATTTTCTATTCTGCGTCATAACGTCAACCCACCTACCAAGTTTCATCGCTTTATCCGCCTTTGGCAATGAATTATCGCATTTTTTCTGTTTTTCGAAATTTTCGATATCGAAAAAGTGGGCGTCGTTATAGTCCGATATCGTTCATTTTAAATAGCGATCTGAGATGGGTGCCCAGGAATCTACATACCAAATTTCATAAAGATACCTCAAAATTTACTCAAGTTATCGTGTTAACGGACAGACGGACGGACGGACGGACGGACATGGCTCAATCAAATTTTTTTTCGATCCTTATGATTTTGATATATGGAAGTCTATATCTATCTCGATTCCTTTATACCTGTACAACCAATCGTTATCCAATCAAAGTTAATATACTCTGTGAGCTCTGCTCAACTGAGTATAAAAACCATTGTATAAAGCAATATGAGTAAAGCTCGCTAATTAAATCCATATGATCATATTGATATAATAGTAACAGCGGAAGTATTAAAAACACATACTGTAAAAATCCGAACAAAGTTACTAAGCTTTCAAAAGCGCGCCTAAAAATCATATCCACACCATTAGGAATAAACTACATACAGAGTGTATGTGCCTACATGGTGATCAAAAGGAATATAAACAAAAATTTAATTTATTGTTCTGTAAATTGAATTGAATTTTATACGCATATTTCGTGAAATTTTCTGTTAAAACATTTTATTCTTGTATCTTATTTTATATTATTGTATTGCTTTTACCGCTGATGATTGTTGCTTTGATTACATTCCGAAGAAGCATGAGTGGTGAGCCAATTTTCAAAGTTGATATATGCGCAGGCATTCCTTTTGGTTCTAAGGAGTATAGAAATTCATTTGGATAATTCACAATTTTATCTTCATCTGTAACGGTGTCGATCGATTTATATTTCGTCACTTGACCAGGAAATTGATTTTGAAAGCGATCATTGATTCTGTGAACATGATCATTTTTGGGAGCTAAGATAGTTCTTTCGCATAGCCAAAAAACAAAAACATTTAAATTTAAAATTCTTAATTCTGAAATATGAAAAACTTTCGTCTTGATCGAAGGAACCTCGAGCCAAAATTTAGTGATGATCGAAGTATAGCAAACACGTTTTCATAGGGAACACACACACAGAATTTGATTTTTATAGAAGATGTAGATAGACTGAAGCTAAAAAATTTTTTTAACAGCGGCAGATTACTAAACGTCCTAAAGGCATAACAGCTAAACTCAACAATGCAGTCAAACTTTAGGTGTTAAAATAACTTAAGTTTGTGCGGCAGCCATAGTTTTTCCCCATTCCACATTTTACTGGAGGTTTTAGGACTTAACGTCAATTAGCTCCTTACCAATTTTAATTATCCTACCATTACGACATCCAGATATATGCAGTATAATATATTCCATTTGTATGGGAGGTGCCACGCCGCCTCTTTCCCAATTCCATATTTTCTTGGTGGTGTTAAGGATTGACCTCAAATAACTCCTTACTGAATTTCAATGTTCTGGCATGTATACCATCAAAGTTATGCAGTACCAAAGATTCCATTTGAATGGGAGGTTCCACGCCCCCTTTTTCCCAATTCCGCATTTTCTTGGTGGTGTTAGGGATTGACCTCATATAACTCCTTACTGAATTTCAATGTTCTGGCATGTATACCTTCAAAGTTATGCAGTACCAAAGATACCATTTGAATGGGAGGTTCCACGCCCCCTTTTTCCCAATTCCGCATTTTCTTGTTGGTGTTAGGGATTGACCTCATATAACTCCTCACTGAATTTCAATGTTCTGACATCTATACCTTCAAAATTATACATTACTAAAGATTCCATTTTTATGGGAGGTGCCACGTCCCCGTTCTCCAAATTCCGCATTTTCTTGGTGGTGTTAGGGATTGACCTCATATAACTCCCCATTGAATTTCAATGTTCTGGCATGTATACCTTCAAAGGTATGCAGTACCAAGGATTCCATTTGTATGGGAGGTGCCACGCCCCTTTTATATATCGAAATTATTTTTAGCCTAAAACCTTCCCGTTGATCGAAGGAACCCATAACCAAAATTTGGTGATGATTGATGTGTGGGAAATACGTTTCCATAGCGAACACACACACACACAGAATTTGATTTTTATATATATACTAGCCTTTACCCGCGGCCGCGTCCGCAAGGAGAAAATGAAATATGTGGGCTATTCACGTTAGCCTGCTTATAAAGTTATCTGTTTAAAATTTTCTTTCTGCCTAATGCATTTTATTTTTGTAATTGAGTAACAAAAAGAACTTTATGAGCTGATAACCTGATAGGATCCCAAAATGATAACGAAATTATCCAGAAAAAGCCACGAAATGACCCCGACGCTATTGCGGACGGATCCCGAAAACCACCCAGAAACGCCCCGGAAATGTTTCCAAAAGTTCCCGAAGTAGTCCCAAAAAAACCCGAAATGACAACGACACGATTCTAGACTTATCCAGAGAACCACACAGAAATGATGACTGAAGGGTACCAAATTGATCCCGAAATAGTCCCGAAAAAGTTCCGAAATTACCCTGACGGGCTCCCAGACGGATCTCAAAAACCATCCAGGAAGGGTTCCTAAATTATCCCGACATAGTCCAGAAAAAGCTCCGAAAAAGTTCCGAAATGACCCCGAGGGATCCACAACGGATAGTGAAAACCATAAAGAAAAGATTCCGAAAGGGTCCCAAAATGATTCCGAAATAGGCCGAAAATGACCCCGATGGAATCCCGCACGGATCCAAATGTGATCCCGGAAGGGTTTCAAAACTATCCCGAAAAAGTAACAAAAAAAATCTCAAAATGAATCTTACGGCATCCTGGACGGATCCAGAAATGATCCCAACATGGTCCCGAAATGACCCTGATGGATCCGTCAAACGATCAAGAATTGATGCCGGAAGGGTCTTCAAATGATCACGAAATAATACAGATAAAGTCATGGAATGACCCCTAAGTGGTCCCCAAATGATCCCGAAATAGTCCCGAAAAAGTCCCGAAATTACCCTGATGGGTTCCCGTACAGATCCCGAAATCCATCCAGAAGTGATGCCGGAAGGGTCCAAAAATGATCCCGTATTGTCCCCGAAAAAGTCCCTAAATGACCCCGACGGGATCCCGGACGGATCCCCAAAACTATCTAGAAATAATAAAGGAAGGTACCCAAAATGATTCCGAAAAAGTCGTGAAATAACCCCGACGGATCCCGAAAACCATCCAGAAATGATGCCGAAAGGTACACCAAATGATCCCGAAATCATCCCGACGGGATCCCTTACGGATCCCGAAAACCATGCAGAAATGATGCCGGAAGGGACCCAAATGATCCCGAAAGAGTCCTGAAATGACCCTGACGAGATCCCGTACGGATCCGAAAACCATCCACAAATGATGTCGGTAGGTACCCCAAATGATCCCGAAATAGTTCCGAAATGACCCAGTCGGGATCCCGGAAACTATTCAGAACTGATGCCGGAAAGGTCCTCAAATGACCCCGTATTAGTCGAGAAAAAGTCTCGAAATGACCCCGACGGGGTCCCTTACGGATCCCGAAAACCATCCAGAAATGATGCCGAAAGGAACACCAAATGATCCCGAAATAGTCCCGAAATGACCCCGACGGGATCCCGGACGAATCCCGAAGACCATCCAGAAATGATGCCTAAAGGGACTCCAAATAACCTCGAAAAAGTCCCGTAATGATCCCGGAAACAATCAAGAATTTATCTCCCGAAGGTACGCAAATAATCCCGAAAGTACCCCGACGGGATCCCGGACGGATCCCGAAAACCATCCAGAAATGATGCCGGAAGGATCCCCAAATGATCGCGAAATAGTCCCGAAATGATTCCGGAATAGTCCCGAAAATGTCTCAAAATAACCCCGACGGGATCCCGGACGGATCCCGAAAACTATACAGAAATGATCCCGGAAGGGTCCCAAAATGATCCCGAAAAAGTTCCGAAATTACCCCGGCGGGATCCCGGACCGATCCCGAAAACCATCCAGAAATGATCCCGGAAGGGCCTCGATATGACCCTTACGGGATTACAAATAAGGTGAAGCTAATTATAAAACCATGTTAATAAGGCAGCAGGCGCATTGGAGCGAATGAAAAGTTACATAGAAACATACAGGTAAAGCTAATAAAAGCGTGCTAATAAAAACAATTGAAGGAGGGCGGATGGCGGGTGTAGAAGGATAGGACTACTGATCGTTCCTCCAAAATTGTCTAGATCTCGAACTGTATGTGCCAGATACCAAAAACTATTGAAGTAGGAGAAAATTTATATTGAGTTATAACAATTTATAGATTTTACACCAGAGGGGTGATAAAGGGGGGAGGGGGCGGCGGAGTGTTTCACTGCTTACTTTGTAAGCCCTCGACTTATTTGACCCCTTGAGTCTGTGATATTGGTGAAGGCCAGTATACGTAAATTTATAATGTGTAAAAATTATTAAAAAGTAATTGCTCGAAAGGGTCGTGGGACCCCCACCCCTATTTACATGTTCGAAAAAAATTTCGCTAGTAGACTACTGTCTGTGTCCCAAATTTCATCAAAATCCGTGTAGCCATTCTGGCGTGATTCACTCGAAAAGACGAAAAAATATAATAATTAAATTATAACTGTTCCTAGGGGGCGGGGACCACGCCCCTTTTGAAAAATATATAGCTAGTAGATCCTTCTAGACTATTGGCTATATGTGTGCAAAATTTCATCAAAATCGGTCCAGCCGTTCTTGCGTTATTGAGTCACAAAAACAAACATCTGGACAAACATCTGGACAAACATCCAAACATCCAAACATCTTCACATCAAGGTTCCGAAATGGCTCTGAGGGAATCAACGACGGATCGCGAAAACCATACAGAAATGATTCCGGAAGGATCCCAAAATGATCCCGAAATAGTCCGGAAATGACCCAGATGCGATCCCGCACAGATCCAGAAATGATCCCGGAAGGGTCCAAAAACTATCCCGGAAAAGTAACAAAAAATCCCGAAATGGCTCCTACGGCATCCCGGACGGATCCAGAAATGATCTCGGAAGGGTCCCCAAATGATCCCAAAATGGTCCCGAAATGACCCTGATGGATCCGGCAAACCATCAAGAAATTATGCCGGAAGGGTCCCCAAATGATCCCGAAATAAAACAGAAAAAGTCACGAAACGACCCCTAGAGGATCCCCAAATGATCCCGTATTAGCCCCAAAAAAGTCCCAAAATGACCCTGACGGGATCCCGAAAGGATTCCGAAAACAATACAGAAATGATGCCGGAAAGTTCCTCAAATGATCCCCTAATAGTCCCGAAATGACCGTGACGGGATCCCGACAACTATCCAGAAATGATGCCGAAAGGGTCCGCAAATGATCCCGTATTACTCGAAAAAAAGTCCCGAAAGGACCACGACGGGATCCCGGACGAATCCCAAAAACCATCCAGAAATGATGCCGGTAGGTATCCCAAATGATCCCGAAATAGTCCCGAAATGACCTCGTCGGCATCCCGGACGGATCCCGAAAATTATCCAGAAATGATGCCGGAAAGGTTCCCAAATGATCCCCTAATAGTCCCGAAATTACCCTAATGGGATCCCGGACGGATCCCGAAAACCATCCAGAAATGATGCCGAAAGGGTTCCCAAATGATCCCGTATTAGTCGCGAAAAAGTCCCGAAATAACCCCGACGGGATCCGGGACGGATCCCGAAAACCATCCAGAAATGATGCCGAAAGGGTTCCCAAATGATCCCGTATTAGTCGCGAAAAAGTCCCGAAATGACCCCGACGGGATCCCGGACGGATCCCAAAAACCATCCAGAAATGATGCCGGATGAGCCCCAAAATGATCCCGAAAAAGTCCCCAAATGACCCGACGAGATCCCGGACGGATCCCGAAAACCATCCAGAAATGATGTCGGAAGAGCCCCCAAATGATCCCGAAAAAGTCCCCAAATGACCGCGACGATATCCCGGACGGATCCCGAAAACCATCCTGAAATGATGCCGGAAGAGCCCTCAAATGATCCCGAAAAAGTCCCCATATGACCCCGACGAGATCCCGCACGGATCCCGAAAACCATCCAGAAATGATGCCGGAAGGGTCCCCAAATGATCGCGAAATAGTCCCGAAATGATTCCGGAATAGTCCCGAAAATGTTCCAAAATAACCCCGATGGGATCCCGGACGGATCCCGTAAACTATACAGAAATGATCCCGGAAGGGTCCCAAAATGATCCCGAAATCGTCCCGAAAAAGTCCCGAAATTACCCCGGCGTAATCCCGGACCGATCCCGAAAACCATCCAGAAATGATCCCGGAAGGGTCTCGATATGACCCTTACGGGATTACAAATAAGGTGAAGCTAATTATAAAACCATGTTAATAAGGCAGCAGGCGCATTGGAGCGAATAAAAAGTTAGATAGAAACATACAGGTAAAGCTAATAAAAGCGTGCTAATAAAAACAATTGATGGAGGGCGGATGGCGGGAGTAGAGGAGAGGACCACTGATCGTTCCTCCAAAATTGTCTAGATCTCGTTCTGTATGTACCAGATACCAAAAACTATTGATTTAGGAGAAAATTTAGATTGAGTTATAACAATTTATGGATTTTACACCAGTGGGGGAGATAAAGGGGGGCGGGCGGAGGGTGTCACTGCTTACTTTGTAAGCCCTCGACTTATTTGACCCCTTGAGTCTGTGATATTGGTGAAGGCCAGTATACGTAAAGTTATAATGTGTAAAAATTATGAAAAATAATTTCTCGAAGGGTCGTGAGACCCCCACCCCTCTTTCCATGTTCGAAAAAAATTTCGCTAGTAGACTACTGTCTGTGTCCCAAATTTCATCAAAATCCGTGTAGCCATTCTGGCGTGATTCAGACGTAAAGACGAAAAAATATAATAATTAAATTATAACTGTTCCTAGGGGGCGGGGACCACGTCCCTTTTGAAAAATATATAGCTAGTAGATCCTTCTAGACTATTGGCTATATGTGTGCAAAATTTCATCCAAATCAGTCCAGCCGTTCTTGCGTTATTGAGTCACAAAGACAAACGTCTGGACAAACATCCAAACATCCAAACATCCAAACATCTAAACATCCAAACATCTTAACATCCAAACTTTCCCATTTATAATATACTAGCCTTTACCCGCGGCCCGGTCCGCAAGGAGAAAATGAAATATGTGGGCTATTCACGTTAGCCTGCTTATAAAGTTATCTGTTTAAAATTTTTTTTCTGTCTAATGCATTTTATTTTTGTAATTGAGTAAAAAAAAGAACTTTATGAGCTGATAACCTGATAGGATCCCAAAATGATAACGAAATTATCCAGAAAAAGCCACGAAATGACCCCGACGCTATCGCGGACGGATCCCGAAAACCATCCAGAAGCGCCCCGGAAGTGTTTCCAAAAGTGCCCGAAGTAGTCCCAAAAAAACCCGAAATGACAACGACACGATTCTAGACTTATCCAGATGACCACACAGAAATGATGCCTGAAGGGTACCAAATTGATCCGGAAATAGTCCCGAAAAAGTTCCGAAATTACCCTGACGGGCTCCCGGACGGATCTCAGAAAACCATCCAGAAAATATCCAGGAAGGGTCCCTAAATTATCCCGACTAACTCCAGAAAAAGTTCCGAAATGGCTCCGAGGGGATCCACGATGGATCGCGAAAACCATACAGAAATGATTCCGGAAGGATTCCAAAATGATCCCGAAATAGTCCGGAATTGACCCAGATGGGATCCCGCACAGATCCAGAAATGATCCCGGAAGGGTGCAAAAACTATCCCGGAAAAGTAACAAAAAATCCCGAAATGGCTCCTACGGCATCCCGGACGGATCCAGAAATGATCTCGGAAGGGTCCCCAAATGATCCCAAAATGGTCCCGAAATGACCCTGATGGATCCGGCAAACCATCAAGAAATTATGCCGAAAGGGTCCCAAAATGATCCCGAAATAATACAGAAAAAGTCACGAAACGACCCCTAGAGGATCCCCAAATAATCCCGTATTAGCCCCGAAAAGGTCCCGAAATAACCCCGACGGGATCCCGGACAAATCCCGAAAACCATCCAGAAATGATGCCGGAAGGAATCCCAAATGATTCCGTAAAAGTCCCGCATTGATTCCGACGGGATCCCGAACGGATACCGAAAATCATCCCGAAGTGACGCCGGAAAGGTCCTCAAATGATCACCTAATAGTCCCGAAATGACCCTTAAGGGGTCATGGACGGATCCCATAAACCATCCAGAAATGATCCCGATATATTCCCGAAGAAGTCCCGAAATGACCCTGACGGGATCTCGAACGCACCCCTAAATGACCCTGACGGGATCCCAGACAGATCCCGAAATCCATCCAGAAATGATCTTGGGAGGGACCCCAAATGATCCCGAAAAGTCCCGCAATGATTCAGAGGGGATCCTGATCGGATACCGATAACCATCCAGAAGTGATGCCGTAAAGGTCCTCAAATGATCACCTAATACCAAAATGACCCTGACGGCATCCCGGACTGATCACAAAATCCATCCAGAAATGATCTTGGGAAGGTCCCAAAATTATCCCGAAATAGTCTCGGAAAAGTTCAGAAATTACCCTGACGGGTTCCCGGACGAATCCTGAAAGCCATCTCTAAATGATCCCGAAAAAGTCCCGAAATGACCCTGACTGGACCCCGAAAGGATCCCGAAAACTATCCAGAAATGATGCCGGAAATGTCCTCAAATGATCACCTAATAGTTCCGAAAAGACCCTGACGGGATCCCGAACGGATCCCGACAACTATCTAGAAATGATGCCGAAAGGGCCCGCAAATGATCCCGTATTAGTCGAGAAAAAGTCCCGAAATGAACCCGACGGGATGCCGGACGAATCCCAAAAACCAGCCAGAAATGATGCCGGAAGGGACACCAAATGATCCCGAAAAAGTCCCGCAATAATTCCGACGGGATCCTGAGCGGATACCGAAAACCATCCAGAAGTGATGCCGAAAAGGTCCTCAAATGATCACCTAATAGTCCCAAAATGACCCTGACGGCATCCCGGACAGATCCCGAAATCCATCCAGAAATGATCTTGGGAGGGTCCCAAAATTATCCCGAAATAGTCTGGGAAAAGTCCAGAAATTACCCTGACGGATACCGGACGAATCCTGAAAACCAATCTTAAATGATGCCGAAAAAGTCCCGAAATGACCCTGATGGGACCCGGAAAGGATCCCGAAAACTAACCAGAAATGATGCCGGAAAGTTCCTCAAATGATCTCCCAATAGTTCCGAAAAGACCCTGACGGGATCCCGAACGGATCCCGACAACTATCCAGAAATGATACCGAAAGGGCCCGCAAATGATCCCGTATTAGTCGAGAAAAAGTACCGAAATGACCCCGACGGGATGCCGGACGAATCCCAAAAACCATCCAGAAATGATTTTGGAAGGGACCCCAATGATCCCGAAAAAGTCCCGCAATTATTCCGACGGGAATCTGAACGGATACCGAAAACCATCCAGAAGTGATGCCGGAACGGTCCTCAAATGCTCACCTAATAGTCCCAAAATGACCCTGAAGGCATCCCGGACAAATCCCGAAATCCATCCAGAAATGATCTTGGGAAGGTCCCAAAATGAACCCGAAATAGTCTCGGAAAAGTCCAGAAATTACCCTGACGGGTTCCCGGACGAATCCTGAAAGTCATCCTTAAATGATTCCGAAAAAGCCCCGAAATGACCCTGACGGGATCCCGAAAGGATTCCAAAAACCATCCAGAAGTGATGCCGGAACGGTCCTCAAATGCTCACCTAATAGTCCCAAAATAACCCTGAGGGCATCCCGGACAAATCCCGAAATCCATCCAGAAATGATCTTGGGAAGGTCCCAAAATGATCCCGAAATAGTCTCGGAAAAGTCCAGAAATTACCCTGACGGGTTCCCGGACGAATCCTGAAAGCCATCCTTAAATGATCCCGAAAAACTCCCGAAATGACCACGACGGTATCCCGAACGTATACCGAAAATAATCCAGAAATGATGCCGGAAAGGTCCTCAAATGATCCCTTAATAGTCCCGAAATGACCCTGAGGGATTCCCGACGGATCCCGGAAACTATCCAAAAATGATGCCGGAAAGGTTCCCAAATGATCCCCAAATAGTGCCGAAATGACCATGACGGGATCCCGGACCGATCCCGAAAACCATTCAGAAATGATGGCGAAACGGCCCCCAAACGATCCCGTATTAGTGGCTAAAAAGTCCTGAAATGACCCCGACGGGATTCCGGACGAATCTCGAAAACCATCCAGAAATGATGCCGGAAGGGAGCCCAAATTATCCCGAAAAAGTCCCGAAATGACGCCGATGGGATCCCGAACGGATCCCGACAACTATCCAGAAATTATGCCGAAAGGGTCCGCAAATGATCCCGTATTAGTCGAGAAAAAGTCCCGAAATGGCCTCGACGGGATCCCGGACGAATCCCTAAAACCATCCAGAAATGATGCCGGTAGGTATCCCAAATGATCCCGAAATAATCCCGAAATGACATCGTCGGCATCCCGGACGGATACCAAAAATTATCCAGAAATGATGCCGGAAAGGTCCACAAATGATCCCCTAATAGTCCCGAAATTACCCTGATGGGATCCCGGACGGATCCCGAAAACCATCCAGAAATGATGCCGGAAGAGCCCCCAAATGATCCCGAAAAAGTCCCCAAATGACCCCGACGATATCCCGGACGGATCCCGAAAATCATCCAGAAATGATGCCGGAAGAGCCCCCAAATGATCCCGAAAAAGTCCCCAAATGACCCCGACGAGGTCCCGCACGGATCCCGAAAACCATCCAGAAATGATGCCGGAAGAGCCCCAAATGATCCCGAAAAAGTCCCCAAATGACCCCGACATACTCCAGAAAAGGTTCCGAAATGGCTCTGAGGGAATCAACGACGGATCGCGAAAACCATACAGAAATGATTCCGGAAGGATCCCAAAATGATCCCGAAATAGTCCGGAAATGACCCAGATGGGATCCCGCACAGATCCAGAAATGATCCCGGAAGGGTCCAAAAACTATCCCGGAAAAGTAACAAAAAATCCCGAAATGGCTCCTACGGCATCCCGGACGGATCCAGAAATGATCTCGGAAGGGTCCCCAAATGATCCCAAAATGGTCCCGAAATGACCCTGATGGATCCGGCAAACCATCAAGAAATTATGCCGGAAGGGTCCCCAAATGATCCCGAAATAAAACAGAAAAAGTCACGAAACGACCCCTAGAGGATCCCCAAATGATCCCGTATTAGCCCCAAAAAAGTCCCAAAATGACCCTGACGGGATCCCGAAAGGATTCCGAACACAACACAGAAATGATGCCGGAAAGGTCCTCAAATGATCCCCTAATAGTCCCGAAATGACCGTGACGGGATCCCGACAACTATCCAGAAATGATGCCGAAAGGGTCCGCAAATGATCCCGTATTAGTCGAAAAAAAGTCCCGAAAGGACCACGACGGGATCCCGGACGAATCCCAAAAACCATCCAGAAATGATGCCGGTAGGTATCCCAAATGACCCCGAAATAGTCCCGAAATGACCTCGTCGGCATCCCGGACGGATCCCGAAAATTATCCAGAAATGATGCCGGATAGGTTCCCAAATGATCCCCTAATAGTCCCGAAATTACCCTAAAGGGATCCCGGACGGATCCCGAAAACAATCCAGAAATGATGCCGAAAGGGTTCCCAAATGATCCCGTATTAGTCGCGAAAAAGTCCCGAAATGACCCCGACGGGATCCCGGACGGATCCCGTAAACTATACAGAAATGATCCCGGAAGGGTCCCAAAATGATCCCGAAATAGTCCCGAAAAAGTCCCGAAATTAACCCGGCGTAATCCCGGACCGATCCCGAAAACCATCCAGAAATGATCCCGGAAGGGTCTCGATATGACCCTTACGGGATTACAAATAAGGTGAAGCTAATTATAAAACCATGTTAATAAGGCAGCAGGCGCATTGGAGCGAATAAAAAGTTAGATAGAAACATACAGGTAAAGCTAATAAAAGCGTGCTAATAAAAACAATTGATGGAGGGCGGATGGCGGGAGTAGAGGAGAGGACCACTGATCGTTCCTCCAAAATTGTCTAGATCTCGTTCTGTATGTACCAGATACCAAAAACTATTGATTTAGGAGAAAAGTTAGATTGAGTTATAACAATTTATGGATTTTACACCAGAGGGGGTGATAAAGGGGGGCGGGCGGAGGGTGTCACTGCTTACTTTGTAAGCCCTCGACTTATTTGACCCCTTGAGCCTGTGATATTGGTGAAGGCCAGTATACGTAAAGTTATAATGTGTAAAAATTATGAAAAATAATTTCTCGAAGGGTCGTGGGACCCCCACCCCTCTTTCCATGTTCGAAAAAAATTTCGCTAGTAGACTACTGTCTGTGTCCCAAATTTCATCAAAATCCGTGTAGCCATTCTGGCGTGATTCAGTCGCAAAGACGAAAAAATATAATAATTAAATTATAACTGTTCCTAGGGGGCGGGGACCACGCCCCTTTTGAAAAATATATAGCTAGTAGATCCTTCTAGACTATTGGCTATATGTGTGCAAAATTTCATCCAAATCGGTCCAGCCGTTCTTGCGTTATTGAGTCACAAAGACAAACGTCTGGACAAACATCCAAACATCCAAACATCCAAACATCTAAACATCCAAACATCTTAACATCCAAACTTTCCCATTTATAATATATATTAGATATTAAATATTAGATTAGATGGCTAAAGCGATTTGGGATTTCAAAATCAACTAACCATCATCTCTCCTTCCTGTATCTTTCCTAAAAATTGCATGGCAATCTGTCGAGCCGTTCTCGAGTTATGGAGTGACAATCAAAATGTGCACTTCTTTTTATATATATAGATTTGTTAAAAATAAACGATTGTGAGCACACAAAGAAATCTATTTAACTACGGCACTATTGTGAATATTTGCACTGCATTACCGTCAGTTGCTCCCATACGCCATATGGCAGCGCAAGCTGTATGTTTTAATTGATTGATAGTACAGATGATTTCTGTTGATATTGGATAAGATACTTTGATATTGGTTGCGCAAAATGCGCACGGGTCCGGCTCGTACAAACTAAACTCAATTTCTATATTCCTATAGATGCCGTCTTAAGCTCATTAAATTTTACGAATATGTTAAAAATAAACAAACGTCCCATTAACACTTAATACAAGATCTTGATTATGTCCCTTTGTACTTTTCTCTATTTGTTCCTTAAAAATACAGTAATTGTGCACATATCCCATAATCGTTCTCAAATTAATATACCAATTCAATTTTGCAAATACTTACAGTGATGGAAAAAAGCAAAGGGACAATTTACCCCCAAATACTAAATCATTTATATCAGCAGAACTTAAATATCTTCCTTGGAATAGTGCACCCTATAAAAATAACATTTAAAGGTTTATGCAATAAATTACATTTTATAACTCACAGGATTGGGACAGGGGGGGGCGGGGCAATTGCCCTGGGGCCCCGAAGGTTTTTGGGGGCCCGGCAAGACAAAGCAGTATTGACAGTACTCTAACTAGGATTTCATATACATATTTTGTTGCTACAAAAAATTGTTTTAAAATTGAAAATCACTAAACTAAAATGATAAGCATCCAATCAAATACTATGGGGCATAGTCATAGTCGAAATAAAATGTGATTTATAAGCGCTATCTGTCAAAAATGCTTCAACTAACTTAAAATCACATTTTATTTCGACTATAACTATGCCCCTATCGGTTTGGTCGTATTGCTTTTTCATTTTTGTAAAAGCCAGCGACATCTGTAAATACGGGCTGATAATAAACTAGAGCGTTAATTTGAAAAAATTAGTACTTGACTTGTTTTGCCAAGCGCAAATTTGTGCAAACATATGAGTATGCCGTGGATAAGCTTACATCAAAGCCATCCACTTAGCAAATTTGGGATGTGATTCGTTGTCACCATTTCAACTTCTGAACAAATTTCATGACTTGAAGATGGAGGTATTAGTTCCCAACATCTGCAAAGCATTAAGAATGTTTTGAACACTTCCAGTCAGTGTGGCTGAAGGGGAGCGTTCTTCTAGTCTATTGTCTCGCGTGAAAAATTTTTTACGTTCTACTATGAACCAAAATCGCTTGACAAGCCTTGGAACATTGGCGTTGAAGTCCAGCCTTACTCGCAGCATTAGTTTTGAATCGGTAATTTCCATATTCGCAGACCAAATAGCACGGAAGGGGTTTCCTTGGCTGATTCAAGCTCTTAAAATGTACATATTTAGAAAAAGTCAGTGTAAGCAAATCAAACAATGAAATCTAACATTTCATTTATATATGTAAGTGTTCCAGTAAATATTATTTTATATGAAATAAAACTGACAATGTGAATTGAAAAATTTATGTATGTTATGTTAGTTTTTTGCTGGATTGAGTTTGGTTTGAGGGGCCCGGCTGGACTCTCTGTGGCCTTGAGGACTCAATAACCTGTATTACTATTTTAATTTACTTTACATGCATCATCGCATTGGTGTTCATATTATTTTTTGTGGTAAAAAATACGATTGTGTGGATTTAATTTTGTACAGCACTTTTTAAAAATTTTGCACGCTCTGATGTGGATATGAATACAGCGATCTATATACATATTTCCTTTTTCAACTCTTTTCACAGGGATTTTTAAGGTTATAATTTTTGTTTTTGTTTTTTAATAAATTAAGGTTTGTGAAATTTTCATAGGTGAGTATAATTTCCTTCGCAGGTTAGTAGCTTTTCTAAGTGAGTGTGTGAGGTGAGTATAATTTTCTGCAGGGTTAAGTTTAATTTTCTTCGCAAATACTAATCGTATTTTTTTTGCACTTATCAAAAGTCGGGAAAAGTTGGAAAACAGAAATGAATCTCTCCTCGCTGGTGGACCCGACACAAGTCTTCACACTTTCACTTCACTTTCGAAGGTAATAGAATAGGAATAGGAAGAAACCCCAGCAATCCAATCCAGACCAAGAACAAATGTTGTGAGGCCCTCTAAAGCACCACAACCACGTCGCCCCAACATGAAACTCTCTGAATGACGTATTATATACAACGCCTCTACAAGTTCGTTTTCGATGCCGACTTCGAAAAAATGCATTGCAAAATCGTGGTCAAATAAGAAGATCAATACTTCCAAAGAACTCTCTTTAGGAAACCCCCCAAATTCCGATAGCAGATTTCAAATAAAAACCGTAACTTTCGGAAAAAGAAAAAAAACACAAAGGAAAAAACCCTTGCCACTAACATCATACTACGAGAAACTTACGTAGATGATGTCCTCTCTGGCGGACACGATATACAGTCCACTCTCGAATCTATGACCAAAACTATCGAAGTAGGCTTTCCTCTAAGAAAAAGAACCGTAATCAAACAAAAAGACTGGAATCAATACCAGACTTTGATGTCCTAGATACAGAATTTCTCAAATTCCATGACACTACTAAAACCTGAGCAATACGATGGAACGCATTAACTGATTCGTTCTCGTACTCATGCGACCTAACTCCCGACTTTAAGTCAAATACAAATCGGGAAATACTCTCAGCCGTAGCGAAACTTTTTGACCCGGCAGAATGGATATCACCAATAACGATCTTAGCCAAAATCCTGCTCCAACAGTTTTGGTAAGAAAGAACCGACTGGGATGAAGAAGTCAAACCGGAATCCTTTTACAAGTGGAACACCTTCCCCGCTAGTCTCCAGCTATTAGCATTGTAAATATCCCTCGATGGGTTCAATTTTACATGTGTTTATATAAGAGTGTAGCACGATGAAAACTCTGCCTCAACCCACCTCTTTAGGGAGAAAACCAAAGTCGCACCCCTGCAAACTGTTAACTTCCACGATTAGAAGAATCAAACCCTATCAGCAAGAAAAGCTCCCTGCTAACACTAAATCCCATGCTAGATGATGGCATCCTCCGAATTGACGGTCGTTTATTTAATGCTGATATGAGCTATAAAGGACGCTGTACAATTATTATCCCAGACAACTCGAAGTTCGGCTCCTTGATTCTAGATTTGCTCTATAAAATTTTGTTCCATGGCGAAAAGCAACTAATGATCTGCATGATACAGAAGGAATACTATATCTCCAGACTCTAGCAGAAAGTAAAACAATGCATATTCGAATGCAAGACTTGCACGATATACAAGCAATGAATGCGTTCGCAAATAACGGCCGCTATGCCCCGAACGTGTCACTTACTCGGTGTCCTTTTACGTCACCGGTGTTGACTTTGCTGGCCCATTTATGGTGAAGAACTCCCCTTTGCAACGAGCTTCCTACGCAAAAGCATACGTTTGCGTATTTGTATGTTTCTCTATTAAAACCATCTCGAATCTTGCAAAAGTCAGACAACTGAGGTCTCCAGAGTAGCTTTCTCTCGCTTCGTTGGATGACACGGATTACCCCACAAAATAATGTATGATAATGGAAAGACATTCGTTGGTGCTCAAAAAGAGCTCGAATTATTCATCAAAGAAGCAGCTGCAGATGTATCGTTTTTCTTGGCAGTTTATGCCGCCTTATACCCCACACATAGGCGGTCTATAGGAAGCCGCCGTAAAATTCTTCAAGACCCATTCCAACAAAGTAGCAAGCGGTGCTTAGTTCTCGCCCTCTATCTCCTATGTCACAGGATACAACTGATTTATTAGCCCTCACTCCAATGCACTTCCTTCCAGGAGCCCCCTGAGCATCCTTGCCAGAAACGAATGCCGAAAACTTATCTACGACTACAAAATAGCAGAGGTTGAAGGCTCTGTATCACCAATTTAGCTCACGATGAAAGAATTACGCAAGATATATACTAAATGGAAATATCCAATCTCAAATAAATCTTTAAAATAAATAAAAGCGACCTTCTTAATACATACGAGTATATGCAATAATTATAATTAATAAAGTTTATACTTATTTACAATTAAAACAAGAGTTGTGGAGCGTTTTTATTTCTAAAAGTGAAGTGCCCATATTTTCCCTTAAATATTTTCTTAGTGCTCCATGTATGGGATATACAAGTGCAGCTTTATAGGGATTTATAAGAAGCTTCAACAGCAAGTCTTTACCATTTATAATAGGGGGACTCATGTAACCGTATAAATGCCTTATAAAGTGTGTAAACGTATAAATTTATCTAGTTTACGCACGAGCTGTCAAATTTTGTATGAAAAATCATTTACACAATTTGTATAAATTTACGCGCACATTTCATTGTGTAAACGCGGTAAACTCAAAGGAATGCAACCTTGCAGACATTACAGACGGCATTTTCATCAAAAATCCCCAACATCAGCAAGTAAAGGCGGTTTGATTTTGATTTTTCACTTAGTCTTGGCATTTTTTAATTTGTATAACAATCAAAAAATGTTGTTCGGCAATAATACAGCTGATAAACACTCAAGTTTATCAAGAGTATTACTAGGTGCGTTCATATAACAGCGTGTGTAAATGGATATAATTTTACACCTTATAAGTTTATATGCTATCATGAGTCCCCCTAATGCAAAAATATCAATAAACACGTTTTGTCCCTGTTATTTTTTCCATTCCAAACTACTGGTTCACTTTTTCGCAAAAGAACGACCTTAAAATGCTATTTTTATAGGGTGCACTATTCCATTATTATTCCCATGATTGTATATAAATAAACACCTAAATAAATAAATGCAAGGCGTGATAACCTCCGAAGAGATTTAAGGCCGAGCTTATCTTTTAATTTGCGTAATGCTCCTTTTAACTTTTTCTAAAAATTTGCGGGAATAGTTTTATGCCGACTCCGAGCGGCATCTGCAAGGCTGGTGCATTTTCACTGAGAAGCTTTTCATGGCAGAAATACACCCGGAGAGTTTGACGAATCACTTCCGAGGGGTCACTCCGGTTAGAAAAACTTGTTTTCTAAATTTTTGATGTTGCTTTGCACGGGAGTTGAACCCAGTACCCTCGGTGTGATACGCCGAGCACCCTACCACCACACCACGTCAGCCTTATCCATAATCTATAAATTTTTGCTTTCGCGAATTTATTCACATTTTGGCGTTATTATTCTTTATTCTGAAGTGTTTGGTAAGTTATTGATTATATAGCTTGTTATCAGTTTTTTTGCATTTTTGCATAAGTTATTACATAAGTTGCACTTCTTTATGCACGTTATGAAAAATTGTTGCGAGTGAAATTTTCAAAAATGTGACATAAAAGTGAGTTTGTGTGTACGTTCATTGTGAATTGTACGTACAGAATTGTTTGGAGTGGGATGTACATCAGACCGGGTTGGGTTGGTCCATCCACATTAAAAAAAAAAGGTGTGAAGTCCGCCCCTAAATTTGAAGCTTATGTTGAGAGTGTTTTTTAATTTATTTAAATCTTTCGAAATATAGCCGAAATTGTTTTTTTTTTGCTTGAATATTTGACATCCGATTTTTTTCATTGATACGTCATTATTTTGATTATGGAAATCTGCATTTTTGCTTTTAATTTCATTTCGAGCTATGAAGTCGTTTTCACTTGATTACGTTCATGAATTGTGTTCTATCCCCCCTAAAGTGCCTATTTGTTTTACCAGCTGTAAGTATTTTCAAATTCATGACATTTTTGCTTTTAAACCATTTCCCTAAAGGCTTGGTTTCGTCGAAAGCGGCACCAAAAAAGCAGTTGTCAAAAATGTTCAAATGTAAAAGTTCTTCACCGTATTTTGTCACCATCATTCTCAAAGCGGTGAACAATTTGTAAAAATTTTGAGTTATTTTAATAAATAAATAAAAACAAAAACTGTTTTTAATTTACATTTTTTGGCAAAACTTATACAAATATAAAAAACAACACAAAATATGGTGATAACATATTGGCATGCATTGGCTGGAACGGTGGACCAACTTAACAACAAAGCGGTCCCGCTGATGAAACCCATGTCATACAAACACATTCCAGGGTTACCCTAGGTTCATTTTACTACGAGGTGATTTTCCCTTACAACTTATACAAATAAAACAACACAAACAAGTAAGGAAGGTTAAGTTCGGGTGTAACCGAACATTACATACTCAGTTGAGAGCTATGGTGACAACATAAGGGAAAATAACCATGTAGGAAAATGAACCGAGGGAAACCCTGGAATGTGTTTGTATGACATGTGTATCAAATGAAAGGCATAAAAGAGTATTTTATGAGGGATTGGGCCATAGTTCTATAGGTGGACGCCATTTAGGGATATATCCATAAAGATGGATCAGGGTTGACTCTAGAATTTGTTTGTACGATATGGGTATCAAATGAAAGGTGTTAATGAGTATTTTAAAAGGGAGTAATCCTTAGTTCCATAGGTGGACGCCGTTTCGAGATATCTCCATAAAGGTGGACCAGGGGTGACCCTAGAATTTGTTTGTACGATATGGATATCAAATGAAAGGTGTTAATGAGTATTTTTAAAAGGGAGTGGGCCTTCGTTCTATAGGTGGTCGCCTTTTCGAGATATCGCCATAAAAGTGGACCAGGGGTGACTCTAGAATATGTTTTGACGATATGGGTATCAAATGAAAGGTGTTAATGAGTATTTTAAAAGGGCGTGGGGCTTATTTCTATAGGTGGACGCCGTTTCGAGATATCTCCATAAAGGTGGACCAGGGGTGACCCTAGAATTTGTTTGTACGATATGGGTATCAAATTAAAGGTATTAATGAGGGTTTTAAAAGGAAGTGGTGGTAGTTGTATAGGTGGTCGCCTTTTCGAGATATCGCCATAAAGGTGGACCAGGATGGTCTCTAGAATGCGTTTATACAATATGGGTATCAAATGAAAGGTGTTAATGAGTATTTTAAAAGGGAGTGGGCCTTAGTTCTACAGGTGGACGCCGTTTCGAAATATCGCCATAAAGGTGGACCAGGGGTGACTCTAGAATGTGTTTGTACGATATGGGTATCAAATTAAAGGTATTAATGAGGGTTTTAAAAGGGAGTGATGGTAGTTGTATAGGTGGTCGCCTTTTCGAGATATCGCCATAAAGGTGGACCAGGGGTGACTCTAGAATTTGTTTGTACGATATGGATATCAAATGTAACTTTACGCGACTCTGCGCCACGTATGCTTGTCCCTACTCCAACTCCAAAATATTTTGATGTCACTTCTACCGGACTGTATGCAATATTTGTTCCAAATATGAGCCAAATCGGGCATCATAGGTCGCTTTCTATTCATGTATGTATTATGCGTTCCAAACATGAGTCAAATCGGACCACAAACACGATTTTTGCGATCCTTGCGCCACCTAGCGGCAATTTTTTTCTTATTATTGTATTGTCATCGGGTTCTGAACTATGTTCCAAGTTTCAAGCTTGTAGCTTATCGGGAAGTTACTTATTTTTCAATTACAAAATTCGTTCACAACGACCGTGCATGCGGCCTGCCTTTCAAGTCAAGCTAAATAAAACCGTTTAAAAACAATAATACCAACAATATAGAAATAGCGCCTCTATTGTATTCTATTGTATATAATAATGTAGTCGTAATCGAGTGCCTTTATAGTCGGAATGTCAAACATAAACTAAACTTTATTTCGGCATTCAAAGTACAGAGAGCTTAAAAAGTAAGACTTAAAATGTGACTAGCTCAAACGTTACGATAAGTACGATAAGTAAGAGTAAGAAGAAAGTAGTATAGTAAAGCAAGAGTATGTAATTTCTTAAAAGTATATCTAAAGGAAGCTTAACTAAGAGAGAGTAGGAAAGAGATGGAAGGATGTGCTATATAACTCCTCCCCTCTAAGATATTTGAGTCCTCGAAAATATATCCTTATTATGTTCATAGATATATAAGTTGTATATATACATATTCTCAACTGTTGTGTTATTTAAAACTTTTTTTCAACAGTTAATGTATATATCTTAACTAAAAAATAAAATCAAACGAGAGAGAAAATTTAAAATTACTGGAATTTATATCTCCTCTTTAGCTGCGCATTATAATACTGTGACGAATATGAGTGACACCAGGTGATACTCACATCCCTAGTCTGATGCTAAGTAAATGAAGTCACAACAACAATAAAGCAGACAGTCACTTGTATCTACATAAACGAATAAAATATTATGTCTACACATATGTACGTACACGCAGCAGAGAAGAGATGCTCCCAAAAGTATGCAATTGTAATTGTTGAAGTGTCGCTCACAAATACACGCATATGAGAAGCTATATACGTGCATCTGTAGTTATAATTATATGGCGGCAACTAAGTAAATTCTGGAAGCGCCTAGAAGATGCCACGAGGAAATCAAAGAGTATAAAAGCACCAGCGGTAGAGGCGCTATAATCAGTTTCGATTAAGACGATATCTAGCGAGCAATAGCAGTATTATTTTGAAAGTCAGTTTCATTTAAGCTATCAGTTTGGTTATTAAGCCAGCTAATTGCAAAGTATAAGTGTTATTGTGAAGTACTTTAATAAAGGCCATTTTTCCATTATTTAATATTGGAGATATTTTTTCAACAGTTTAGTGATACGAACTTTGCAAAAAGACAAATAAGAGGATTTGCAAGCAAATTCGTTACAATTGGTGTCAGAAGAGGAATTGTTGAATAAATTCCAGAGGAAAACAAGGACATGGCAAAGTTAAGTGAATTGAAGATCCCGCAACTGAAGAAGGAGTTGGAGAACCGTGGATTGAATACAACCGGCATTAAACTCGAACTTCACGCACGACTACGAGAGGCAATGGAATTAGAAGGAATTGATGTGGAAGAGTATGTCTTTCATCTTGATGGCGAGGAGACAACAAAAATTGAAGAGAAAAACGAAACATCGCAGACAATTACCAGCACAGACTTGAACATGATATTGGCTGAAATAACTGCTCAAACATCGACAGTAACATCCAAGATGGAAGCGCAAGAGGCACGTATAACAGAAATATCATCACAAATATCCACAAATATGGCATCCCATCTAGAATCGCAAGAGACACACATAACATCCAAGATGGAAACTCAGCTGGAAGCACAGGAGGCAGGTATTTCAGAAATGTCATTGCAAATGTCATCTCAACTGGATGAGCAGAAGACATATATGGCATCCCAGCTGGAATCGCATGAGACACATATTTCAGAAATGTCGACATAGATTACATCAAAGATGGAAACACAACTGAAAGAGCAAGAAGCGCGTATATCATCAAAACTCGAAGCGCGTATGGACGAGAAAATAACGCAGTTTGAAGAAAAATTCGAGGCAGAGGTGGATGCGTTGAAGAGGTCGTATACAGGAATTGCAACTTAATCGGCCGGCTGCTTCAGCGAGTAATACGAAGGTAAAAACTCCATCTTTTGACGGTTCTGTTCCTTTCCAGGTCTTCAAGCTACAGTTTGAGAAGACCGCAACAGTGAACAACTGGAATGCGGAAGATAAAGTTGCTGCACTGTTCGTGGCATTGAAGGGGCCAGCAGCGGAAATCCTACAGACGATTCCCGAAGGAGAGCGGAACAATTATGAAGCATTGATGGCTGCTGTAGAACGACGTTATGGAAGCGAGCATAGAAAACAGATATTCCAAATTGAGTTGCAAAACCGCTACCAAAAAGCAAATGAGACATTGCAGGAGTTTGCTTCAGATATTGAAAGATTGGCTCATCTTGCAAATGCGGACGCACCCGTGGAATACACTGAAAGGGTAAAAATCCAGAGTTTCATAAATGGCATACGAGATGTCGAAACGAAGCGGGCTACATATGCGAATCCAAAACTAACATTTGCTGAAACGGTATCGCATGCGCTGACTCAAGAAACAGCCTCACTTTTGAGCAAGCCAGCGTACAAAGCTCATCGCGTGGATGTGGAAAGGCCAGACTGGGTAGACGCAATTTTGGAAGCATTGAAGGGTACGCAGCAGAAGAATAATGATGCAGTCAAATGCTTTAAGTGTGGGAAGCCAGGGCATATTGCGAGTTATTGCAACACCAACCCTAACAATTCCACTCAATCGTTAAACTAAATCGAGTCAGCCGCAAGGGGCGACAGCTGGCTCCTGCAATTGAATGCCCCATAATCTCTATATCGCAGATTGGAAGAAGATTGAGCAATCTTACTGTTGGAGGACTTGTGGACGGAAAGGAACGTTTACTGACTGTAGGTACGGGTGCATCTCATTCCATCATTCGAGCGGGTTTAGTCAACAAAAAGATGAGACAATTGCTTGGAGCAAGATTACGTACAGCCACGGAAGAGGACACCCAGGTAATTGGAGAAGTAGAATGTGAAGTAGCAATTGGGAACGTCACGGTACTACACAATTTTATAGTGGCAGATATTGTTGATGAAATCATAATTGGAGTGGACTTCTTAATCAACCAAGGCATCGAGATCGACATGCAAAGCAAGACGATGCGATATAAGAACATGGATGTACCACTTAATTTCGGCTACGAGAGAGGCTACAGCAGTAAACGAGTACTGGTGGAAGAGAGTAAGCAAATACCACCAAAATCCGAAGCAGTCATCTGGGCAAAGGTTGATGGAGATTGTGGGACAAACAAATTGTGGGTTGTCGAAGCAGCAAACAAATCAGCACCGAACATACTTGTAGGAAAAACCCTGGCTACGACAAAACAAGACGGACGTATTCCAGTAAGAGTACTCAATGAGTTCAAGTCACCACTCAAACTGACTAAAGGAGCTATTTTGGGAAGATGCCAAGAGGCTGAAGTAATTATTAACTGTGAACAGCTCCAGCAACACGTTTCATCTAGTAACACTGATTTTTCAAATGACATCACGGAATGGACGAAGGGGCTAGAGGAAGATTATCAGAGTAAGGCAAAGCAACTGCTCCTAAAGTACGCAAACATATTTGACCAGGATGGTTTCAAACCAGGCCGCACCAATGTTGTGAAACATCAAATTGATACTGGAGACGCGAGGCCGATACGTTAAGCTCCACGTAGTGTTCCACTGGCGAAGCGGGAAGTGGTGAGTCAAATTATACAAAAAATGAGCGACAGCGGCGTCATCGAACCATCAGCTAGTCCCTGGAGCTCACCGGTAGTACTTGTAAAGAAGAAGGATGGAAAAATGAGGTTTTGCATGGACTACCGGAAGTTGAATGACGTTACGAAAAAGGATAGCTACCCATTGCCAAGAATTGACGACACTCTGGACTCGCTCTCTGGTATGAAATGGTTTTCAACACTGGACTTGAAAAGCGGCTACTGGCAAGTGGAGTTGAAGGAGGAAGACAAAGAGAAAACAGCCTTCAGAGTCGGAGATGGTATTTGGCAATTTACAGTAATGCCCTTTGGACTATGTAATGCACCAGCTACTTTCGAGAGACTCATGGATCAGGTATTGAAAGGACTACATTGGAAAACATGCTTGGTGTACCTGGACGACATCATCGTATTGGGCAAGAACTTTGATGAACATCTTAAAAACTTAGATGAAGTATTCCAGAGAATAGCTGGCGCTGGTCTGAAGTTAAGTCCCAAAAAGTGTGGGCTCTTTAAAAAGGAAGTAAATTATTTGGGTCACAAGGTAACGACAGAAGGTATCCGTACAGCGAATGAAAAGATAGAGGCAGTAAAGGATTGACCAAGACCACAGAATCTGCATGAATTGAGAAGTTTCCTTGGGCTGTGCACATATTACCGCCGATTTGTACCAAATTTGTCCAGCGTAGCCCATAGTCTCCACGAGCTAACAAGAAAAAATAAAGCTTTTGAATGGAAGAAGGAGCAAGAAGTACTTTCCAAACATTGAAAGAGCGTTTGTGCACTGCCCCAATGTTGGCATATCCAATTCCAGCAGCAACGTTTATTCTAGATACAGATGCGAGCGGATATGCTATAGGAGGCGTTTTATCACAACTGGTCGATGGGCTGGAGAAGGTAGTTGCATATTACAGCCGTTCGATAGGAAAACCAGAAAGGAACTACTGCGTTACGCGGAGAGAGCTGTTGGCATTGGTAGAGTGCATTAAACATTTTCACAAATACCTCTACGGCCAGAGATTCCATGTCAGGACAGATCACGCAGCTTTAAAATGGCTTCTGCAGTTCCGTAATCCGGAAGGACAATTGGCACGGTGGATCAAGCAACTACAAAGCTATGACTTTTCCATAGAGCATCGAAAAGGTAGTACCCATGGAAATGCCGATGCAATGTCACGAAGACCATGTAGTTTGGAATGGAAGCACTGTTCAAAAGCCGAGGCTAAAGAAGACATTATAGATGCCCGGCTAATGACTATAACATGTTCAGATGAATGGGACAAGGAACAGCTAAGAAAGTGTCAGCTAGAAGATACAGATCTGTCACGTGTTATGCAAGGGCTCGAACGAAACGAAAGGCCAAACAGAGATGAGATGTCAACAGAGAGTCCCATTGTGAAGTCATATTGGGCACAGTGGAACAGTTTAGAATTGATATCCGGTTGCCTTCATCGAGTATGGGAGAGTGAGGATGGTAAATGCAAGAAGAAACTGATAGTTGTTCCCAGAAATAGGATTCCTGACGTGCTCAGCGAGCTGCATAATGGTCCAAGCGGAGGTCATCTTGGAATCACAAAGACGCTCGAGAAGATTAAACAGAGATTCGATTGGGTTGGTTGCCGTCAGTCGGTCACTGAGTGGATTGCGAACTGCGAGGTTTGCAGCAGAGCAAAAGGGCCCAGAACCCGAAGTCATGGTCGGATGAAGCAATATAACTCAGGTGCGCCATTTGAAAGGATCGCTATGGATGTCGCCGGTCCATTTCCTACTAGCAACGGCGGAAACAAATATGTACTGGTAGTTATGGATTATTTCAGCAAACGGCCAGAGGTATACCCAATCCCAAATCAAGAAGCGGAAACGGTAGAAGAAGTGTTTATAAACAATTGGGTTGCAAGGTATGGTGTACCAATGGAGTTACATTCTGATCAAGGCAGGAATTTCGAATCAGCTGTATTCCAGGAAATGTGTAAATCATTGGGCATTCGAAAAACACGGACAACTACATTGCATCCTCAATCCGATGGTATGGTAGAACGATTCAATAGAACATTGGAGGAGCACTTAAGGAAAGTAGTAGACAAGTACCATAAAGAGTGGGATACCCGCATACCATTATTCTTGATGGCTTACCGATCAGCCGTGCATGAGACAACGGGCCAAACCCCTGCAAAAGTAATTTTTGGCAATGACCTTAGACTGCCAGCTGATTTGAAGTTTGGGATAGATGCCAATGTGGAGAGAAATGTTAAGAAATCCACTAGTGATTTGGAAGCAGAGCTGAGAGAGATACACGATCTTGTAAGGCAACGATCAAAAATTATGAGTGACAAGATGAAAGCGAGGTACGATAAAGCAATTAATTCGGAAGGGTTTCAGGAAGGAGATTTGGTGCTCTTATACAACCCACAACGAAAAAAAGTTTGTCCCCGAAATAGCAGTGTAATTGGGAAGGCCCATACAAAGTTGTAAAACGGATTAACGATGTAGTGTACCGCATACAAACCATTGGCAAACCACGAACCAAAATGAAAGTGGTTCATTTGGAAAGGCTGGCAGCGTTTAGATCGAGAGATTTATCTGATCGGGACGATCAGACTTAGGTGGAGGGCAGTGTGACGAATATGAGTGACACCAGGTGATACTCACATCCCTAGTCTGATGCGAAGTAAATGAAGTCACAACAACAATAAAGCAGACAGTCACTTGTATCTACATAAACGAATAAAACATTATGTCTACACATATGTACGTACACGCAGAAGAGAAGAAATGCTCCCAAAAGTATGCAATTGTTATTGTTGAAGTGTCGCTCACAAATACACGCATATGAAAAGCTATATACGTGCATCTGTAGTTATAATTATATGGCGGCAACTAAGTAAATTCTGGAAGCGCCTAGAAGATGCCACGAGGAAATCAAAGAGTATAAAAGCACCAGCGGTAGAGGCGCTATAATCAGTTTCGATTAAGACGATATCTAGCGAGCAATAGCAGTATTATTTTGAAAGTCAGTTTCATTTAAGCTATCAGTTTGGTTATTAAGCCAGCTAATTGCAAAGAATAAGTGTTATTGTGAAGTACTTTAATAAAGGCCATTTTTCCATTATTCAATATTGGAGTTATTTATTCAACAGTTTAGTGATACGAACTTAGCAAAAAGGCAAATAAGAGGATTTGCAAGCAAATTCGTTACAATACCTTGTTTTGCGGTTATTTGAATTATCTATAACATAATTGCCTTCTCGAGTATATTTATCTAATCTTTTGTATTTGGGTTTGTTTTTCGGAGTTTGTCTATTTTTTATAACGTTATCTACGAGATTTGATTCATGGCTTCTATTTTGACTTAATTTATTTATTTTCTGTACTTTTTGAGCTTGGTATTCGTGACTTAGTTTTTCGATAGTTTCTCTATCAAAATTTTTTATTATAAAATCTATAGTTCTTCTTTTCGTTGTTGAATGTATTGTGTTGTTGTAGAAATTAAAAATTTTAAATAATTTTTCATCCAACTCAAGATTTTTAGTTTATTTAATAATTTGGGAAAAATTTAAACAACGTGACATCAGGACGGACAAGGCGACAGCTGTTTCGATTATACCTTGTAAATCTCTTCAAAGCCTTTTCTCCCGGGAGTGGGAGTCGAACTCGCACCCCTACGATAGTTGAAATGGTTGTAAACGCATTCAGCTACGTCATGCCTGTTGTGAAGTCTTTCCCAATTGCCTTCTTTATGCATATTTTAATCTTTTACACATTGCATACTTCGTATGCAATTATGTGTTAAAGCTATGCTTGGTACGGCGGTTTTCAAAGAAACTTTGGTTTTTGTTGCTGTTTTCGTTCTATTTATAGAACTACAACGAATTAACCAATTTTGTCTGTTTGTATGATTTTTAATAATCGGGGATTGCCCATATTGCTTTTTTTTTTTTTTTTATTTTTTTTTTTAAATGTATGAAAAACATTTATTTGAAGCAATTTTTTTTAATTTTATAATTTATTTAATAATTTGGGAAAAATTTAAACAACGTGACATCAGGACGGACAAGGCGACAGCTGTTTCGATTATACCTTGTAAATCTCTTCAAAGCCTTTTCTCCCGGGAGTGGGAGTCGAACTCGCACCCCTACGATAGTTGAAATGGTTGTAAACGCATTCAGCTACGTCATGCCTGTTGTGAAGTCTTTCCCAATTGCCTTCTTTATGCATATTTTAATCTTTTACACATTGCATACTTCGTATGCAATTATGTGTTAAAGCTATGCTTGGTACGGCGGTTTTCAAAGAAACTTTGGTTTTTGTTGCTGTTTTCGTTCTATTTATAGAACTACAACGAATTAACCAATTTTGTCTGTTTGTATGATTTTTAATAATCGGGGATTGCCCATATTGCTTTTTTTTTTTTTTTTTAAATGTATGAAAACATTTATTTGAAGCAATTTTTTTTAATTTTATAATTTATTTAATAATTTGGGAAAAATTTAAACAACGTGACATCAGGACGGACAAGGCGACAGCTGTTTCGATTATACCTTGTAAATCTCTTCAAAGCCTTTTCTCCCGGGAGTGGGAGTCGAACTCGCACCCCTACGATAGTTGAAATGGTTGTAAACGCATTCAGCTACGTCATGCCTGTTGTGAAGTCTTTCCCAATTGCCTTCTTTATGCATATTTTAATCTTTTACACATTGCATACTTCGTATGCAATTATGTGTTAAAGCTATGCTTGGTACGGCGGTTTTCAAAGAAACTTTGGTTTTTGTTGCTGTTTTCGTTCTATTTATAGAACTACAACGAATTAACCAATTTTGTCTGTTTGTATGATTTTTAATAATCGGGGATTGCCCATATTGCTTTCTTTTTTTTTTTTAAATGTATGAAAACATTTATTTGAAGCAATTTTTTTTAATTTTATAATTTATTTAATAATTTGGGAAAAATTTAAACAACGTGACATCAGGACGGACAAGGCGACAGCTGTTTCGATTATACCTTGTAAATCTCTTCAAAGCCTTTTCTCCCGGGAGTGGGAGTCGAACTCGCACCCCTACGATAGTTGAAATGGTTGTAAACGCATTCAGCTACGTCATGCCTGTTGTGAAGTCTTTCCCAATTGCCTTCTTTATGCATATTTTAATCTTTTACACATTGCATACTTCGTATGCAATTATGTGTTAAAGCTATGCTTGGTACGGCGGTTTTCAAAGAAACTTTGGTTTTTGTTGCTGTTTTCGTTCTATTTATAGAACTACAAACGAATTAACCAATTTTGTCTGTTTGTATGATTTTTAATAATCGGGGATTGCCCATATTGCTTTTTTTTTTTAAATGTATGAAAACATTTATTTGAAGCAATTTTTTTTAATTTTATAATTTATTTAATAATTTGGGAAAAATTTAAACAACGTGACATCAGGACGGACAAGGCGACAGCTGTTTCGATTATACCTTGTAAATCTCTTCAAAGCCTTTTCTCCCGGGAGTGGGAGTCGAACTCGCACCCCTACGATAGTTGAAATGGTTGTAAACGCATTCAGCTACGTCATGCCTGTTGTGAAGTCTTTCCCAATTGCCTTCTTTATGCATATTTTAATCTTTTACACATTGCATACTTCGTATGCAATTATGTGTTAAAGCTATGCTTGGTACGGCGGTTTTCAAAGAAACTTTGGTTTTTGTTGCTGTTTTCGTTCTATTTATAGATTTTTAGTTTTTGTGTCTGCTTCCGTTATTCTTAAGTGCTCGTTTAATGTACCATGTAGGCGTTCAATATCGGAATTACCGGTCTTTAAATAAGCCGTGGTGGTTTGTGCTTCCATATTTTCCTCTTTCAAAAATAAACTAACTGCATTGTGTAGTATACAGCATTCATTATCGAAAATAAGTTTATTCATTTTACCCAAGTACTGGATGCACAGTTTTGTAGCTTCGAGGATCGCGATCCAGTTCCTATCATTCAACTTTTGAAATGTAGCGTACTTAGAAAATGTATCAATGGTTGTTAAATACATTTTATTTCTACATGGATACCAGATATCAATATGTACAATGTCATTGAAATGAGATGGAGCTTCTGTTATTTTAAATGGAGTTTTTATTGGATTTCTGTCGTGTTTAGCCACTTGGCAAATTTGTTTATAACTGTTGTTTTCATATTAAATAATTTGGGATAAAAATATTTGCTCTTTATTTCTAAAAATACTTGTTGTATTCCCCTATGGTTACTACGAATGTGTTCATTTTTAATAATGGTTAAAATTTCGTCTTTATCAGTTATTTCAATTAGTTTTAAAGTAGATCTATACAAAGTTAAATTATTTTTGTGAAAAAAATTAGTGTATATGTCTTGGAATTTCATAAATAAATTGTCATCATCGCAGAATATACACATGAAACCTTTGTTTATTAAAATGTTTTCCATGAAGGCTTTAAGGTCTGATTTTTCTGTTACTATAATGTAATATTGAAATTTTCTGTTAACAATTTTCATAGAATAATTTTCTTTTTCTCCGAAGCTTAAACAAATCTGATTTTTATAATAGTTAAAAGGTTTTAATGTGTGATCGATTTTTGCTGACCAATTTGATTTTATTAAATTCAGAATTATTATAGGCTTGTATGGTCAGATATTTGAACAGTGCAAAATTAAACTTCACTTATAAACCCGACGTTTCGCCAAGCTCCTTGGCATCCTCAGGGGCTGGACATCTTAGAAAATTAGAAATCACACAAACAAACATCAACATAAAATCAACTAGAGATCAAATAATCTGTGCTGAGCGACAACTACAACACAACCTTAATGTAAGTGATTTCTACTCTGTCACACATAATCAAACAATTCTAAGCCAGAGAATGGCAGACGAAATAAAAACAACACGAACATCCAAACTTGAGAAACTGAAGCAGAAACAACTACAAACTTTGGACATAAGAGTGAACAGTGACTGGTTCATAAACTACACGAAAATATATTTTCCTGAAGAAGTCAAATGGCTTCTCTCCCTTGGGAAAAAATTTACACTTCCTACAACAAACACCACATTCAAACCTTTAAAAATCATAGCAGAGATTGAGCAAGTGATACAGCAATTTGAGAACGAGAGAGCTAAAGAAATGGAAAGATGCCGATTAAGCAACAGAATCTCACAATACAAACGGCAAATTAAACATAGCCCAACGGACAAATTTATACTGGAAACCTACAGCAAAGCAAAGGCTCTTCTAAGAAGACACAAAGATATCATCGTCACGGATTCAGACAAAGGCAACAAGACAGTTGTTATGTACAAGACAGATTACAAAGAGAAAATGGGCAACCTACTTGAGGACAAAAGCACATACAGAACGGCTAGAAACGACCCAACAGACACGCTACAGAAACAAAACAACAACCTTATCAACGAACTTTACAAAGATAAACTGATTAGTCTTAAAGACAAACATCACCTCACATGTACGGCAGCAAATGCACCACGATTATACGGTTTACCAAAAATTCATAAACCGAATTTACCCTTACGTCCCATAGCTTCATCAATGAACGTTCCATGTTATGGTCTTTCAAAGTTCGTTGGTAAAATACTAAACAATTTAATCTCAGAAGAATACAATGTTAAAAACTCGTTTAGACTCAAAGATAAATTGGAAAACATTGAAATATGTAGCGACGACATATCAGTATCCTTCGATGTAGTCTCCCTATTCACCAACATCCACATATACTTAGCAATAAAGATAATAATGGACAAATTCCAACAACTACAATGTGTCATACCAAAAAACAAATTTTTAAAATTACTGAATTTTTGCCTGAAAGATAATAATTATTTTATGTATGATGGGAAAATTTACACCCAAAGCTTTGGTATGCCCATGGGTAACCCTCTTTCACCGACAATAGCAGATATCATCATGGATGACTTACTAGACAACACTATTTTGGAATTGAAAAAACTACATAAAATAAATATCAAGTTCATAGTTAAGTACGTGGATGATATATTTGCTATTGTAAAACGAGATGACTTAGACATCATACTGAGAACTCTAAATCAGTACCACAATCGGCTACAGTTTACAACAGAAAAAGAGGTAAACTCACAAATCCCCTTCTTAGATGTGCTCATTCACAGAACTGACAATAGGATTTTACTCAACTGGTACTCTAAATCAGTAAGATCAGGAAGAATCATAAACTTCCTTTCTGCCCAACCTAAAAAATACAAAATAAACGCGGCAAAAAACATAATAAACAAAATATTCACATTGAGTCACAATCAGTTTTTAAATTCCAACAAGGAAAAAATTTACAAATTGCTTACTGACAACAACTACCCGAGCCAATTAGTGAAGACCCTAATAGAAAAGAAATTAAAAGAGACTAACAAAAAGCAACATCATACAACAACCACACAAACACCTACCGAAACAAAACAATACCACAGCATCACCTACATACCAAAGTTCACAGAAAAAGTTCACGCAAACATAAGAGAACAAAAACGAAATATTTCTCTAGCATGCAAATCCAACTGCACTCTCTCCACTATATTTACCAAGACAAAAAGCCCAGTAGAACCACACCAACAAAACAATGTAATCTACCAAGTACAATGCAAAGGTGGAGAAAACACACAATGCGACAAAATATACATAGGGACGACGAAAAGAAAATTAGGAGTTCGACTAGCAGAGCACGAAGCGGACATAAACAAAAAGAAAAGCGGCACGGCACTTGCTCAACATATTCTAACACATGGACACACCGCTGATTTACAAAATACAAAAATAATAGACACAGAGAGGAAAGAGAAAAAGCGGTACACACTAGAGAGTCTTCACATACTAAAAAATAGAGAGAAAACAGTAAATAGACGAGAAGATACTGATCAAATTGCGGCAGCATATCTATTATGCTCATGATTTGAACTTATGCGGCAGTTACCCACCGACGTGTGCCGTACGTACGGACGTTTGCCGTACGAAACACGTTTGACCGAACCCTCAAGCCCGTAGGAATCAATGTGTGCGTCTGTGTACATGTACATAACATATTTGTGTGTGTAGTGCTTACAGCAAAGCACTGTTGCCATTGGCCAGTTTGCATGCATGCTTATGGAAACATCAACTTTTTCCAATTTAATTTTTGATATTGTAAAAGGCCGGAATACATATTAAATAAGTATAAATAGATTACATATTTATAATCAGCACTTTTACATAATTATTTCGAATTATTTTCACAATTTTTCAAACTTTAATTAGGTGTTTTTGCATAAAATTGCAAACGGTCAAAAATTAGCGCACAAAAGTTTACTAGGCAACTCTGTCTAGTGAGAGAGCGATCAGCTGACACGTTCTTACGGAAAAAATCAAAATTGTTTTGATTTCTACGTTCCGGGATACGTACGTACGGGCGTTGCACGTCTGTGAGTTTTCGTTTACATTGCACACTCATAAGATAGGGCGTGTCAGCTGACACGTTTTTGGTACGTACGTTCGTGAGTAACTGCCGCATTAGTTTTGACAAATATACCAAACATGCATGGTATTATATACTCCTATGAGTTTTGTGATATTTTATTTTAATTATTATTTCATGTGAGTTTCTTTTTTTCCGCATTTAATGTGTGTGTCATGATTTTACAATGTTTATGTTCCAACTTGTTTTTACAAATTTGTCTTTGTTATTGTTATTGTTTTTAAATAAAGATGTCCAACCCCTGAGGATGCCAAGGAGCTTGGCGAAACGTCGGGTTTATAAGTGAAGTTTAATCTTGCACTGTTCAATTATCTGACCATACAATCCTATAATAATTCTGAAGTTAAAAGGTTTACTTGTAATAAATATGTGGTCAAGATTGTCTTCGAGAGCACTGTGAATAGTAGCGCCGGTTGAGCTAATTTCCAAGTCTTCGTTTGTTGTATCATTGTTATTGCTTCCTTCTTGAATATTGAACATACTAACTATACTTTCATTCAGATCTTTTTCCAAATATCGACTCAACGAGTCAGCGACTATATTGTCTTTGCCCTTAATGTAATTTATATCAAAATTGTACTCATTTAATACAATTTTCCACCTCTGCAGCTTCATGTTCGGCTCTTTTATATTGTGTAGACAAACTAAATGCTTGTGGTCTGTTTGTATGGAAAACTTTCGGCCATATAGATAAGTTCGAAAATGTTTAACAGACCGAACTACAGCAAGTGCCTCCTTTTCAATCGTAGAGTACCTAATTACATGGTCGCATAAAGTTCGAGATGCATAAGATATTGGATGGCCGTTTTGGCTTAACACTGAACTGATAGCAAACTGAGATGCATCTGTGGTTAGAGTAAATTTTTTACTAAAATCAGGAGATGTCAGGACATGCTCATTTGTTATTAATTTTTTTAATGTTTCGAAAGAGTTCAAGAAATCTTTACCTTTAAAATCAAGTACCGCTCCCTTCTTCAAAAGGCGAACCATTGGGTAAGCCACCTTTGCATTGTCCCGAATAAATTTTCGGTAGTACCCGGTTATGCCTAGAAACTGTTTTATTTGTTATATATTAGTAGGTGGACGCATTAGTCTATTATTCTTATTTATTTAGATGGGTCTGGTTTTATTCCTTCCCCTGAAACAATATGGCCTAACAATTTTGTAGTTAAAGCGGCAAAGTGACACTTGCCAAACTTAATTTTCAAATTTGATGCCCGCAGAGTACTTAACATTTTTTTGATAGATTCGACATTAGGCCGGTTCGATTTGTGGGGAGGCAAAAAAATCGCCCATTGCTCTGTGAAAATCATATTCTAGGGATCAAAATAAGAAACTTTGCCGAAGGAACCATACCTCTAAAATGAATTCTGATGTCCCCCCCTTTGGGTCGTAGGGGCAAATTTTGAAAAATCCCACTTTGAAATGCCAATGTTTTTTCTTTTTGGAGTTTTTCTCTTTAGAAATTTATTTAGTCAGAACATATGTAAATGAAAAAATGAATATAAATTAGTAATAGAAAAGAAATTTAAAAAAATTAATAGAAATTAGCGTTTTTACAACCCCATTTTTAAACCAAGGCATCACTGTGATGCATTTGCATGTCGTAAACATAGTTGTGTGGGTTTCTTATTCAACCCTTTTAAAAAATGAAGGTATCACTGTGACACAATTGCAGATCGTAAAATTGCTTGCGTTGTTTTTTTTAAGCCACCACAAGACACAGCAGGTAGAATTGAAATTGCCCCTACCCAAAAGTTCGACCCAAAGGGGGGACATCAGAATTCGTTTTGAAGGTATGGTTCCTTCGGCAAAGTTTCTTATTTTGATCCCTAGAATACGATTTTCACAGAGCAATGAGCGATTTTTAAATCGACCCGCCCTATTCGACATGCTCCTCGAAACTGATAGAAAATATTAATATATCGTCTGGATACACGATACATATCTTATTTATGTGATCTCTAACCTTTGGAAGATTGCAGGTGCTGTTTTTAGGCCAAAGGGCATACAAGTGAATTCGTAGTGGCCTCCAGCTGTAGAAAATGCTGTTTTGGCTCTATCATCGGGATGAACCTCTATTTGATAAAATCCCTTCGCTAAGTCTATTGTACTAAAATACGAACATCTTCCCAATTTATCAAATATTTCTTCCATATTTGGAATTGGGAACTTGTTGTCAACGGTTTGCTCGTTAAGTTTGCGGTAGTCAATTACAATTTGCCATTTCGGTACTCCGCTATTTTCAGCTTTCTTTGGTAAAACCCATAAGGGCGAATTATAAGGACTACTGCTTGGTACTATTATGTTATTGGCTAACATTTCCTGTATTTGCATTTCTATCTCTGAGCGATGAATTACAGGGTATCTATAAAACTTACTGTATATTGGAGCACTTATTTTAGTTATTATTCTATGCTGTATTTCTTACGTGAAAGGTAGATGTTCTCCATCTTTATAGAATAGATCCTCATAGTTCCTTAAAGTAGCTCTCAAACATCTTCGTCTTGCTTGTTCAAATGCTTAGAAAAAAGTTCATGTAACTTGATATTGTCATTTTCTGACAGAAATATTTGCATACTTTCATTTTTATATACTCGTCAATAGTTATCTCCTCATTTGCGCTAAAAAAATTGGTAATACTGAATTGTCTGTTTGCAGCTTTCTATTTTTATAATCAACTGCTGCCCCTATTTGTAATAATATGTTGTTACCGATAATGCCATCAAAATAATTGTGAAATGGAAATTCAAAAAAATTTACGAACAAATTTTTACGTTTGAATTCTTTGAACAATGGTACGCTATATTCAACATATATTTTTATATTATTATAAAAAGCCTTTAAGGTGGAAACGGATAAATTTGCTCTCCATTTTGGATTGCAAATATTTGGATTTATAATACTAAATTCAGTTCCGGTATCTATAATAAATCTAAGCTTTTTAATTTTAGTGTCTATTACTATATAGGGTAGTTGGCGGGTGCGCCAAATTGAAAATTTTCATAGTTTTCATTTACAACTATATCCATTGCTTCATTTAAAGGTTGATTACAATAGGAGTCGTTATTGTTAAAAAAATTACTATTTGAGTTATTATTACAACTTTCGTAGTTGGAAGTGTTATGAAAATGTGGGTGGTTAGTTGTGAGTTGAGAAGAAGGGGTTCGTTGTCTCAATCTTTATGTTTATTATTGCTTTGCGTTTGTCTTGATTGTAAAGCGAAGTTAGGTCGATAAAAATTACTTTGTTGATTGTATTTTTGCCCGTACCTACTTGTATTGTTATCATAATGTTGGTTTTCTTCTTGTGCCTGATTACGACAATTTTTTTTTTTTATTATTATTATTCAGTATTATCTTATGAAATGAAATTTAGCAGATTTTAACATTAGTGAACATACAATAAAGTAGATACAATAAGATAATAGCTAATGGCATTGAGTGATCAAAATGAGAACAGTGATAACGCCATTTCTTCTAATAATTACAATGGAAGTTAGAATGCGGGGTGCAATCAAATAACATTTAAACGGAGTTAAAAAGGTTTAACATTGATGATGAATAAAATATTAACATAAAATATTTAAAATAAATAGAAATAAGCACATCGGTTCATTACGTAGCAAGCAACTTACAAGTGAGCATATTGTGTAAAATATGAAAGTAGCAAGAAAACATGGTGCAATATTATAAAGGTTACAAATTGATGATAAAAAATGTATCAAAATAAAAGTTTTTAAAATAAAATGAAATAAAGTATTTAAATTCAATAGAAATAAAGTACATCGGTTCATTATATAGCAAGGAACTTACAAGTGAACTCATTAAATAAAATTAAAAAAGTAGTAATAAAATATGTTGCAATGTTTTTAAATTGGAAGCCAATTATGTGATAGGCCGTAACAGAACTTCAATATCTTCATGGCCCAACCCAAGAAGCCATAGTTTTACCTGCTTTAAGAAAACGCTTATTCTCCGAATTGTTTGTATATCTTCGGGAAGCGTATTGTAAATCATACACGATACTATGGTATAGAAGTTTCGATACAGAGTTGTGCGTGAGGCAGGAACAGTAACAGTTGCATTAGAATTGCTCCTTAACATACGTGAAGTTTATATTGGACTATGTAGATAACCACTTCTCATATAAAAAATGTTTAATATTTTAAAGTAGTACAAGTGTCTTACAGGGAGAATATTTAATCTTCTATAGGGAATCATTGAATGCGTTAAACGGTTAGCGTTACAAATTCTTCGTATAAGACACTTTTGCAACATTAAGAGTGGTCGAATTCTACTAGAATATGCACTGCCCCAGCAATTTATGCCATATTGAAGTTTTGACTGTACAAGTCCATAATACATCATTTTCAATACACTATATGCACATAGTTTTTGCAGGCGATAAAAAGAGCGAACAGTTGCTAGCAAGTAAACTTTCATGGCTGATATATGCGAAGACCAGCTTAGGTTATGATCGACTATAACACCCAGATATCTAAAATTATTGACAACTTCGACGTTGAAACACATTGCGTCACAGTTTAAATAAAGAAAATAATTAACTCGAAACTCGTTTTCAATACAAGCACTAGTACAAAGTTTGTGCCGAAAACAACTTGCAGAGTGAAAAATAATATCATCATTAGTTGCTTCCTTTCCACCAAGACCAAAATACATTAATTTAGTTTTATTGCTTGCAATAAGCTTATTAGAAGCGAACCATTCTCTTAGAAGGTTCACATCGTGATTTATATCCACATAAAGATTAAAAGTATTGTTTGATCTATATGCGATTGCCAAGCCATCGGCAAATGCTGTGACTTTTCCAATAAAAGACATTGAAAAAAGCGAGTTTATATAAATCAGAAATAAAATTGGTCCTAGGACTGCGCCCTGCGGGGCATCCAAATCAATTAGTCTAGGTGAGCTTAGATTATTGTTTACTTTCACCTTTTGACTTCTTAAATTTAGATATGATTTAAACCAATCTAGAACGTTTCCACGGAAACCTGCTGAGTGCTACTTACTTAAAAGAATATTATGGTCAACCATGTCAAAAGCTTTTGTAATATCAGCAAAAAGACTAGCGCAAGTCCCTATTACATCCATTGTTTTATAAATAAACGAGCATAAGTTAAAAAGAGCGTCTTCAGTAGATACTGACCGAAATCCATATTACAATGGACTAAAAAGATTGATTTTCTCCAAATATTGCAAGACTCCGCATTTAACACTCTTATCAAAAACCTTAGAGATTGATGGCAAGAGAGAAATAGGTCTGCAGTTATTTTTATCTTTCTTATTACCTTTCTTCTTGTATAATTAACATGTTGTGCATCATAATTTTTAGTTTGTGAACTGTTAAAAACACTATTTTGACTTTTATTGTATTTTAAATAGCCACTTGTTTTGATAATGTCATATGGTTCTTTTAAATTTTTAAAATCCCTACTTATAATTATGCTTTGTACTGGTTCAGGCAAACCATGCTTAAATGAGTTCAGAGCGATTCTAGCGTTGCTTTCGCTATTTACTTCTGGAAGCTTTTGTGTATTAAAATATAAAGCATTGTTCAAACGGCAAAGCAACGTATTTAGTTCATTGTAAAAGTGTTCAATAGTTGAACTACATCGACAAGCTCGTATCCTGTCAATCAACTCATCAACTGAGAATCTTTCTCCATGATTGTCTACCAAAATTTGTGTGACAACTGCCCAATCACTCGCATTACCATTGATCAAGAGCGATCGCCTGGCACTGCCTATGATTCTGTCCCCATTGCCACCATTCTATACTCCCACGGAAATTTTTCGAAAATAGGAACCATTGAAGCAATTATCTCCAAAAAATTTAGCAATGCATCTCTATATCCATCGAAATTAGGTATACTCTTAATATTGCTAGAAATAAGTTTAAACTTAGTAGTTACATCAATGTTATCCATGACTTCGGTTAAACAACACAAAAGGAAAATATTAAAATAAAAATTGTATAATTAGTAGTAGCGCTAAACTTATGTAGTTTTCAACTAAGCTATCGTGATCTTCTCGTTTTATGTGCTCCTCCCAAATAATGTATTGCACTCCAATGCTTGCTCTCATTAATGTTGTTGGTGAAATTTCCTTGAATGGTGTAAACCAGAGCCGGCCACACAAATACTAAAACAATTGCACTCCCCACAGTGGGCTAAAAGAAAATGTGAACAGTGAAATCAAATAACCAGTCTTTTTTAATTTCAAGCTAATTCTGACAATATTTACTTATATTCGTATAACTAAGAACGCGGAGATCGAGCTAGTCAGATAAAACTTTTTTATAAAAGAAGGTATGGTGTTATTCAATGCAAAATTTACTTTAAAAAATGCACTTTTTCATTAAGAAGGAACTACAAAACAAAGTAAATGTAAAGAAAGAAATATATATTTTCAAAACATAAAGTTATTCAATACAAAAAAATTTATGAAAATTAATAAAACTAAGTAGAACGTATAAAAATATATTTATATTAAATTGTCAATATTTATTAATAATTAATTATTAATATTTAAATTGTCAATATTAATATGTATGTTCAAAGGAACTTAATAATACTAACTAAAACGTATTAAAAGTCACTTTAACATCGCAGCATATTGTTTTTATTATGTGCGCAAAAAGTAGCATGGACTTTTCCTTTTGCATTCACTGTTGATTTTCGTGAGTGACAAGCGAAAGCAAACGATCGTGATCACACATCGTTAGGGTCGGTGTGAAAATACGAACTCAAATTGCACAATGTGCAACTTTTGACCGGCTTTGATTTATAGAAATATATATATTGCCGCGGCTGTCATTACTTAATTGTTATTGTACGTATACTGCAAAGCAATTGCTCTTCCTTAAAAGTTACAGAGTGGTTGGCTTTGTTTGTCACACGCAATTGATAGGCTTCTGATAACCAAATTCTTCAAACATATATATATATGTTGTTATTGTTGTATATAATTTTTTTTTGGTTTTCCTAGTGCTAATGTTTCTTTTGTCTCTCAAAACGCTCTTTATTGTATGTTAGACATTTGAAATTTATATATATTAGCCGTGTTTTTTAACACGCGCGTATACGTTTCGTTTGCGCGTGTTAAAAAACGCCTATCTTCGCTTAGATAATGCTTAGGAGACCCATCTAGCGGCTGTGGTAAAACAACTAGCTACAGCAACAGGGTGTACCGAAAAGCGGAGACGCAACGCTCTGATGGCCATAGGGTATAACATATAGCTGAATCAGTTGCGATGAATTGTGGACACACATATAATACATAGAATTAGTGTACAGGGTGAAACAAAGACACATATTTCAGTTACATCTGAGTATAATGCGTATTGAAATTTAGTAGGACAAAATTTATGCGCAGCAATTTCAGAGGTGTATTTATAGTTTGTCTCTTAGCAGTCAATATAAAGTTTAAGCGTAAACGGATATACGCGTGTTAAAAAACACGGCTAATATCGCTGTTCTTGTAATAATATGTGTATAAATTGTTTGTTGTTTTGTTAAGTGTTAAGCTGGAGTCATTGGTGCCGTTTGTCGTATCGCTGTAGTCGTATCCCTAACGTAATCAGCTGTTTATCGTTAGGACGGTAAACCAAACCCCAATTGGTTGGCTACGATACGGTTACGACCTTAGCGGCACCAATAATCGATTGCGATGATTCTCATAAGGTTGGTCGAATCAGCTGTTAAAAGGTTACCGATACGGTTACCGATAAAGCACCAACGTCTCCAGCTTTAAGGAGAAAAAATCATGCCATATTACGGCACACTTAATATTTTATTTATTTTCGTTGTTTTTATTATTTCTCTTTTTTATCACTGATACTTTTGGGAATGTGAAATGCAACCAATTGTTGTTGTTAGAAAGAAACGATATATGTTTGCAGGGCTCGATCAGAGTAACAATTGTTGTTCCTTCTTCTTTCTTTTCTCGTTTTATTTTCTACCTCATATTTGTTTTCGTAAAAATCATTCCATATTACGGTAAAATTTCTTTTTCACTTACTGTTGTTGTTTATTAAGAATTTTGCTTATATATATTTATGAACCGTATTTTTAACCGATATTTTCACAACATGTTTTAACCTCAAGAAAAATTAAATTTTTCATCGTTTATAACTTAAACACTTGAAATTTTTGTGAAATTTCTTTTCATATTTAAAAAGATCAGCATTAATTAAATGTTAACTTTAATTTTTGTATTTAATTTTACAGTATGCCGCACTATGTAGTCCACTTGGTTTCTATGAAGTTTTACTTCATATATTAATTTAAATTTGTATCACTGAATATTTTCATTTTGCGATTATTCTTTTATTTTTGAACATCGAAAATGATTTAACTAACTTCTATATTTTTTTTTTCAAGAAGTATTTATCAGGTGCGGTTTAGACTGCGCCAATAATGTAGTCGTGATCGAGTGCCTTTATAGTCGGAATCTCAAACATAAACTAAACTTTATTTCGGAATTCAAAGTACAGAGAGCTGAAAAAGTAAGACTTAAAATGTGACTAGCTTAAACGTTACGATAAGTACGATAAGTAAGAGTAAGAAGAAAGTAGTATAGTAAACTCAGTGTAGTTTCTTAAAAGTATATCTAAAGGAAGCTTAACTAAGAGAGAGTAGCAAATAGAAGGAAGGATGTGCAAGGTTACTATGTAACTATATATGTACTAATGTTTGTACACTAAGAAGGTTTAATTGATGTTACACATCTAATATATATTATAAATGGCAAAGTTTGGATGTGAAGATGTTTGGATGTTTGGATGTTTGGATGTTTGTCCAGACGTTTGTCTTTGTGACTCAATCACGCAAGAACGGCTGGACCGATTTGGATGAAATTTTGCACACATATAGCCAATAGTCTAGAAGGATCTACTAACTATATATTTTTGAAAAGGGCCGTGGTACCCGCCCCCTAGGAACAGTTATAATTTAATTATTATATTTTTTCGTCTTTGCGACTGAATCACGCCAGAATGGCTACACGGATTTTGATGAAATTTGGGACACTACTAGCGAAATTTTTTTCGAACATGGAAAGAGGGGTGGGGGTCCCACGACCCCTTCGAGAAATTATTTTTCAATAATTTTTACACATTATAACTTTACGTATAACAGACTCAAGGGGTCAAATAAGTCGAGGGCTTACAAAGTAAACAGTGACACCCTTTATTCGCTCCAATGCGCCTGCTGCCTTATTAACATGGTTTTATAATTAGCTTCACCTTATTTGTAATCCCGTAAGGGTCATATCGAGACCCTCCGGGATCATTTCTGGATGGTTTTCGGGATCGGTCCGGGATTACGGCGGGGTAATTTCGGGACTTTTTCGGGACTATTTCGGGATCATTTTGGGACCCTTCCGGGATCATTTCTGTAAAGTTTTCGGGATCCGTCCGGGATCCCGTCGGGGTTATTTTGGGACATTTTCGGGACTATTCCGGAATCATTTCGGGACTATTTCGCGATCATTTGGGGACCCTTCCGGCATCATTTCTGGATGGTTTTCGGGATCCGTCCGGGATTCCGTCGGGGTACTTTCGGGATCATTTGCGTACCTTCGAGAGATAAATTCTTGATGGTTTCCGGGATCATTACGGGACTTTTTCGGGGTCAGTCTGGGTCCTTTCCGTAATCATTCCTGGATGGTTTTAGGGATCCGTCCGGGATCCCGTCGGGACCATTTCGGGGCTATTTCGGGATCATTAGGGGTATCTTCCGGCATCATTTCTGGATGCTTTACGGAATCCGTCCGGGATCCCGTCGGTGTCATTTCGGGACCATTTGGGGTCCATTCCGGCATCATTTCTGGATGGTTTTCGGGATCCGTCCGGGATCCTGTCGGGGTCATTTTGGGACTTTTGCGGGATCATTTGGGGTCTCTTCCGGCATCATTTCTGGATGGTTTTCGGGATCCGTCCGGGATCCCGTCGATGTCATTTCGGGACTACTACGGCATCATTTGGGGTACCTTCCGGCATCATTTCTAGATGGTTTTCGGGATCCATCCGGGATCCCGTCGGGGTCATTTCGGAACTTTTTCTCGACTAATAGAGGATCATTTGGGGAACCTTTCGGCATCATTTCTGGATGGTTTACGGGATCCGTCCGGGATCCAGTCGGCGTCATTTTGGGACTTTTGTGGGATCATTTGGGGTCTCTTCCGGCATCATTTCTGGATGGTTTTCGGGATACGTCCGGGATCCCGTCGGTGTCATTTCGGGACCAGTTGGGGTCCATTCCGGCATCATTTCTGGATGGTTTTCGGGATCCGTCCGGGATCCTGTCGGGGTCATTTTGGGACTTTTGCGGGATCATTTGGGGTCTCTTCCGGCATCATTTCTGGATGGTTTTCGGGATCCGTCCGGGATCCCGTCCATGTCATTTCGGGACTACTACGGCATCATTTGGGGTACCTTCCGGCATCATTTCTAGATGGTTTTCGGGATCCATCCGGGATCCCGTCGGGGTCATTTCGGAACTTTTTCTCGACTAATACAGGATCATTTGGGGAACCTTTCGGCATCATTTCTGGATGGTTTACGGGATCCGTCCGGGATCCCGTCGGCGTCATTTTGGGACTTTTGCGGGATCATTTGGGGTCTCTTCCGGCATCATTTCTGGATGGTTTACGGGATCCGTCCGGGATCCTGTCGGGGTCATTTTGGGACTTTTGCGGGATCATTTGGGGTCTCTTCCAGCATCATTTCTGGATGGTTTTCGGGATCCGTCCGGGATCCTGTCGGGGTCATTTTGAGACTTTTGCGGGATCATTTGGGGTCTCCTCCGGCATCATTTCTGGATGGTTTACGGGATCCGTCCGGGATCCTGTCGGGTCATTTTGGGACTTTTGCGGGATCATTTGGGGTCTCTTCCGGCATCATTTCTGGATGGTTTACGGGATCCGTCCGGGACCCTGGCGGGGTCATTTTGGGACTTTAGCGGGATCATTTGGGGTCTCCTCCGGTATCATTTCTGGATGGCTTACGGGATCCGTCCGGGATCCTGTCGGGGTCATTTTGGGACTTTTGCGGGATCATTTGGGGTCTCTCCCGGCATCATTTCTGGATGGTTTTCGGGATCTGTCCGGGATCCTGTCGGGTTCATTTTGGGACTTTTGCGGGATCATTTGGGGTCTCTTCCGGCATCATTTCTGGATGGTTTACGAGATCCGTCCGGGATCCTGTCGGGGTCATTTTGGGACTTTTGCGAGTTCATTTGGGGTCTCTTCCGGCATCATTTCTAGATGGTTTTCGGGATCCGTCCGGGATCCCGTCGATGTCATTTCGGGACTATTTCGGCATCATTTGGGGTACCTTCCGGTATCAATTCTAGATGGTTTTCGGGATCCGTCCGGGATCCCGTCGGAGTCATTTCGGAACTTTTTCTCGACTAATACAGGATCATTTGGGTACCCTTTCGGCATCATTTCTGGATAGTTTTAGGGATCCGTTCGGGATCCCGACGGGGTCATATCGGGACCATTTGGGGTACCTACCGGCATCATTTCTGGATGGTTTACGGGATCCGTCCGGGACTCTGTTGGGGTCATTTTGGGACTTTAGCGGGATCATTTGGGGTCTCCTCTGGCATCATTTCTGGATGGTTTTCGGGATCCGTCCGGGATCCTGTCGGGGTCATTATGGGACCTTTGCGGGATCATTTGGGGTCTCTTCCGGCATCATTTCTAGATGGTTTTCGGGATCCGTCCGGGATCCCGTCGATGTCATTTCGGGACTATTTCGGCATCATTTGGGGTACCTTCCGGTATCAATTCTAGATGGTTTTCGGGATCCGTCCGGGATCCCGTCGGAGTCATTTCGGAACTTTTTCCCGACTAATACAGGATCATTTGTGTACCCTTTCGGCATCATTTCTGGATAGTTTTAGGGATCCGTTCGGGATCCCGACGGGGTCATATCGGGACCATTTGGGGTACCTACCGGCATCATTTCTGGATGGTTTACGGGATCCGTGCGGGACCCTTTCGGGGTAATTTTGGGACTTTAGCGGGATCATTTGGGGTCTCCTCCGGCATCATTTCTGGATAGTTTCCGGATCCGTCCGGGATTCCGTCGGCGTAATTTCGGGACTATTAGAGGGTTATTTGGGGACCTTTCCGGCATCATTTCTGGATAGTTTTAGGGATCCGTTAGGGATCCCGACGGGGTCATATCGGGACCATTTGGGGTACCTACCGGCATCATTTCTGGTTGGTTTTCGGGATCCGTCCGGGATCCCGTCGGGATCATTTCGGGACTATTTCGGGATCATTTGGGTACCTACCTTCATCATTTCTGGATGATTTTCGGGATCCGTACGGGATCCCGTCGGGGTCATTTCAGAACTTTTTCGGGATCCGCCCGTGATCCCGGCGGGGTCATTTCGGGACTATTTCGGGATCATTTTGGGTACCTAGATGGATAGTTTTCGGGATTCGTCCGGGATCCCGTCTGGACCATTTCAGAACTTTTTCGGGATCATTTGGGGTATCCTCCGGCCTCTTTTCTAGATAGTTTTCGGTATCCGTCCGGGATACCGTCAGGGTAATTTCGGGACTATTTGGGGATAACTTGGGAACCTTTCCGGCATCATTTCTGGATAGATTCCGGGATCCTTCGGGGATCCCGTCAGGGTCATTTCGGAACCCACGACTAATGCGGGATCATTTGGGGACCCTTTCGCCATCATTTCCGGATGGTTTTCGTGATCCGTCCGGGATACCGTCAGGGTAATTTCGGGACTATTTGGGGATAACTTGGGAACCTTTCCGGCATCATTTCTGGATAGTTTCCGGGATCCGTCGGGAATCCCGTCAGGATCATTTCGGAACTATAAGGGGATCATTTTATTTTTCATCTTTCTTTAAGGGGATCATTTCACCTTCCAGCATCATTTCTGTATACTTTTGGGGATCCGTCCGGGATCCCGACGGGGTCATTTCTGGCCTATTTCGGGATTATTTTGGGGTATCAACCGGCATCATTTCTGGATGGTCCGGGATCAGTCCGGGATCCCATCGGGGGAATTTCGGGAATTTTTCGGGATCATTTGGGGTCCCTTCCGGCATCATTTCTGGATCGTTTTCGGGATCCGTCCGAGATCCCGTCGGGTTTATTTTTTTACTTTTTCGGGAAAATGTCAGGGAATTTCGAGACTGTTCTTGGATCATTTGGGGATCCTTCAGGGATAATTTCTGGATGGTTTTCGGGATCCCGTCGGGGTAATTTCGGGACTTTTTCACGACTATTTCGGGGTCTGTTGCCCTTAAAGATCATTTCTGGGTGGTTTTCGGGATCCGTCCGGGATCCCGTCAGGGTTATTTCGCGCCTTTTCGGGACTATTTCGGGATCATTTTGGGACCCTTCCGGGATAATTTCTCTATGATTTTCGGGATCTGTTCGGGATCCCTTCGTAGTTGTTTCGCGAATTTATCTGGGATAAATTGCGTACCCTTTAGAGATCAATTCTGGATGGTTTTCGGTATCGGTCTGGGATCCCCTCAAGGTCATTTCGGGACTTTTTCGGGACTATTTCGGAATCATTTTGGGACCCCTCCGGCATAATTTCTGGATGATTTTCGGGATCTGTCCGGGATCCCGACGGAGTTTTTTCGGGACTTTTTTCGGACTATTTCTGGATTATTTGCGGACGTTTCAGAGCTCAGTTCTGGATGATTTTCGGGATCTGTCCGGGATCCCGTCGGAGTTATTTCGGGGTAATTTTGGGACCCTTCCAGGATAATTTCTTCATGATTTTCGGGATGGGTCTGAGTTTTTCGTGACTTTCGGGACTATTTCGGGATCATTTGCGGAACCTTCAGAGATCAATTCTGGATGGTTTGTGGACTTTTCCGGGATCATTTGGGGATCCCTCCAGAGTCATTTCTGGATGGTTTTCGGGATCCCGTCAGGGTAATTTCGGGCCTTTTTCGTGACTACTATTTCGGAATCATTTTGGGACTCCTCCGGGATAATTTCTGGGCGATTTTCGGGATTTGTCCGGGATCCCGTCAGAGTTTTTTCGGGACTTTTTCGGACTATATCGGGATCATTTGCGGACCGTTCAGGAATCAAATCTGGATGGTTTTCGGGATCCGTCCGGGATCCCGTCAGGGTCATTTCGGGACTTTTCGGGATTATTTTGGGACCCTTCCGGCATCATTTCTGGATAGTTTTCGAGATTTGTCCAGGATCCCGTCGGCATCATTTCGTGACTATTTGGTGTCATTTAGGGACACTTCCGGGATCATTTTAGGTCTCTTCGAAACCGGTAATTCAGCACACATGGCCGTGGATTTACGGCAAATTATTCGTAATTAAAATTCGGTATGTTTTATCTTTAATATATCACAGCTTTTTCGTTCTATTTTTAAATGAATCCTGTAACGAACTATTACAACTATAATTAAAATTTTTGTAATATTTTAACCAACTAAATACCCGAAAAAGCAACACTGCTTTCATTTAAAAACTTCTTTTTGGTTTTAGCTAATTGTAGTTTCACTCTTTTGTTCTATGAGTAGTAATTCTTTCACCCCTGTCATATCAATTAATTTAACTTAGAAACAAAATGTATTTTTTTTAATTCGAAAAAAGCGTATTGTACTATTCATGTAAGCGTGCCCATCAGCTCAGTTAGTTCTTTTTATACTCAGTTGAGCAGAGCTCACAGAGTATATTAAGTTTGATTGGATAACGGTTGGTTGTACATATATAAAGGAATCGAGATAGATATAGACTTCCATATATCAAAATAATCAGGATCGAAAAAAAATTTGATTGAGCCATGTCCGTCCGTCCGTCCGTCCGTCCGTCCGTCCGTCCGTCCGTCCGTCCGTCCGTCCGTCCGTACGTCCGTCCGTTAACACGATAACTTGAGTAAATTTTGAGGTATCTTGATGAAATTTGGTATGTAGGTTCCTGAGCACTCATCTCAGATCGCTATTTAAAATGAACGATATCGGACTATAACCACGCCCACTTTTTCGATATCGAAAATTTCGAAAAACAGAAAAAGTGCGATAACTCATTACAAAAGACAGATAAAGCGACGAAACTTGGTAGATGGGTTGACGTTATGACGCAGAATAGAAAATTAGTAAGATTTTGGACAATGGGCCTGGCCCCGCCCACTTTTACAAGAAGGTAATTTAAAAGTTTTGCAAGCTGTAATTTGGCAGTCGTTGAAGATATCATGATGAAATTTGGCAGGAACGTTACTACTATTACTCTATATGTGCTAAATAAAAATTAGCAAAATTGGATTAAGAACACGCCCACTTTTTAAAAAAAAATTTTTTTAAATTAAAATTTTAACAAAAAATTTAATATCTTTACTGTATATAAGTGAATTAAGTCAAAATTCAACTCCAGTAATGATATGATGCAACAAAATACAAAAATAAAAGAAAATTTCAAAATGGGCGTGGCTCCGCCCATTTTCATTTAGTATGTCTAGAATACTTTTATTGCCATAAGTCGAACAAAAATTTACCAATCCTTCTCAAATTTGGTAGGAGCATAGATTCTATGACGGTAACTGTTCTCTGTGAAAATGGGCGAAATTGGTGGAAGCCACGCCCAGTTTTTATACACAGTCCACCGTCTGTCCTTCCGCTCGGCCATTAACACAATAACTTGAGCAAAATCCGATATATCTTTACTAAACTTAGCCCACGTACTTACCTGAGCTCACTTTTTCTTGGTATAAAAAATGGGCGAAATCTGACCATAACCACGCCCACTTTATCGATATCGAAAATTACGAAAAATGAAAAAAATGCCATAATTCTATACCAAACACGAAAAAAGGGATGAAACATGGTAACTGGATTGGTTTGTTGACGCAAAATATAACTTTGGAAAAATCTTTGTAAAATGGGTGTGACACCTACCATATTAAGTAGAAGAAAATGAAAAAGTTCTACAAGGCGAAATCAACAGCCTTTGGAATCTTGGCAGGAATACTGTTAGTGGTATTGCATATATAAATAAATTAGCAGTACCCGACAGATGATTTTCTGGATCACCTGGTCCACATTTTGGTGGATATCACGAGAACGCCTTCACATATACATCTAAGGGCCACTCGCTTTTAAAACCCTCATTAATACCTTTAATTTGATATCCATATCGTACAAAAACATACCAGAGTCACCCCTGTCCCACCCTAATGGCGATATCTCGAAAAGGCGTCCACCTATAGAACTAATGCCCCCTCTCTCTTAAAATGCTAGTAACACCTTTCGTTTGATACCCATATCGTACAAACATTCTAGAGTAACCCCTGGCCCACCCTAATGGCGATATCTCGAAAAGGCGTCCACCTATAGACCTAGTGTCCACTCCCTCTTAAAATGCTCAGTAACACCTTTCGTTTGATACCCATATCGTACAAACATTCTAGAGTCACCCCTGGCCCACCCTAATGGCAATATCTCGAAAAGGCGTCCACCTATAGACCTAATGCCCACTCCCTCTTAAAATGCTCAGTAACAGCTTTCGTTTGATACCCATATCGTACAAACATTCTAGAGTCACACCTGGCCCACCCTAATGGCAATATTTCGAAAAGGCGTCCACCTATAGAACTAAGGATTACTCCCTTTTAAAATACTCATTACCACCTTTCATTTGATACCCATATCGTACAAACACATTCTAGAGTCACCCTGGCCCACCCTAATGGCGATATCTCGAAAAGGCGTCCACCTATAGACCTAATGTCCACTCCCTCTTAAAATGCTCAGTAACACCTTTCGTTTGATACCCATATCGTACAAACATTCTAGAGTCACCCCTGGCCCACCCTAATGGCGATATCTCGAAAAGGCGTCCACCTATAGACCTAATGTACACTCCCTCTTAAAATGCTCAGTAACACCTTTCGTTTGATACCCATATCGTACAAACATTCTAGAGTCACCCCTGTCCCACCCTAATGGCGATATCTCGAAAAGGCGTCCACCTATAGACCTAATGCCCACTCCCTCTTAAAATGCTCAGTAACACCTTTCGTTTGATACCCATATCGTACAAACATTCTAGAGTCACACCTGGCCCACCCTAATGGCGATATCTCGAAAAGGCGTCCACCTATAGAACTAAGGATTACTCCCTTTTAAAATACTCATTACCACCTTTCATTTGATACCCATATCGTACAAACACATTCTAGAGTCACCCTGGCCCACCCTAATGGCGATATCTCGAAAAGGCGTCCACCTATAGACCTAATGCCCACTCCCTCTTAAAATGCTCAGTAACAACTTTCGTTTGATACCCATACCGTACAAACATTCTAGAGTCACCCTTGGTCCAGCTTTATGGCGACATCTCGAAAAGGCGTCCACCTATAGAACTAAGGATTACTCCCTTTTAAAATACTCATTACCACCTTTCATTTGATACCCATATCGTACAAACACATTCTAGAGTCACCCTGGCCCACCCTAATGGCGATATCTCGAAAAGGCGTCCACCTATAGACCTAATGCCCACTCCCTCTTAAAATGCTCAGTAACACCTTTCGTTTGATACCCATATCGTACAAACATTCTAGAGTCACCCTTGGTCCACCTTTATGGCGATATCTCGAAAAGGCGTCCACCTATAGAACTAAGGATTACTCCCTTTTAAAATACTCCTTACCACCTTTCATTTGATACCCATATCGTACAAACACATTCTAGAGTCACCCCTGGCCCACCCTAATGGCGATATCTCGAAAAGGCGTCCACCTATAGACCTAATGCCCACTCCCTCTTAAAATGCTCAGTAACACCTTTCGTTTGATACCCATATCGTACAAACATTCTAGAGTCACCCCTGGCCCACCCTAATGGCGATATCTCGAAAGGGCGTCCGCCTATAGACCTAATGCCCACTCCCTCTTAAAATGCTCAGTAACACCTTTCGTTTGATGCACATATCGTACAAACACATTCTAGAGTCACCCCTGGCCCACCCTAATGACGATATCTCGAAAAGGCGTCCACCTATAGACCTCATGCCCACTCCCTCTTAAAATGCTCAGTAACACCTTTCGTTTGATACCCATACCGTACAAACATTCTAAAGTCACCCCTGGCCCACCCTAATGGCGATATCTCGAAAAGGCGTCCACCTATAGACCTAATGCCCACTCCCTCTTAAAATGCTCAGTAACACCTTTCATTTGATTCCCATATCGTACAAACACATTCTAGAGACACCCCTGGTCCACCTTTATGGCGATATCTCGAAACGGCGTCCACCTATGGAACTAAGGATCACTCCTTTTCAAAATACTCATTAACAGCTTTCATTTGATACCCATATCGTACAAACACATTATAGAATCACCCCTGGTCCACCTTAATGGGGACATCTCGAAAAGGCGTCCACCGATAGACCTAAGGCCCACTCCCTCTTAAAATGCTCAGTAACACCTTTCATTTGATACCCATATCGTACAAACAAATTCTAGAGTCAGCCCTGGTCTACCTTTATGGCGATATCCCTAAATGGCGTTCATCCATAGAACTATGGCCTATTCTCTCTTAAAATACTCTTTAATACCTTTCATTTGATACACATGTTATACAACCACATTCCAGGGTTACCCCAGATTGATTTTCCTTATTTTGTCTCCATAGCTCTCAACTGAGTATGTTATGTTCGGTTACACCCGAACTTAGCCTTCCTTACTTGTTTTTACTGTATTAAAAAATAAAATACATTGACAGAAAAAATTTTTAAACAGACAACTTGATAAGCAGGCTAACGTGAATAGCACATATATTTTATTTTCTCCTTGCGGACGGGGCCGCGGGTAAAGGCTAGTCTAATCTAATATATATTATAAATGGCAAAGTTTGGATGTGAAGATGTTTGGATGTTTGGATGTTTGGATGTTTGTCCAGACGTTTGTCTTTGTGACTCAATCACGCAAGAAAGGCTGAACCGATTTGGATGAAATTTTGCACACATATAGCCAATAGTCTAGAAGGATCTACTTCGAGAGATAAATTCTTGATGGTTTCGGGGATCATTACGGGACTTTTTCGGGGTCAGTTTGGGTCCTTTCCGTAATCATTCCTGGATGTTTTTAGGGATCCGTCCGGGATCCTTCATTCCTGTCATTTCGGGACTATTTCGGGATAATTTGAGTACCTGCCGGCATCATTTCTGGATGGTTTTCGGTATCCGTCCGGGATCCTGTCGGTGTCATTTCGGGACCATTTGGGGTCCATTCCGGCATCATTTCTGGATGGTTTTCGGGATCCGTCCGGGATCCTGTCGGGGTCATTTTGGGACTTTTGCGGGATCATTTGGGGTCTCTTCCGGCATCATTTCTGGATGGTTTACGGGATCCGTCCGGGACCCTGTCGGGGTCATTTTGGGACTTTAGCGGGATCATTTGGGGTCTCCTCCGGCATCATTTCTGGATGGTTTACAGGATCCGTCCGGGATCCTGTCGGGGTCATTTTGAGACTTTTGCGGGATCATTTGGGGTCTCTTCCGGCATATTTTCTGTATGGTTTTCGGGATCCTTCCGGGATCCTGTCGGGGTCATTTTGGGACTTTTGTGGGATCATTTGGGGTCTCTCCCGGCATCATTTCTGGATGGTTTTCGGGATCCGTCCGGGATTCTGTCGGGGTCATTTTGGGACTTTTGCGGGATCATTTGGGGTCTCTTCCGGCATCATTTCTGGATGGTTTACGAGATCCGTCCGGGATCCTGTCGGGGTCATTTTGGGACTTTTGCGAGATCATTTGGGGTCTCTTCCGACATCATTTCTGGATGGTTTACGGGATCCGTCCGGGACCCTGTCGGTGTCATTTTGGGACTTTAGCGGGATCATTTGGGGTCTCCTCCGGCATCATTTCTGGATGGTTTTCGGGATCCGTCCGGGATCCTGTCGGGGTCATTTTGGGACCTTTGCGGGATCATTTGGGGTCTCTTCCGGCATCATTTCTAGATGGTTTTCGGGATCCATCCGGGATCCCGTCGGAGTCATTTCGGAACTTTTTCTCGACTAATACAGGATCATTTGGGGACCCTTTCGGCATCATTTTTGGATAGTTTCAGGGATCCGTTCGGGATCCCGACGGGGTCATATCGGGACCATTTGGGGTACCTACCGGCATCATTTCTGGATGGTTTACGGGATCCGTCCGGGACCCTGTCGGGGTCATTTTGGGACTTTAGCGGGATCATTTGGGGTCTCCTCCGGCATCATTTCTGGATGATTTCCGGATCCGTCCGGGATTCCGTCGGCGTAATTTCGGGACTATTAGGGATTTATTTGTTGACCTTTCCGGCATAATTTCTGGATAGTTTTAGGGATCCGTGCGGGATCCCGACGGGGTCATATCGGGACCATTTGGGGTACCTACCGGCATCATTTCTGGTTGGTTTTCGGGATCCGTCCGGGATCCCGTCGGGATCATTTCGGAACTATTTCGGGATCATTTGGGTACCTACCTTCATCATTTCTGGATGATTTTCGGGATCCGTACGGGATCCCGTCGGGGTCATTTAAGGACTTTTTCGGGATCCGCCCGTGATCCCGATGGGGTCATTTCGGGACTATTTCGGGATCATTTGGGGTACCTAGATGGATAGTTTTCGGGATTCGTCTGGGATCCCGTCTGGATCATTTCAGGACTTTTTCGGGATGATTTGGGGTATCTTCCGGCCACTTTTCTAGATGGTTTTCGGTATCCGTCCGGGATACCTTCAGGGTAATTTCGGGACTATTTGGGGATAACTTGGGAACCTTTCCGGCATCATTTCTGGATAGTTTCCGGGATCCGTTGGGAATCCCGTCAGGATCATTTCGGAACTATAAGGGGATCATTTCATTTTTCATCTTTCTTTAAGGGAATCGTTTCACCTTCCAGCATCATTTCTGTATACTTTTGGGGATCCGCCCGGGATCCCGACGGGGTCATTTCTGGCCTATTTCGGGATCATTTTGGAGTACCAACCGGCATCATTTCTGGATGGTCCGGGATCCGTCCGGGATCCCATCGGGGGAATTTCGGGAATTTTTCGGGATCATTTGGGGTCCCTTCCGGCATCATTTCTGGATCGTTTTCGGGATCCGTCCGAGATCCCGTCGGGTTTATTTTTTTACTTTTTCGGGAAAATGTCAGGGAATTTCGAGACTGTTCTTGGATCATTTGGGGATCCTTCAGGGATAATTTCTGGATGGTTTTCGGGATCCCGTCGGGGTAATTTCGGGACTTTTTCACGACTATTTCGGGGTCTGTTGCCCTTAAAGATCATTTCTGGGTGGTTTTCGGGATCCGTCCGGGATCCCGTCAGGGTTATTTCGCGCCTTTTCGGGACTATTTCGGGATCATTTTGGGACCCTTCCGGGATAATTTCTCTATGATTTTCGGGATCTGTTCGGGATCCCTTCGTAGTTTTTTCGCGAATTTATCTGGGATAAATTGCGTACCCTTTAGAGATCAATTCTGGATGGTTTTCGGTATCGGTCTGGGATCCCCTCAAGGTCATTTCGGGACTTTTTCGGGACTATTTCGGAATCATTTTGGGACCCCTCCGGCATAATTTCTGGATGATTTTCGGGATCTGTCCGGGATCCCGACGGAGTTTTTTCGGGACTTTTTTCGGACTATTTCTGGATTATTTGCGGACGTTTCAGAGCTCAGTTCTGGATGATTTTCGGGATCTGTCCGGGATCCCGTCGGAGTTATTTCGGGGTAATTTTGGGACCCTTCCAGGATAATTTCTTCATGATTTTCGGGATGGGTCTGAGTTTTTCGTGACTTTCGGGACTATTTCGGGATCATTTGCGGAACCTTCAGAGATCAATTCTGGATGGTTTGTGGACTTTTCCGGGATCATTTGGGGATCCCTCCAGAGTCATTTCTGGATGGTTTTCGGGATCCCGTCAGGGTAATTTCGGGCCTTTTTCGTGACTACTATTTCGGAATCATTTTGGGACTCCTCCGGGATAATTTCTGGGCGATTTTCGGGATTTGTCCGGGATCCCGTCAGAGTTTTTTCGGGACTTTTTCGGACTATATCGGGATCATTTGCGGACCGTTCAGGAATCAAATCTGGATGGTTTTCGGGATCCGTCCGGGATCCCGTCAGGGTCATTTCGGGACTTTTCGGGATTATTTTGGGACCCTTCCGGCATCATTTCTGGATAGTTTTCGAGATTTGTCCAGGATCCCGTCGGCATCATTTCGTGACTATTTGGTGTCATTTAGGGACACTTCCGGGATCATTTTAGGTCTCTTCGAAACCGGTAATTCAGCACACATGGCCGTGGATTTACGGCAAATTATTCGTAATTAAAATTCGGTATGTTTTATCTTTAATATATCACAGCTTTTTCGTTCTATTTTTAAATGAATCCTGTAACGAACTATTACAACTATAATTAAAATTTTTGTAATATTTTAACCAACTAAATACCCGAAAAAGCAACACTGCTTTCATTTAAAAACTTCTTTTTGGTTTTAGCTAATTGTAGTTTCACTCTTTTGTTCTATGAGTAGTAATTCTTTCACCCCTGTCATATCAATTAATTTAACTTAGAAACAAAATGTATTTTTTTTAATTCGAAAAAAGCGTATTGTACTATTCATGTAAGCGTGCCCGTCAGCTCAGTTAGTTCTTTTTTTTTACTGTATTAAAAAATAAAATACATTGACAGAAAAAATTTTTAAACAGACAACTTGATAAGCAGGCTAACGTGAATAGCACATATATTTTATTTTCTCCTTGCGGACGGGGCCGCGGGTAAAGGCTAGTATTTAATATTTCTTCTGGACGCGTGTTTGTTACTGGACTTCTCCTAAACGACTGGACCGATTTTAGTAAAAAAAAGATGTGTGTGTTCAAGGGGGTTTGAGGATGCTTCAAATTGCCGACCTATTCTACATAAAACAGTTTAAAGTGCGATTTGCTTGATATTTGGTATAGGGGTACCTCCTTTCTTTTCGCAAAGTTGACTAGGATCTGATCTATTGTAATAAATCGTATTTATAGTGCGAACCCTGAGAGTGTTCCTGTGAAGTTTCTTTCTGGGAAGTGAACCAGGGACCGTTCTATTCGATCAAATTCAATTCACTGTTCGATTTGCCTGAACTTTGGGCTGTAGGTAGAATTTTTCCTAAATAAATACTAACCATCTTTTTTTCGGGAATTGACCTAGGGCCGGCCTATTCCAACAAATTTGCCTGAAATTTGGTGTATAGGTAGGCTTCTTTTTGTCATAAGCCACTAATAAATAACTGAATTATTCAGTCATTACTCGAATATGCTACGGCAGTGGACGTAATTTAAAAATATGTAATAACATTCAATTAATTAGCGAATTTATGCTTCACTTAATGTGAGAAAACAAATGTTTATTTATTAAATTTTTCAAGTATAGACTGAACTTTATTGTCCTTGTTGACAATCTTTTTCCAGTCCCTTTATTGTTCTATTGAAATTAATCTTTTGCGTGCAATTAAAAACTAGTTTTGAATGATTACAAAGAAGTATAACTTCTCACTCAATTTCAATTTCTATATTCCTATAGATGCCGGCTTAAGCCCATTAAATTTAATGAATATGTTAAAGATGAACAGACGTTTAAACCGGTGGCAAATTAACGTCCCATTAACACTTAATACAAGATCTTGGTTATGTCAACCCCCTTAGTTTCGAGCAGATTTGTTGATCAAAATTTAGTGCACTGGCCCCAACTATGGTTTTGTGGCGGGAGAATACAATAGAATTAATTAGCAGTGAGAAACAGATAGAACTAACTAATTCAGTATACCCCTTGTACTTTTCTCTTCTCTATGTATTCATTAAAAATACAGTTATTGTACACATATCACATAATTGCTCTCAAATTGATATACCAACTCAATTGTGCAAATACTGTGATGGAAAAAAGAATAGGGACAATTTACTCCCAAATACTAAAATACTAAATCAATTACATCAGCAGGTGTTATTTTTTGTTTCTTTTTTGTTTTTTTGTTTTAGGTGTACCACATATGCAGGTCGATAATTTTTGCTACGTTCCAATGAAGCGTGATCCAGATACGGATAGAAATTTAAGAAGCAAATCAACCACAAATTGATCCATATAGTTCACATTGTTGTTGCATTATTTGCATGTTAAATCTCTACCTGTATCTGGATCACGTTTCATTGGAACACGAGGTGTATTTGATTTTGAACACTCTGTGCGGGTATAAACGCAGTCATATATTTGTTTTTGCAACTCACAGGGAATTTTAAGGTATTACATTTTTTGCTTTTTTTTTTTGGTTTTTCATAAACTAAAGTTAAATTTGTGAAATTATCACAGGTGAGTACAATTTAATTCGCAGGTAAGTATCTTTTTTAAACAGGTGGTGGTCCCTGGTGGTGGACCCGTCTCAAGTCTTCACACTTTAATTTTCGCAGAATGGAGAATTTTTACTCTAGGCAAACCTGATAGGTGACCAAACAGAATCACTTCTTAAGGTAAAACCCAACAACTGGAACGACTTTGGGAATCACTAAAAGATACCTATTGTATTCCTTTCCCCATTCCACAAGGTATCTACAGGTTCTATCTTTGTTCGTGCCTGTTTTTTCAGTGCGAGTTTAAACTTTAATTAAAGTTGATTAGTATTTAACCTTGCCATTTTGTTCGATAACATGCAATTTTGCTGCTTATCTCAGCTTAAGCGGCCGAAGTGGCAAAGTTAAACTCTAGTCAACTTTAACTGGAGTTTAAACTCGTACTGAAAAACCGGGCATAAGAAGATTTAAGTTATCTTATATGTATATATATTTCGTCTGTGCCTGTGTTTGTCACTGAAGTCCTCCTAAATGGCTTGATCGATTTTAATAAAATGTTGTGGGTGTGTTCAAGGTGGTTTGAGAATTCTGTATATTGTAACGAATTTGCTTGCAAATCCTCTTAATTGCATTTTTGCTAAGTTCGTATCACTAAACTGTTGAATAAATAACTCCAATATTGAATAATGGAAAAATGGTCTTTATTAAAGTACTTCACAATAACACTTATACTTTGCAATTAGCTGGCTTAATAACCAAACTGATAGCTTAAATGAAACTGACTTTCAAAATAATACTGGTATTGCTCGCTAGATATCGTCTTAATCGAAACTGCTTGACAACTCAATTCAAACTGAATTCCAGCGCCTCTACACTTGCCGCCTTTTATACTCTTTGATTTCAACCTTCGCATCTTCTAGGCGCTTCCAGAATCTACTAGTCCAGCAGCTCTCAAACTTCTCAGCTGTAACTACAATTGCACAATTTTATTGTTTTTCTCATTGCATACTTATAGGAGTATCTCAGACATATGCATGTGTTTGTGCATTGACTCTCCGCTGCTCGTATACGTACATGGTACATATGTGTAGACGCAATTATTGTTTCGTTTATGTAGATACATAATGATTGATCTATGGATGTGAATTCACGTCACTGCTTAGCATCGGCTTAGAGACGATAGTATCGCTCAGTGCTGCTAACATTCGTTACAATATTCATAATTCCTGACTCCGCTGTGAGTTAGTCAAAAAATTTGAAGAATAACCTCATCTGGGTCCGGTGCCATTTACATTTTCCTTTAAAACTGTCACGCGCTTGAAAATACTTAAGCTGACGTAGTAGGCTGCAAAGAACTCGTAGGAGGACCATCGGTCAGCTATGCTCTGCTTTATATATATGGGCCTTGAGTTAGCTTTGAAAACGTACTCTCTTGTAGGAAAGCAAAATCCTTCTGGTCAGAAGTAGATAGAATGGATAACCTTCCAATGTGAGATCGTGCGGTACATCTTAATATGCTGTAAAAAGCTTCTGAGGTGGAAACATCATGCTTGACTGTCCAGCTTTTGCCAAACCTTAGCAAAAGCATTTGTGTCTCGGCTATCTTGGAACTTCGCAGAACTTATCCTGGTTTGCGATAGGTTTTATTTGTAACTATATAGATTATCTAAGTAGCTATAGCTTCCGTAATCCTTATCTTATGTGGTAATACAGCGGACCTTATTTCATGTTATCCGACTGAGCTTCCCCTGATGAGGTAGCTACCACTCAATCAAACTCAACCTAAAGTCTCCGAAATATTTTGGCGTAGTCTTGAAAATGAAAGTTTTATAATTCCGATGGAAGAAGGACCAGACTTTTTTGTATGAATTGTGAGGTACCTATTCTATTCTATATATCACTACTTAAGTATTTGCATCTAACTTATTCTCGTACTCATTTGTGCTCAAAATATCCGTTCTTCATCAAATCAAAAGCCTGAGAAATCATTCAATCATGCATCCACAAAACAACAACAACAAAAGTTTACTATTGCAAGAAAGTTAAACAAAAAATTCCTCCTAATTGCACAATATTTGTTTTTTATATCTTTGTTGTTGTACTCACAGATTCCGCCACAAAAACAAAAAAAAATCGAATTTACATAGAAATTCAAGCGATGCGTCAACAAGTGGTCGATGGCGGTGGACTGGCTGCTACTGCTGGTGTTGGCACCTTAAGCTCCTGGCGGGAGGCAAGTTGAACGCAGTGCACCCAAGCAAGGCCGACGTAAAAAAGTTCAGGATTTATGTATTTGAGCAAACGTTAGAAGCATTTACCGATTCATCGTGCGTTCTTAACTATGTTATGTTATGCTATGTTACTTTATGTTACTTAATTTATTTCTTACTAAACTCTTTCATTACATTTTTTGAAGTTTTGCACAATTGTGCCACATTTTCGAATACATTTTATTTAATACAAACTTTTCCTTTTTCAACAACAAAGATTTATGTATACAATTTCTTTTTTTATTGTTTCTAATTTTTTATAAAATTTTATTTAGTTTTAGTAGGTACACATTTGTTTATGTTTTTTTAATAATTTAATATTGGTAACATTTAAAAAATATTTTTTAAACTTGTTTTTAATATTTCTTTTTTTTTTCTTCCATACTTTCAGAAATCAAAGCAAAGAAAAACAGCAGGTAAGAAATAATACATTCAACTTATCTTTCATAATTTTATATAGAAGGGGCTTTCCATGCCAAGGCATTCCAGCGATGATTTTGCTTCAAAGATTTCCAAAAATGCTTTTATTTATTTATGTATATGAAACGGTTGGGCATTGGACTGGGTCTACATACGAATTAAAAAAGTTGCAAAAGATCGCCCCTAAAATTTGAAGAAAACACTTTATCCTTGCAAATTGAGCCAAAGTAATTTTTTTTTGGTTTTTTTTTTAGAAATGGTTATTTGACATGCAATTTTTAGAATAGAGACGTCATTATGTCTTAGAAAACTCTTTAATTCCTTCTAATGTCTTCAGTAGAATGTTTCTACGTTTCCAGGAACTGGAGTAAGAAGATCGAGATAATAAGGGAACGGAGGAGCGAGAGGAAGAATTATAAGTATAGAGCGAGTGATAAAGAGGAATATTCGAAGTGGAAGAAATGGAAAAGTAGGGGAGAAAAAATATAGTAAGCTATAAAAAATTTTTACAGACGTTTGAAAAAAACCCGAAATTTTGAATTATTCAGTGGGCACAACCGGTGGGACTTATTCGTGCACCGGGGTGTATCAATAATATTGACCTAACTCTAGTTTTCAAGCCTAGTAGACTAAGAATGCTTCTGGCGTTGCTGTGCATACGTCTCGAAACTTTTGCAAACCTTATTTGAGTTAATTTCTTCCTTATTCATTCATTCTCTCACACTTTTGTAAAGGCGAAAGAGAGTCGGGATTCCTTCGAATTGGTTATTTGAATATCCGAGTGAAGAATACAACGGAAGCGTTCAGCAACTCCTTGGGAATGGGTAATGAGCATACACTCTCTCTCGCGGCAATGGCAAACCGTCATCACCAGCGATCTCACCGACATCATCTACAAGGTCGTCGTCATCTTCGACAAAGTGGTAGGACTATGCGGAATCCGATGATGATGAAGACGAAACCAACAGGGTTTGGGACGTCGCACCATCACAAAGGTAGCAACAGTAGTAATAGTAAATTATTGGGTCGCGTGCCAGTGTTCCTGGTAATATGAATAATTTAACGCATCAATTCGAAAAATTTCACAAATCCTTTGGCTCGACAGATAACATAATGCCACACCTAAAATTATCGATACGCTTATAAAGAGACAACAAAAAACTGTAACGACACCAACAACAGCACGTTCCTCGGTGACATCGTCCATCGCCACAGATTCACCACGTAGTTCAATTCTAGTACGAATTTTATTGCGGGCATGTGGTTTCGATTCGAGTTGGTCTATGAGTGGTCGTACATCGATGAGCAATGGTAATTTACAATCTTCGCAACCCCAATATTGAAGTATACATGCAAAGGTTCATACATCTTGATATGTGAATAATGCACTAAGTGGCTCAATTAACTATAATGATGGAGGATTTTAGCATCTATTCCACTCCTGTTCTGTGTATATGTGTGTAATATGAACTAATTATACTATGTACTACTTAGATTTATATATATGTATATATATTGCTATGTAAAACACAAGTTCGTCAAATATTGATATAAGTACCTATTTTTATACACATTTGCCTTGAATTTTTTAGCGAAATCAGCAATATTTAATATTTTCTAATCAAGTTTTAGTGAAGTCTCCTACATGTAGTATATATCAATGTAGCATCACCCATATTAAATAAGAAGTATCAGTTTTATTTAATAGTTAAGACTTTATTTTAAAAAATCAAAAAATTTTGTTGGCTATAAAAATATAGATAATAGCTTTCTCAGAAAAGTTTTTTTAGTGGATGGTAAACTTTTTTACCAAAATTTCTTAGTCATATATGGTATGATAATATAAACTAATGACTGAAAATATCTGATTCTGCATAAATTCTTCTCATATTCAAAAAAGTTGGACGGAATATTAATGTGTAAGGCCCTTACATAGCAAAGTACATATAAAATACGCTTAAAAAATATTGGGATGGTGTTTATAATAACAATTTTTAAAAGATGTGCTTCTTTTATGACAGGGCTACATATAGTCCACTGAGTGGCTACCGTTATACTAAAGAAATAGTTTTATTCATAGATATGATGTTTTGAACTGGCAGCAAAGACTTGGTAATAAATCAGTCAGCAGTCTTATGTAATTATTGCCCCTATAACGGTTTACAACTCAACTAAGCTGGGTTGTAATTAAAATAACTCAACTCCTATTTGGTATTAGAAGTTATTTCAGTTGAAGTTGAATTGATGTTGCCAAACTTAAAAGTGATGATTTGACAGATAACTGAACAGCTGATCAATTTGTGGCGGAAATTTTAGCATTTTCAAAAGTGTTCTTTTTTATTAATACCAAAATGAATATTAGCTTAGATTTACAAATTTGATAAAGACGAAAATGTTGGTGACCAAGTTTTTGTGTCACGAATACGCAGAAAATTCTCGTGATCATTCCAATCCATTGGAATTACCAAGCACCAAGTAAGAAAACGATACATATGATGAACTTCTAATAAAATTATTTTGCAGATTTGTAAGTTATTTTCCGTTAAGTAATGAAGCATTTTGCTCCTTATTCGACGAAATGAAGGTCCATTTTCGCAAACACGTTCGAGGGACGGCTATACCCCTATTTTAAAATTATGCACTACACTCCACTCTTTGGAAAAACATTTTCAATGGTCCTGGGTTCAAAATACGTCTTTTGACACCCATCCCGATATTTTTGGACGAGTTTTAGCAGTTGTGAGCTAAAGTAAAGAATTATCAAATTTTAGCTGGTTCAAAAAATATGTACGAAAAACCGAAAAATGACCCCGGAGGTGGGATCCATAGTATTTTTACGCAGAACACCTTTCTGCATTGGCGGCCTTTGGCCGCGCTTATAAAAAATTTCCCTGGGTGGGTTCAACACAGGTTTGGAGACCAAAACTATATCCGCCCAAAACACTTATGTTCACAATATTTTTGTGGGTACAACAACGTTACAACAACCACATGAAAATCGCCAACTTCAACTGCAAATATCTCCGGACAGAGATAAAATTTTTTTGGTAAAAGTCTAGTTGAGGGGTCGACTGCTAATAAGCGTAAAAAAATATCGAGAGAGGTATCAAAATACGCGTATTGACCTCGACAACAATCAAAGGTGGAAAAGAAAAATTGTATCTCTGTCCGGAGATATTTGCAGTTGAAGTTGGCGATTTTCATGTGGTTGTTGTAATGTTGTTGTGCCCACAAAAAAAAAAAATTAAGTAATAATATGTTTGTTTGTTTATTGGTGTGTTCAGTTAATACTTATATTTAAGAATTCATGAGTTTAACACCGGCTTACAATAAATGAATTTCAATTATTATGTTTTCTAAGATAAACTGAAAAGATAGAAACATTTACTGGCATATTTCGATGGACCCATTTCGAAAACCGCCAACGTAATCATCATCAGGCAATTTTGTAATGTTATCAAAGGTTTCACCGTGATTCGAACCGTGAATCACATGGTGAGACTGCAGTAGCCTTTAACCACTAGGCTATCCTGCTGGTTTTTGTTTTCATGCTTATTTCAGTTTTTCTCATTTCTACACTAACAACACAATTGAGACATTTTGTCTCTATATTAATTTGTGTGCCATGTAGATTTGCGTTTGCAAAGTTCTTCGTCGTTGCGAATGAGAAGCTTTGTGAACTCGGGCTCAGTTTTACATATTTATGTTTGTTTGTTTATTGGTGTGGTCAGTTAATACTTATATTTAAGAATTCATGAGCAACTGCAGTTTCACCGTGTGATTCACGGTTATAATCTCGGTGAAACCTTTGATAACATTACAAAATTGCCTGATGATGATTACGTTGGCGGTTTTCGAAATGGTTCCATCGCAATATGCCAGTAAATTTTTCTTTCTTTTCAGTTTCTCTTAGAAAACATAATAATTGAAATTAAGTTATTATAAGCCGGTGTTAAGCTCATGAATTCTTAAATTAAATAATAATAATTACACAATACAGGGAGTTGATTAAACAAATAAGGAAGTCTAAGTTCGGGTGAAACCGAACATTACATACCCAGCTGTACACTTGAAATGCTGTTGCTGTTTGTTTTGTGTGCTTAATAGTGTTACAAGAATGCGCAATAATACATATGGGGTATTCCATCCCATTTCGAACAATTTTGAACCCGACCCCTTTAGAATTGGCTGAAAGTTTTTCTTCTTTTTCTAGCTTACGAAAGACGTTTTTCAGAATTTTTTCTAATTTTTTCATCCAACTCAAAAAAAGTTATGAATTTAAAAAAAAACACCGGTTTTGTTTTCAAAATGCTATTACTTTTTCAAAAATTGACCGTTTGGGATCTCTTTTTTTTTAAATTTGTTTTTAAATGTACTTTTCGGAAAAAATACAAAAAAAATTGTAACGTTTTTTTTAAATTTTCAGTTTTTCGATATTTTTCGAATTTCGCCATTTTTTTTTTCTCATAAAAAACTTCAATTAATTCTGCAATCATCCACACTAATCCCGGAGTGGGCCAATTTTTTTTAATATTTTTTTTTATTTAATTGAAAAAAAATTTTTGTTTATCAATTTTATTTATATATGTATGGCGGCCACCGTGGTGTGATGGTAGCGTGCTCCGCCTATCACACCGTATGCCCTGGGTTCAACTCCCGGGCAAAGCAACATCAAAATTTTAGAAATAAGATTTTTCAATTAGAAGAAAATTTTTCTAAGCGGGGTCGCCCCTCGGCTCCGATTGTATTTCTGCCATGAAAAGCTCTCAGTGAAAACTCATCTGTCTTGCAGATGCCGTTCGGAGTCGGCATAAAACATGTAGGTCCCGTCCGGCCAATTTGTAGGGAAAAATCAAGAGGAGCACGACGCAAATTGGAAGAGAAGCTCGGCCTTAGATCTCTTCGGAGGTTATCGCGCCTTACATTTATTTATTTTATTTTCTATTTTATTTATATAACAAGAAAATGTAAGAAAATGATATTTAAGTATTCTTTTCTTTATATAGTATGGTAATATACGATTAAAATGACTCGCTTTCGCTGTCCAGCAACTACATTAGGCCGGTATACACATACATTCGTATTCAATACTTATCTACGTTTATTAAAATATATATATATATATTATATAAATAAAATTGATTAAAAAAAAAAATTTATTTTTGAAAATTTTTTTTCAATTAAATAAAAAAAAATATAAAAAAAAATCGGCCCACTCCCACTTTTTTGAGTTGAATGAAACAATTTTAAAAAATTCTGAAAAACGTCTTTCGTAAGCTAGAAAAAGAAGAAAAACTTTCAGCCAATTCTATAGGGGTCGGGTTCAAAATTGGTGGAAATGGGATGGAATACCCCATATACATATGGTTCTATTCTGAACTAATTTTCGTTTAAATGAAGCAAAGAGGATACAGAGGCTAACACCGATGACCTTGAGCAGGTAACAATGCAGTTTTCCTTCAGATATGGGGATTTTCCTTATGATATAAAGCTCTTTTTTGCAAAGATATAGCTTATTTTATTCGTCCGCGACCCTTTTAAAAATCTTTTATGTAAAAGTGGGCGCGGTCTTTAACCGATTTCGTTAATTTTTCTTCAAAGCATTCCCTATAGTAAAGATAACCTGTCTGCCGAATTTTGTTATGATAGGTTGAACGATTTTTGATTTATGATTGATAATATTTGTAAAATTAATTTCATCCCAAGTGGGCGGTGCCACGCCCATTTAAAATTTTTTTTCGAATTTTTATCAAGAGTCTCAGTATCAGTCCACACGTCAAATTTCAACATTCTAGGTGTATTATTTATTAAGTAATCAGGGTTTTTGTGTTTTCCAAAATGTTATATATTTAGTAAAACTCAATATATTAGATTTATTAATGTTTATTGAGTAACGATTGTACTAATAAATTAAGATGAAATACAAGTTTTCGCTTTTTAGCACGCGTGCCGGTAATTCAATGGCCGAATCGAATAAGAAAAATTTACAAAAACAATGCAGAGAGTAATTAGCGAACAATGTAATGGCAAAATGTAAAAATAAGTGTAGGTAAACCCTAATGAAATTATTGCAGTAGTAAGTGTTGTAGAATGCACACATTTTTTTGTGTTTTTTTAATAATTTAATATTCCTAACCTATAAAAAATATTTTTTAAACTTGTTTTTAATATTTCGTTTTTTTCTTCCATACTTTCAGAAATCAACTTATCTTTCATAATTTTATGTAGTGCCAAGGCACTCCAGCGACGAATTGCATCAAAGATTTCGGTGAAGTTCGGATATTCGAAAAACGTTTTATTTATTTATGTATATGAAACGGTTGGGCATTGGACTGGGTCCGCAAGCGAATTAAAAAAGTAGCAAAAGATCGCCCCTAAATTGGAAGAAACCACTTTATCCTTGCTAATTGCGCCAATATTTTTTTTTGTTTTTTTTATGGATGGTTATTTGACATGCGATTTTTATAATAGAGACGGCCTTCTAACGTCTTCGGTAGAATGTTTCTATGTTTCCACTTATTGTCATGTTTATGGTTTGATAAGCCTAGAAGACAATTAAAAAGTGGATGCAATACCAAAAAAAGGGGATGATCTTCCAAAAATCTCTTCGGAGGTTATCTCGCTTATATACTTCTTTCTCTGCATAAATGCTTGGGTGCAGATGAATGAGTTATTAAAAAACTTCGTCTTTAAGCGGATAGTTGTGTGACCTTCGCCCACATAAACATTTAAAGAACTGATATTTGTCTCTTAGCTGCCATTTTGAAAACGCCCTATCTCAGTCAGAAATTGTCAGGTGAGATAGTGGGTTCACAATGAAAAACTGACAGAGGCTGTGTTCTTCAATAAAATTCTGCGAAAGGGTGCTGCGTCGATATCTAAAATATTTTTCTGAAATTAAGGTACCTACATTACAATATTAAAAAACTCGTATTCAGGGCTCGAGAGGAAGAGGGAGGAGGGAATATGAAGTAGAAGGGATTTAATAAGGAGAGCGGGATAATGAGCAACGGATTAACGGAGGAGCGAAAGGAAGGATCATAAGTATAGAACGAGTGATAAAGAGGATTATTCGAAGTGGGAGAAATGGAAAGTAGGGGAGAACAAATATAGTAAGCTATAAAAACTTTTTCCAGAAGTTTAAAAAAAGACCGAAATGTTGAATTATTCAGTGGGCACAACCGGTGGGACTTATTCGTGTATCAGGGTGTATCAATAATATTGACTTAACTCTAGTTTTCAAGCCTCGAGTAGGAACGTTTATCAACTGCTTCTGGCGTTGCTGTGCATACGTCTCGAAACTTTTGCAAACCTTATTTGAGTTAATTTCTTACTTATTCATTCATGCTCTCACTCTTTCGTAAAGGCGAAAAAGATTCGGGATTCCTTCGGATTGGTTCTTTGAATGTCCGAGTGAAGAGTACAATGGAAGTGTTCAGCAACTTCTTGGGAGTGGACAATGGGCATACACTTTCTCATGCGGCAATGGTAAATCGTCATCACCAGCGATCTCACTGACACCATCTACAAGGTCATCGTCATCTTCCACAAAGGGCTACGACTATGCGGAATCCGATGATGATGAAGACGACACCATCAGGGTTTGGAACGTCGCACCATCACAAAAGTAGCAACAGTAGTAATAGTAAAATATTGGGTCGCGTGCCAGTGTTCCTGGTGAATAATTTAACGCATCAATTTTTGGCAGATAAATGAACAGCTGATCAATTTGTGGCGGAAATTTTAGCATTTTCAAAAGGGTTTTTTTTTTATTAATACCAAAATGGATATTAGCTTAGATTTACATATTTTATAACGATGAGTTTGTTGGTGACAAACTTGCTGTGTCACGAATACGGAAAAAATTGGCGTGATCATTCCAATCCCTTGGAACTACCAAGCACCAAGTAAGAAAACGCGACAAATGATGAGCTTCTAATAAAGTTATTTTGCAGATTTGTAAGTTATTTTCGGTTAAGTAATGAAGACTTTTCCTCCTTATTCAACGAAATGAAGGACCATTTCCGCAAATACTTTAGAGGGATTGCTATTTTAAAATTATGCACTTCACCCTGACTCTCTGGAAAGATGAAAAATTTTCAATGATCCTGGGTCCAAAACGCGTCTTTTGACACCCCTCCCGATATTTTTGGACGAGTTTTAGCAGTTGTGAACTAAAGTAAAGAATTACCAAATTTTGGCTCGTTCAAAAAATATTTACGAAAAACTGAAAAATGACCCCGGAGGTGAGATCCATAGTATTTTTATGCAGAACAACTTCCTGCATTGGCGGCCTTTGGCCGCGCTCATGGTGGGTTCAACACACTGGGTGGGTTCAACACCGGTTTGGAGACCAAAACTATATCCGCTCAAAACACTTATATTCACAATTCTTTTGTAGGTAGAACAACATTACAACAACCACATGAAAATCGCCAACTTCAACTGCAAATATCTCCGGACAGATATAAAATTTTTCTGGTAAAAGTCTAGTTGAGGAGTCGACTGCTAATACGCGTAAAAAATATCGGGAGAAGTGTCAAAAGACGCATATTGATCTCGACAACAATAATCCGAAGGCGGAAAAGAAAAATTGTATCTCTGTCCGGAGATATTTGCAATTCAAGTTGGCGATTTTCATGTGGTTGTTGTAATGTTGTTGTACCCACAAAAAAAAAAATAAAACAAAATAATAATAATTACACAATACAAGGAGTTGATTAAACAAGTGAGGAAGTCTAAGTTCGGGTGAAACCGAACATTACATACTCAGCTGTACACTTGAAATGCTGTTGTTGTTTGTTTTGTGTGCTTAATAGTGTTACAAGGCTGCGTATTAATACATACTGGTATCGCCTGTGGTCGAAATTCGACCAACTCTTATTTTTTTCAACTCAGTCTATGCATCCAGTGTTGGGGGTAGTGAAATAATGCGTTAATAGTTAAGCAGTGAGCGGAAATATAGCAAACTGGTCTAACTTACTTAAATTTTTCATTAAGACATTGTAATTTTTATTGTATTTTCTTAAATTTTCTACAAAATTTTCAAATGTAATTATAACCTTTTGGTATGGAGCTCCTTAAACAAAAATATAAAAAATATGTAAAATTAAAAGAAATTGACATAGAATTAAGGTGAAATTACTTGACATTAAATAGAAAAATAGGTTTTTCCACACCACCCGGGAGGTCCCCGTTGGGGCGCTACCGAAGTTAGTTTTGTGTGCTCGGTTCCCCAGTAGGCCTATATCTCCCATATACATATATCGTCCATTTACTTCAATAGTGTCATAATTCAAAAACACGAACTTTTAGTTAAAAACGAAGAAAAGTGCTTAAGGAATTTAGCATATTTCACGCCACCCGTTAGGTATGCAATTGGCGCTGTACCGAGTTTAATTTTGTATAAATACATATGTAGTATGTACATAAGTGTGACACAAAACGAAAATTTCGAATAGAATAGAGGATACCTTCATAAAAAATAAAAATATAAAAAAATTATGTAATGAGAAAGAAGGCAGAGTTTACTAAACAAATTTAAATGAAAGAAAAAAAATAAAGTACTTAAAGTGCGAAAAAATTAAGGGATGTGAATAAACAGTTCCATATAAAAACGCAATAAGTGCACTTCGACCTTTTTCCGGGTTTTAATGTTATCATTGTGGAAATATGAAGATTCTAATATTCGGATATTTAATGTTGGGATTCCCATTGAGATCTATGTACGTAATGAATTTGTATTAAATTTGTAAACATTCATATTCATGAAATGGAGATGAATATATATGACCATATCTACCATAAAATATCGTCTGTGAACGATATAATACTAAGATATAGCAAAGCAGAATAAATTAGAAAAAAAAGAAAAAGAAACAAAAACATTGAAATTATTCACGCAAACATATTTACTAAAATAAAATTGATTTCATAATTTTAAGCGACATAAAGAAATTAGGATTATGGGATCTAAGCATCCGATTAATGGGCATATAATCAAACAAAGTTAGCCTAATAATAAATACTAGTATCGCCTGTGGTCGAAATTCGACCAACTCTTATTTTTTTCAACTCAGTCTATGAATCCAGTGTTGGGGGTAGTGAAATAATGCGTTAATAGTTAAGCAGTGAGCGGAAATATAGCAAACTGGTCTAACTTACTTAAATTTTTCATTAAGACATTGTAATTTTTATTGTATTTTCTTAAATTTTCTACAAAATTTTCAAATGTAATTATAACCTTTTGGTATGGAGCTCCTTAAACAATTTAGTTATTTTTTTCAACTCAGTCTATGCATCCAGTGTTGGGGGTAGTGAAATAATGCGTTAATAGTTAAGCAGTGAGCGGAAATATAGCAAACTGGTCTAACTTACTTAAATTTTTCATTAAGACATTGTAATTTTTATTGTATTTTCTTAAATTTTCTACAAAATTTTCAAATGTAATTATAACCTTTTGGTATGGATCTCCTTAAACAAAAATATAAAAAATATGTAAAATCAAAAGAAATTGACATAGAATTAAGGTGAAATTACTTGACATTAAATTGAAAAATAGGTTTTTCCACACCACCCGGGAGGTCCCCGTTGGGGCGCTACCGAAGTTAGTTTTGTGTGTTCGGTTCCCCAGTAGGCTTATATCTCCCATATACATATATCGCCCATTTACTTCAATAGTGTCATAATTCAAAAACACGAACTTTTAGTTAAAACCGAAGAAAAGTGCTTAAGGAATTTAGCCTATTTCACGCCACCCGTTAGGTATGCAATTGGCGCTTTACCGAGTTTAATTTTGTATAAATACATATGTAGTATGTACATAAGTGTGACACAAAACGAAAATTTCGAATAGAATAGAGGATACCTTCATAAAAAATAAAAATATAAAAAAATTATGTAATGAGAAAGAAGGCAGAGTTTACTAAACAAATTTAAATGAAAGAAAAAAAATAAAGTACTTAAAGTGCGAAAAAATTAAGGGATGTGAATAAACAGTTCCATATAAAAACGCAATAAGTGCACTTGGACCTTTTTCCGGGTTTTAATGTTATCATTGTGGAAATATGAAGATTCTAATATTCGGATATTTAATGTTGGGATTCCCATTGAGATCTATGTACGTAATGAACTTGTATTAAATTTGTAAACATTCATATTCATGAAATGGAGATGAATATATATGACCATATCTACCATAAAATATCGTCTGTGAACGATATAATACTAAGATATAGCAAAGCAGAATAAATTAGAAAAAAAAAGAAACAAAAACATTGAAATTATTCACGCAAACATATTTACTAAAATAAAATTGATTTCTTAATTTTAAGCGACATAAAGAAATTTGGTTTATGGGATCTAAGCATCCGATTAATGGGCATATAATCAAACAAAGTTAGCCTAATAATAAATACTAGTATCGCCTGTGGTCGAAATTCGACCAACTCTTATTTTTTTTAACTCAGTCTATGAATCCAGTGTTGGGGGTAGTGAAATAATGCGTTAATAGTTAAGCAGTGAGCGGAAATATAGCAAACTGGTCTAACTTACTTAAATTTTTCATTAAGACATTGTAATTTTTATTGTATTTTCTTAAATTTTCTACAAAATTTTCAAATGTAATTATAACCTTTTGGTATGGAGCTCCTTAAACAAAAATATAAAAAATATGTAAAATCAAAAGAAATTGACATAGAATTAAGGTGAAATTACTTGACATTAAATTGAAAAATAGGGTTTTCCACACCACCCGGGAGGTCACCGTTGGGGCGCTACCGAAGTTAGTTTTGTGTGCTCGGTTCCCCAGTAGGCCTATATCTCCCATATACATATATCGCCCATTTGCTTCAATAGTGTCATAATTCAAAAACACGAACTTTTAGTTAAAAACGAAGAAAAGTGCTTAAGGAATTTAGCCTATTTCACGCCACCCATTAGGTATGCAATTGGCGCTTTACCGAGTTTAATTTTGTATAAATACATATGTAGTATGTACATAAGTGTGACACAAAACGAAAATTTCGAATAGAATAGAGGATACCTTCATAAAAAATAAAAATATAAAAAAATTATGTAATGAGAAAGAAGGCAGAGTTTACTAAACAAATTTAAATGAAAGAAAAAAAATAAAGTACTTAAAGTGCGAAAAAATTAAGGGTGAATAAACAGTTCCATATAAAAACGCAATATATGCACTTGGACCTTTTTCCGGGTTTTAATGTTATCATTGTGGAAATATGAAGATTCTAATATTCGGATATTTAATGTTGGGATTCCCATTGAGATCTATGTACGTAATTAATTTGTATTAAATTTGTAAACATTCATATTCATGAAATGGAGATGAATATATATGACCATATCTACCATAAAATATTGTCTGTGAACGATATAATACTAAGATATAGCAAATCAGAATAAATTAGAAAAAAAAGAAAAAAAAACAAAAACATTGAAATTATTCACGCAAACATATTTACTAAAATAAAATTGATTTCATAATTTTAAGCGACATAAAGAAAGTAGGATTATGGGATCTAAGCATCCGATTAATGGGCATATAATCAAACAAAGTTAGCCTAATAATAAATACTAGTATCGCCTGTGGTCGAAATTCGACCAACTCTTATTTTTTTCAACTCAGTCTATGAATCCAGTGTTGGGGGTAGTGAGATAATGCGTTAATAGTTAAGCAGTGAGCGGAAATATAGCAAATTGGTCTAACTTACTTAAATTTTTCATTAAGACATTGTAATTTTTATTGTATTTTCTTAAATTTTCTACAAAATTTTCAAATGTAATTATAACCTTTTGGTATGGAGCTCCTTAAACAAAAATATAAAAAATATGTAAAATCAAAAGAAATTGACATAGAATTAAGGTGAAATTACTTGACATTAAATTGAAAAATAGGGTTTTCCACACCACCCGGGAGGTCACCGTTGGGGCGCTACCGAAGTTAGTTTTGTGTGCTCGGTTCCCCAGTAGGCCTATATCTCCCATATACATATATCGCCCATTTACTACAATAGTGTCATAATTCAAAAACACGAACTTTTAGTTAAAAACGAAGAAAAGTGCTTAAGAAATTTAGCCTATTTCACGCCACCCGTTAGGTATGCAATTGGCGCTTTACCGAGTTTAATTTTGTATAAATACATATGTAGTATGTACATAAGTGTGACACAAAACGAAAATTTCGAATAGAATAGAGGATACCTTCATAAAAAAAAAAAATATAAAAAAATTATGTAATGAGAAAGAAGGCAGAGTTTACTAAACAAATTTAAATGAAAGAAAAAAATAAAGTATATAAAGTGCGAAAAAATTAAGGGATGTGAATAAACAGTTCCATATAAAAACCCAATGAGTGCACTTGGGCCTTTTTCCGGGTTTTAATGTTATCATTGTGGAAATATGAAGATTCTAATATTCGGATATTTAATGTTGAGATTCCCATTGAGATCTATGTACGTAATTAATTTGTATTAAATTTGTAAACATAAATATTCATGAAATGGAGATGAATATATATGACCATATCTACCATAAAATATCGTCTGTGAACGATATAATACTAAGATATAGCAAAGCAGAATAAATTAGAAAAAAAAGAAAAAGAAACAAAAACATTGAAATTAATCACGCAAACATATTTAATAAAATAAAATTGATTTCATAATTTTAAGCGACATAAACAAATTAGGATTATGGGATCTAAGCATCCGATTAATGGGCATATAATCAAACAAAGTTAGCCTAATAATAAATATAGTGGGTAATATACTGCACATGCAATATTTCGACCTAAAATCGAAAACGTTTTTGGGTCGTTTTTTTTTCGTTTAATATACAACGTGAAATTTTCCGATTCAATCAAGTTGCATTTAAATAATAATAAACTAAGTTGAAATAAAAGATAATATAAATAAATTTGCATAAAAGACAATATACAAATTTTAATGTAATATCTTTGTAGCAAATTTATTTATTTTTTGTTCACTATAAGACGTGCTATATCTAAAATGAGCATAAAATCTGGAAATGCAAAAAACATTTGGGTCAAATTTGCAATTAATTGTTATAAATAAATAAATTTAGTGAGTTTGAACAAAAGTTGACTCATTATTTCTAATTTCATTTTTTTTTAAACCACCTAAAATGAAAAACAAAGAATCTGTTAAATAAAAACCTATGCTTTTACGTGTAAGTAAAATTTGTCCAAAAAAATAGACCGGTTAAGTTATTACTTCTCTTTAAAGTTTTTTTGTGCGCTAACAATTATTTTAGAACAAATTTTTAAAGATTTTGGTACAAACCAATATACATAGGTAATTGGAAACAATGGGAAACAATATTTTATTTCAACAGAAAATGAGCGAAGCAGTAGTTCTCTCACCGTTTGGCGTGTACAAATATATACATATGTAGAGATGAAACATTTGAGCAACGGAACAATTGAGAATTTGGAGCTATGTACTCAGGGGGGTTTGTGAACATAATGCGTCCTACAGATGGAAATTTCGATAGTTGCACAGATTTTCGAATTAAAAAAAACCTTTTAATTATAAACAAATAGAGTAATATTTTTTAACAAAGATAGGCCTATGCACTGTGGCTGATAAATACGAATCGATTCATATAACTTTTATATGATTTTACGTATGCTAAGTATGCGAAACAGCCTGTCAATTGATTGCATGGAAATTTTGTTAGCGTATTAATATATAGATAGTGGGTAATATACGGCCTATGCAATATTTCGACCTACAATCGAAAACGTTTTTGGGTCGTTTTTTTTCGTTTAATATACAACGTGAAATTTTCCGATTCAATCAAGTTGCATTTAAATAATAATAAACTAAGTTGAAATAAAAGATAATATAAATAAATTTGCATAAAAGACAATATACAAATTTTAATGTAATATCTTTGTAGCAAATTTATTTATTTTTTGTTCACTATAAGACGTGCTATATCTAAAATGAGCATAATATCTGGAAATACAAAAAACATTTGGGTCAAATTTGCAATTAAGTGTTATAAATAAATAAATTTAGTGAGTTTTAACAAAAGTTGACTCATTATTTCTGATTTAATTTTTTTTAAAGCACCTAAAATGAAAAATAAAGGATCTGTTAAATAAAGACCTATGCTTTAACGTGTAAGTAAAATTTGTCCAAAAAAATAGGCCGGTTAAGTTATTACTTCCCTTTAAAGTTTTTTTGTGCGCTAATAATTATTTTAGAACAATTTTTAAGGATTTTGGTAACGTGAAATTTTCCGATTCAATCAAGTTGCATTTAAATAATAATAAACTAAGTTGAAATAAAAGATAATATAATAAAATAAAATAAGAAATATCAAAATAAATTAGCATAAAAGACAATATACAAATTTTAATGTAATATCTTTGTAGCAAATTTAATATACAACGTGATAAAAGATAATATAATAAAATAATATAAGAAATATCAAAATAATTTAGCATAAAAGACAATATACAAATTTTAGTGTAATATCTTTGTAGCAAATTTATTTATTTTTTGTTCACTATATGACGTGCTATATCTAAAATGAGCATAAAATCTGGAAATGCAAAAACATTTGGGTCAAATTTGCAATTAATTGTTATAAATAAATAAATTTAGTGAGTTTGAACAAAAGTTGACTCATTATTTCTGATTTATTTTTTTTTAAAGCACCTAAAATAAAAAACAAAGAATCTGTTAAATAAAGACCTATGCTTTTACGTGTAAGTAAAATTTGCCCAAAAAAAAAGGCCGGTTAAGTTATTACTTCTCTTTAAAATTTTTTTGTGCGCTAACAATTATTTTAGAACAATTTTTTAAAGATTTTGTTACAAACCAATATAGGTAATTGGAAACAATGGGAAACAATATTTTATTTCAACAGAAAATGAGCGAAGCAGTAGTTCTCTCACCGTTTGGCGTGTACAAATATATACATATGTAGAGATGAAACATTTGAGCAACGGAACAATTGAGAATTTGGAGCTATATACTCAGGGGGGTTTGTGAACATAATGCGTCCTACAGATGGCAATTTCGATAGTTGCACAGATTTTCGAATTTTCAAACAACTTTTTCTATTAATTATAAACAAATAGAGTAATATTTGTTAACAAAGATAGGCCTATGCACTGCGGCTGATCAATACGAATCGATTCATATAACTTTTATATGATTTTACGTATGCTAAGATGCGAAACAGTCTGTCAGTTGATTGTATGGAAATTTTGTTAGCGTATTAATATATAGATAGTGGGTAATATACTGCCTATGCAATATTTCGACCTAAAATCGAAAACGTTTTTGGGTCGTTTTTTTCGTTTAATATACAGCGTGAAATTTTCCGATTCAATCAAGTTGCATTTAAATAATAATAAAATAAGTTGAAATAAAAGATAATATAATAAAATAAAATAAGAAATATCAAAATAAATTAGCATAAAAGACAATATACAAAGTTTAATGTAATATCTTTGTAGCAAATTTATTTATTTTTTGTTCACTATAAGACGTGCTATATCTAAAGTGATCATAAAATCTGGAAATGCAAAAAACATTTGGGTCAAATTTGCAATTAATTGTTATAAATAAACAAATTTAGCGAGTTTGAACAAAAGTTGACTCATTATTTCTGATTTCATTTTTTTTAAAACACCTAAAATGAAAAATAAATGATCTGTTAAATAAAGACCTATGCTTTTACGTGTAAGTAAAATTTGTCCAAAAAAATAGGTCGGTTAAGTTATTACTTCTCTTTAAAGTTTTTTTGTGCGCTAATAATTATTTTAGAACAATTTTTTAAGGATTGTGGTAACGTGAAATTTTCCGATTCTATCAAGTTGCATTTAAATAATAATAAACTAAGTTGAAATAAAAGATAATATAATAAAATAAAATAAGAAATATCAAAATAAATTAGCATAAAAGACAATATACAAATTTTAATGTAATATCTTTGTAGCAAATTTAATATACAACGTGATAAAAGATAACATAATAAAATAAAATAAGAAATATCAAAATAAATTAACATAAAAGACAATATACAAATTTTAGTGTAATATCTTTGTAGCAAATTTATTTATTTTTTGTTCACTATAAGACGTGCTATATCTAAAATGAGCATAAAATCTGGAAATGCAAAAACATTTGGGTCAAATTTGCAATTAATTGTTATAAATAAATAAATTTAGTGAGTTTGAACAAAAGTTGACTCATTATTTCTGATTTATTTTTTTTTTAAAGCATTTAAATTGAAAAACGAAGAATCTGTTAAATAAAGACCTATGCTTTTACGTGTAAGTAAAATTTTTCCAAAAAAATAGGCCGGTTAAGTTATCACTTCTCTTTAAAGTTTTTTTGTGCGCTAACAATTATTTTAGAACAGTTTTTTAAAGATTTTGGTACAAACCAATATAGGTAATTGGAAACAATGGGAAACAATATTTTATTTCAACAGAAAATGAGCGAAGCAATAGTTCTCTCACCGTTTGGCGTGTAGAAATATACACATACATATGTAGAGATGAAACATTTGAGCAACGGAACAATTGAGAATTTGGAGCTATGTACTCAGGGGGGTTTGTGAACATAATGCGCCCTACAGATGGCAATTTCGATAGTTGCACAGATTTTCGAATTAACAAAAAACTTTTTCTATTAATTATAAACAAATAGAGTAATATTTGTTAACAAAGATAGGCCTATGCACTGCGGCTGATCAATACGAATCGATTCATATAACTTTTATATGATTTTACGTATGCTAAGATGCGAAACAGTCTGTCAGTTGATTGTATGGAAATTTTGTTAGCGTATTAATATATAGATAGTGGGTAATATACTGCCTATGCAATATTTCGACCTAAAATCGAAAACGTTTTTGGGTCGTTTTTTTCGTTTAATATACAACGTGAAATTTTCCGATTCAATCAAGTTGCACTTAAGTAATAATAAACTAAGTTGAAATAAAAGATAATATAATAAAATAAAATAAGAAATATCAAAATAAATTAGCATAAAAGACAATATACAAATTTTAATGTAATATCTTTGTAGCAAATTTAATATACAACGTGATAAAAGATAATATAATAAAATAAAATAAGAAATATCAAAATAAATTAGCATAAAAGACAATATAAAAATTTTAATGTAATATCTTTGTATTCACTATAAGACGTGCTATATCTAAAATGAGCATAAAATCTGGAAATGCAAAAAATATTTGGGTCAAATTTGCAATTAATTGTTATAAATAAATAAATTTAATGAGTTTGAACAAAAGGTGACTCATTATTTCTGATTTCATTTTTTTTAAAGCACCTAAAATGAAAAACAAAGAATCTGTTAAATAAAGACCTTTGCTTTTATGTGTAAGTAAAATTTGTCCAAAAAAATGGGCCGGTTAAGTTATTACTTCTCTTTAAAATTTTTTGTGCGCTAACAATTATTTTAGAACAATTTTTCAAGGATTTTGGTACAAACCAATATAGGTAATTGGAAACAATGGGAAACAATATTTTATTTCAACAGAAAATGAGCGAAGCAGTAGTTCTCCCACCGTTTGGCGTGTACAAATATATACATATGTAGAGATGAAACATTTGAGCAATGCAACAATTGAGAATTTGGAGCTATTTACTCAGGGGGGTTTGTGAACATAATGCGTCCTACAGATGGCAATTTTGATAGTTGCACAGATTTTCGAATTTACAAAAAACTTTTTCTATTAATTATAAACAAATAGAGTAATATTTGTTAACAAAGATAGGCCTATGCACTGCGGCTGATCAATACGAATCGATTCATATAACTTTTATATGATTTTACGTATGCTAAGTATGCGAAACAGCCTATCAATTGATTGTATGGAAATTTTGTTAGCGTATTAATATATAGGTACATATGTTTCTATTCTGAACTGATTTTCGTTTAAATGAAGCAAAGAGGATACAAAGGCTAACACCAATGACCTTGAGTGGGTAATAATGCAGTTTTCCTTCAGATATGGGGATTTTCCTACTGTTTATTTTAAAATAAAGATATAACAGAACAATAAACATAAACACAAGTGCCATTGTAGTAAAAAGCGTTATTACGAAAAAGGGCAGGGTTATTAACGAAATTTTCCAACTTTTACTAGAAATAGCTTATTACCTGCATCTACGCACTTTTACAAAATCTTGTATATAAAAGAAGGCGATTAAACCGATTTAGTCCATTTTTACTAAACATAGTTCCTGCTATAAGGAAAATTTGTGTACCCAATTTTGTTACGATACGTAAATTTTTCTTCGAGTTATGGCTCCCGAAACATAGAAAATTACTTAGTCATAAAAAGGACGGTGCCATGCCCATTTTTTTTAAATTTTAAGTTTTTCCTATTTATTGTTATATATCCATTTGGGAAATCAAATACCTTAATATAAAGCTCTTTTTTGCTAAGATATACTTACTTGCTTACTTAATTGGCGCTTAATCGTCTAAACGGTTATGGCCGTCCAACAAGGCGCGCCAGTCGCTCCTTCGCTCCGCCAACCGGCGCCAATTGGTCACACCAAGGGAGTTTAAATCGTTTTCCACCTGGTCCTTCCAACAGAGTGAGTGCAAAGATATAGCTTATTTTATTCGTCCACGACCTTTTTAAAAATCTTTTATATAAAAGTAGGCGTGGTCCTTAACCGATTTCCTTAATTTTTCTTCAAAGCATTCCTTATGGTAAAGGCAACCTCTCTGCCGAATTTTGTTATGATAAGTGTAACGATTTTTGATTTATGATTAATACTATTTGTAAAATCGATTTTATCACAAGTGAGCGGTGCCTCGCCCATTTTAAAAAATTGTTATCAAGAGTCTCAATATCAATCCACACGTCAAATTTGAACATTCTAGCTGTATTATTCACTAAATAATCAGGTTTTTTGTGTTTCCAAAATGTTATATATATAAAAAGGGCGTGGTTATCATCCGACTTCGCTCATTTTCAATAAAAATCTATTCTAGGTGCAGATAAGCTCGTGTACCAAATTTGGTGAAGATATCTCAATATTTACTCAAGTTATCGTGTTAACGGACAGACGGACGGACGGACGGACATGGCTCAATCAAATTTTTTTTTCGATATTGATGATTTTGAAAATGGAAGTCTACATCTATTCCTTTATACCTGTACAATGAACCGTTATCCAATCAAAGTTCTAATACATGTGTACAAGTCAGGGATGCACCTTAACGTTAAGCTAATCGTTTATCAAAAAATTTCCACCGTTTCCGTTGAAACACTTCGAAATATTATCGATAAAGAAATTATCAAGATAAATTGTATCTCGTTTTTAACCGAAACGAAAAGCTTTCGTTAACGTTAAAACCGTTAACAAAAACGTGATACTTTATGTTTGAATTGTGCTGGCAATGCTATAGCCATGGTGAAGCCGTAAGGTGGTAACAACAAGCGCACATACACACACAAACTCTATGTAATTTGTTTGTGTAATTCGTTGGTGGTAACGTCAAAAATACTCTGAGAAATGTTCGTACTGTCAAAATTCATGAGAAAAGTTGCAATCAGCTTGGCTAATGCTTTCACCATTAATGACTCCGCCATCAATCAGCTTTGCCAGCATAGTTTGAAATTAATAATCAACATAAACGATTTGATTTCGTTTTGATATGGCAGAAAACGAAACGAAATCATTTCGTTAATTTGACGTTCTTAACGTTAATAAACTTAACGAAATGACTTTGTTTCGTTTATTAACGTTAATTACCGTAACGAAATGATATCGGTTCGTTGGTTAAGCATGCCTGGTACAAGTACAGCTGGGTATAAAAATAAGAGTTGTTTGCTGCGTAAAGTCACTATATGCCGTCAGATCTCGAAATGGAAATGTTTTAGGCTAGTTTGATTATATTTATGACTTATGGCGTTTCAAGTGTTTTTGGCTAATTAACGGCTTTTGACTAATCAAATAAAACGTAGCGAATTTTAATTAACACTTTTGAATAACAACAAAGATTCCACGTACGCCAATAGGAAATATATTTTGTTTACTGTTATAATTTTTTTTATACTCAGCTGAGCAGAGCTGACAAAGTATATTAATTGTGTTCGCATAACGATAATCCGTAACGGCATAAACTAATCGAGATAGATATAGACTTCTATATATCAAAATGATCTGGGCGAAAAAAAATTTGATTGAGCCATGTCCGTCCGCCCGTCCGTCCGACTGTCCGTTAACACGATAACTTGAGTAAGTTTTGAGGTATCTTGATGAAATTTGGTATGTATGTTCCTGGGCACTCATCTCAGATCGCTATTTAAAATCAACGAAATCGGACTACAACCACGCCCACTTTTTCGATATATAAAATTGCAAAAACCGAAAAACTGCGATAATTCATTACCAAAGAACGAATAAAGCGATGAAACTTGGTAGGTGGGTTGAACTTGTGACGCAGAATTGAAAATAAGTAAAATTTTGGACAATGGGCGTGGCACCCCCCACTTTTAAAAGAAGGTAATTTAGAAGTTTTGCAAGCTGTAATTTGGCAGTCGTTGAAGATATCATGATGAAATTTGGCAGGAACGTTACTTGTATTACTATATGTATGCTTAACAAAAATTAGCAAAATCGGAGAACGACCACGCCCACTTAAAAAAAAATGTTTTTAAAGTGAAATTTTTACAAAAAATTTAATATCTTTACAGTATATAAGTAAATTATGTCAACATTCAACTCCAGTAATGTTATGGTGCAACAAAATACAAATATAAAAGAAAATTTCAAAAAGGGCTTGGCTCCGCCCTTTTTTATTTAATTCGTCTAGAATACTTTTAATGCCATAAGTCGAACAAAAATTTACCAATAAACAAAAAAAATACCAGATTCCATGCCGATAACTGGTTTCTGTGAAAATGGGCGAAATCGGTCGAAGCCACGCCCAGTTTTTATACACAGTCGACCTTCTATCCTTCCGCTCGGTAATCGATATATCTTTACTAAACTTATATGTACATATTTAATTAGCGAGCTTTGCTCATATTGTTTTATATAATGGTTTTTGTTATTGATATTAGAGAAAAATTGTAAAGTTTATAAACGGCGATGGTTACTAAGACATGTTTCTGAATTTCGCTTCTTCATCAGCTAGCTTTTCGGGAGCTGAGCATTGAACTCGAATCTCCAACATTCATACCAATGCAATGGCAGATACCTTTAGCTACTCAGCTATACGAACGTCCCATTGCTCGCTTTACAATTGGTCTCTAGCTCCCGAAAAGCTCGCTGATGAAGAAGTGATATTCAGAAACATGTCCTAGTAACCATCGCCGTTTGTAAAGTTTACAATTTTTCTCTAATATCAATTTTACTAAATTTAGTTCACGTACTTATCTGAACTCACTTTATCTTGGTATAAAAATGGCCGAAATTCGACTATGACGACACCCGCTTCTTCGATATCGCAAATTACGAAAAATGAAAAAAAACGCAATAATTCTATACCAAACACGAAAAAAGGGATGTAACATAGTAATTGGATTGGTTTATTGACGCAAAATATAGCTTCAGAAAAAACTTTGTATTATGGGTGTGACACCTACCATATTAATTTAATTTAATTTATTTGGATTAAAGTCGACACAGACACAATGCGGTCGACTACTAAGATATATAAAATATAAAATTAACGTTACAATTAAAAATAATTAAATTCAACCATACATATGAAAGAAAGTACAAAATATCAGTGATGATGCAGTTATACAAGTTGTTGTAGTGCGAACACCAGCTTCGCAATGGATTTTTTTTTGGCAAATTTTGCCGGCAAAGTGGTAAATAAAAAGGCACAAAGTGCCTGGACGTTCTGCCAGGAACAACAAAATTTAGTCGACTAACAAGATCAGATGAGTCGATCTCGCCCATAATGAGCTTGTGAATGAACATTACCCCGAGTAAAGTTCTTCGATTTTCTAAAGTTGGCAGATTTATAAGGAGAAGCCTATTTCTATATGGTGGCAAATGCACACTAGAATCCCAGTTAAGACCACGTAGTGCAAATATAATGAATTGCTTCTGTACTGACTCAATACGCTTTATAAAGTTTTAATACCCTGGGCACCAGACACACGAACAATACTCTAAGATTGGTCGTGCCAACGATGTGTAGAGGGTTTTAGTCAGATACGGATCATTAAACTCCTTAGCCCATCGCTTCACAAAACCGAGTATACCCGTTTCTTTGCTTACCATTAATGAAATATGCGTATTAAAGGTCAGTTTAGGATCAAAAAGAACGCCTAGATCACTTACGACAGATATACGCTCCAAAGGCGTGCTGCTTAACGTATACGATGTCAAACTTGGCTTCACTCGGTGAAATGTCATTAGTTAGCACTTCGAGCAATTCAAAACTAGTAAATTTGCAGTACACCAGCATTGAAATGAGTCCAAGTCTGCCTGAAGAAACTCCACACGGGAAGACTCCGAAGGCAAGTATGAGTAACAAAGTTTAACATCATCCGCATACATAAGAGTTCGGGAATGTATGAGAGTTTGTGGTAAGTCCTTTATAAACTAGGTAAAAAGTAACGGACCCAAATGACTACCCTGAGGCACACCAGACGTTACATCAAACAACCTAGAAAGACTGGTTTTAAACAAAACTTGTTGAGTCCGATTCGCGAGATAGCTTTCGAGCCATGCAAGTAAATGCTTCGGAAATCCAAGTAAATCAAGTTTGTAAATTAAAAGGTCATGACTGACAGAGTCAAACGCTTTACTAAAGTCGGTATAAATCACATCCGTTTGCCTATTGTTTAAAAATCCATCCATTACAAAAGAAGTAATCTCTAGCAAGTTGGTAGTAGTTGATCTACGCGACACAAAACCATGCTGGCAGGGCGATAATTTGGAGCTACACATGTGTTGAAGTTGACATGTAATTATTCGCTCAAATGTTTTGGGAATAGCTGAAAGCTTAGCTATACCTCTATAGTTCTCAATATTAGACCTACTACCTTTTTGTGCAAAGGTATATTAAATGATTTCTTCCAAATCATTGGAAAAGTGGCAGATTCCACAGATAATTCGAATAATTTATGTATCGGCTCAGATAAGTTAACTGCACAGTATTTGAGTACACAACTAGGAACACCATCTGGACCCGGAGAAAAAATCGGTTTCAAACCGAGAAACCGAGTGTTGACCGGGTTGAAAACGTTTAGATGAGTAGGTCGACGTGAAGAATTCCGCAAATAATTCCGCAATATCATTATCAGAACTAGCATTCTTGCAACCAAAAGAAAAGGTAGCTGGAAAACCAGATGTTTTCCTCTTGGAATTAACAAAACTGTAAAATCTTTTCGGATTGTTGAAAAATTTAAATTTACAACTGCTTAAGTACAACTTATAACATTGTTGGTTTAGATAATGAAAGTTGCAACGAGCAACCGAATATTTAGAAAAATCGGCAGAAGATACTGATCTCTTGAAACGTTTATAAAGCCTACATTTAACATTATTGAGTTTTATAAGTTGTCTTGTGAACCAAGGTGGTTTACTTGTTCCAGCACTAACACATCGAAGGGGAACACAGCTTTCAAAGAAGCCATCAAGAATACCGTAAAGTAATGAAGTCGCTGAGTCGACGTCATTACTCGAATAAAGATAAGACCAGTCATGAGTAGCAATCAATTCGTTGAGCTTTATGAAGTCCGCCTTATAAAAACATCTTGAGCGGGACCGAGATTTTAATTTTGTAAAGCACAGCTCCTTAGGAGGTTGAACAATATCAATTGCTATTTCAAGCGTAGGATGTAAGGGATCTTCTGGTACAGATAAAGGAGAAATACGATTGAGAGCAATACCCACTGATTCATCCACAAATACCAGATCAAAAATCTTGTTTTTACAATTAAAACATTGTTGATCTGTACGAGAGATGTATCTAAAATATTCTTAACGAAATCATGCTGACAGGTGGGAGTCAAAGTGTTTGAGTTGCTCAAGCTAATTCAATTTACCGATGGTAAGTTGAAATCACCAAGAACGACTAAGCGATCTTTGTCTTGCAACTGAGAGTACAAGTTTCGAATAGCTAAATTATGGCAATTGTAAACATACATATCCGACCGGGGCGGAATATATGAGCAACAAATATATAAGCTAAAACATCGCAGTTAAATCTTTAAGAAAACGAAAAAGTTCTGCAGGCCGAAATCAAAAGCCCTTGGAATATTGGCAGGAATACTGTTCGTGGTATTACATATATAAATAAATTAGCGATACCCGACAGATGAAGTTCTGGGTCACCCTGGACCACGTTTTGGTCGATATCTCGAAAACGCATTCACATACAAATAGGGACCACTCCCTTTTAAAACCCTCATTAATACCTTTAATTTGATGCCCATATCGTACAATCGCATTCTAGAGTCACTCCTGGAGCCCTATTCAGTAACTATGAGTTTTGGAATCTACATTTTTCTTTCATACAAATTATATGAAGAAAAAGTGTACATTTTAAAACTCACAGTTACTTAAAAGGGCCCCTGGTCCACTTTTATGACGATATCTCGAAAAGGCGTCCACCTATAGAACTAAGGCCCACTCCCTTTTAAAATACTCATTAACACCTTTCATTTGATACCCATATCGTACAACCACATTCTATAGTTACCCCTGGTCCACCTCTATGGCGATATCTCGAAAAGACTCCACCTGTAGGACTAAGGCCCACTCCCTTTTAAATAATCACTAACACCTTTAAGTTGATACCCATATCGTACAAACGCATTCTAGAGTTACCCCTGGTCCACCTTTATGGCGATATCTCGAAAACGTGTCCACCTATAGAACTATGGCCCACTCCCTTTTAAAATACTCTTTCATACCCATGTCATACAAACACATTCCAGGGTTACCCTGGGTTCATTTTCCTACATGGTGATTTTCCCTTATTTTGTTTCCAAAGCTCTCAGCTGAGAATGTAATGATCGGTTGCACCCGAACTTAGCTTTCCTTACTTGTTTTTTTTTTTTTTTTGTTTATGAAGAAAGTGTTTACATACTGACATATGACTTTATAACAATAGTTTAATTAGGTAAAAATAAGAGCTGTTTGCTGCGTAAAGTCACTATATGCCGTCAGACAAAACGTAGCGAATTCTAGTTAACACTTTGGAATATCAACAAAGATCCCACGTACGTCAATAGGAAATATATTTTGTTTACTGTTATGTTGTTGTTTTTTTGTTTATGAAGGAAGTGTTTACACAGTGACATATGGCTTTATAACAATAGTTTAATTAGTTAAATTTTAATTAATTAGTTAAAAGAAGTTGGAACACCTGCAGAACGATTTCTGCACTTCATAGAAAATCCTGGTCACAAAAATTAAGAATTATTCGTCAAAGTGTATAACGTTCTGATGTCACTGGATTTGGTTATTATGGATGGATTGTCGGTGGCGTAACAATAGGGTAGAGGGCAATCTTGTGATACCGCAGCAAGCATGTCTGGAATTTACAGCGGACTTCAAGCTCGAATAAAAGAAATTAATGATTACGCAGACTATTCACCATGCGGACGGCATAATGTCCTAGTACACATGCAGCAGAAAGTTGTACAGAAGCTTCTGCTTATTTCGCAGTACAGAGCGTCTTTACTTTTTTTACGGGATCGACTCATCGCTGGGAAGTAAATGTGTTTGATTGCAGTCAATCTGAACATCGACAGCGTGCGTTGAAGTCACTATCATTTGAATTATTTTACACAGAAACGGTTGCAGCATTAGTAGCAATTGAAGAAGACCCACATGAAAAAGCAATAACCAGAAAATAAGCTAGAGGTATGCGTATTCAACTGGAACTTTTGGAGTCTGCATTCATGCAAGGCTTGTGGAGCTTCCTATTAACGTCATTCAATGCGGTGAGCAAGAAATTGCAAATTGTGAATACGGCTATTTCTGATCATATTGTTCAACGGACTCATCAATGTTGTTCCTGAAACTCGTGAAGAATTCGATCTGTATGAAGAGGAAGCGCTCTTTATTTCAACGATTCAGGAATACAAAACGCGTAGAAGAAATCGAAATGTACGACATGTTGAAAATGGGAATCCTTGTATTCAATTAATTGTCCGTGACAAATTTCGTATCAACACGTTCAACGTTATCTTGGGTCGTACATTGGCAGAATTGACACAAAGATGGGAGGCTTATCAAAAAATCTATTCTAAATTTCTCTTATCGCTGATACGAGTATGAAATATCTAAGCAACAAAGAATTACGTACGATATCCACTATATTGAGCAACTACAACGCCCAATATCTTGAGGAAAATTTGGGAAATGAAGTGGTCTTTTTCAAGGCATATTGCATAGAAAAGAACATTTCAAATTATTCTCCGCTGGAACTGTTGATAACGCTGACACAGGATAGTTTGCATATCTCTTCCCTAATGTTGACATTGCGTTGCGAATGTTTGTTTCAATTCCTACTGCAAATTGTAGGGCAGAGAGGTCGTTTTCTGTTTTAAAACGCGTGAAAAACTTCCTCAGATCTTCATTGGGCGAAGACAAACTGAATGCTCTTGTGTTGTTGACGATAGAATCAGAATTGTTTTTATCTATCGATTGTGATGATATCATTTGAGAATTCGCAGCTGAAAAATCAAGACGCAAAGAAATGTAAATGAGGAATGTTTGGAAAAAAGTTAAGGTTAAATACCTCAGTAATGCAAATGTCGATTATATTTCATTATGTATTTCATTAATAACAAACCACACTTTAATAAAGCACTGAAAATCGCAGAAATTGTGTTATATATTATTATTGTGAAAAAAACATGAAAAAATTGTAAGTGCGGCAAGTTATGTATTGCCTAGGGTTGGCGAATATTCAAATCCGCCCTTGCTGAAGGGTTAGGAGTTCGCTCGACGCCACTTTACTGTGTTGGAGTTTTATCTGTAAGATTCGCAGCACCATTGGGCTGTTTGTTTCCCCTCCAGCACCTTCGTCCTCCCCTAGCCCTTTTGGAAAATATTTTGTATTTTAATTTAGTTAATAATTTGGGCAACATTTAAACAACGTGACATCAGGACGGACAATGCGACAGCTGTTTCGTCTATGCATTGTAAATCTATTCAAAGCCTTTTCTCACGAACCCGCACTTCTAAGAAGGTTGGACGGTTACAAACTTATCCCAATTGCCTTCCTTGCATATTTTATTCTTTGCACAGTACATACATATATATATTTTGTATAATATCATTAGATAAATTATGCTTCTGTTTTTCAGCGGTTTCAAAGAAACTAATATTTGTATTAATTCACCAATGTTGTCTCTTTCTATGATTGCCCTAAGTACTTTTAAATTTATGAAAACATTTATTTAAGCAATTTTTTATTCTTGGTATTTCTCTAATTAGAACAAAGCAAATATTAGATTCCCTGAAACCGCCTAAAACAAAGAGTATAACTTTTGCGCATGATATTACACGAAATATACATACTGTGCAAAGAATAAAACAAGTAAGGAAGGCTAAACTCGGGTGTAGCGGAACATTACATACTCAGCTGTCAAACTACAGCTTTTAAATTACCTTCTTTTAAGAGTGGGCGGTGCAACGCCCATTGTCCAAAATTTTGCTAATTTTCTATTCTGCGTCATAAGGTCAACCCACCTACCAAGTTTCATCGCTTTATCCGTCTTTGGTAATGAATTATCGCACTTTTTCGGTTTTTCGAAATTTTCGATATCGAAAATGTGGGCGTGGTTATAGTCCGGGTAGTAGTGCAGTTTACGGTACCCACCCTAAAGTTGGGTCAAGATTTCCGAGTCAAGTATCAAAAGATGCGTATTAATCTCGAGAACAATAATCCGAAGGCGGAAAAGAAAAATTTGATCTCTGTCCGGAGATATTTGCAGTTGAAGTTGGCGATTTTCATGTGGTTGTTGTTGTGTTCGTACCCACAAAAAAAATTGTGTATCACCGTGGCGGTAGCCACGGTTATACCACACACCCGGACTTGGCATGGCGTAGCCCAGGGTTATTTATTATAAGTGCGGCCAAAGGCCGCCAACGCAGAAAGGTGTTCTGCGCAAAAATACTATGGATCCCAACCTCGGTTTCGGAGGGTCCCGCGGGTTTTTTTCGGTTTTTCGTTAATAACTTTTGAACGGGTAAAAAAAGTTAACTTCGGATTCTTGATCTAGACGTGAATACGCGTCTTTTGATGCCTCACTGGAAAATCTTGGCGCAAATTTCGGTGGGTACCGTAAACTGCACTATTACCATAGTCTGATTTCGTTCATTTTAAATAGCGATCTGAGGTGAGTTCCCAGGAACTTAATACCAAATTTCGTTAAGATACCTCAAAATTTACTCAAGTTATCGTGTTTACGGACAGACGGACTGACGGACGGACATGGCTAAATGAATTTTTTTTCGGCCAGGTCATTTGCTCAGCTGAGTGTAATATGCAAGAAGGTAATTGGGATAAGTTTAGAACAACTGAGGCAGAAAGTGGCTAAATGTGTCCACTACCGGGGGAAAATTCTTTGAAGAGATTTACAAGGTATAACTGAAAGCAATCTCCGCTTAGACCACGTTTGTTTAAACATGCCCAACTCTTTTCATATGTTCCATCCCTGGGATCTAGATTACTTCCTGTCATAATTTTTCGTTTCTATTATATTGTGTGCTTCCAATTAGAGATTGTACTCTGGAGGTTGCACTTTTTCTTTGAAAAAAAAAGAAACAAAATAACAAATCCGCATCTCTAAAATTTGTTCATAAGCACTGATCACTGAGGGGTAAATTTATATGGGAAATCTAGTTATATAATTTACGATTAGGAGTTAAGTACGCAAATGAAGGTAATCTCGTTATATGTAAACTAGGTCTTACTTAATAAAAATTTTGTAGATTAGTTAACTACTTGATATATAAATTAATATTGATTTGAATACGTATAAAATATGACTTTGGCCGTTATGGTTTTTAGCCACAGATCTGACAGTCCGTCCATATCGACTGTTGGCGATTCCGCCTCTGTAGCATTTTACTGGGACATATATTTTGGCACTCTATATTGCATTGTAATCGAATTCTGAAGTAGGGTCCAAATTTCAAGTTTTCTAAATATGTATATGAATCCGTGCTCCACCTAGTAATGTTCTAAACGTTTTAATAATTCAGCGTGACGTGGATTTGCACAAAAACCGCTGGATTCAAGACGCGGCTAGTGAATTTTTTCCATTATCTTGCGTAACCGAGTCCGGAATTATGCTTCAAATGTAAGGTCTAAAGCTCAAGGGTAAAAACCGATCGCAAGATGTTTTGAAAATAACCGGACAAGCAAGACATCATCGGTCCCATGAAGGACTGAAATGTTTCATTATTTACGTTGATGACTAACCTAACAGAAATATTTAAGATAGTCTTTCCTGTCAAACAAATGTTCGTATAATGTGCTAGTTTTAAAAACTAAAACTGAATTGCTTTTTATGGTAAATCGAACCTGGCTTGTTTGCATTAGTGACGAAATTGAAGCAACTAAAATTTTTTTTACCTTTGGCCATAGTGTGAGATGCACAGTGGTCGGTTCCATAGGCCAAAAATAAAAAAATCAAAGTGAAAAGTTTGTCACCAAATGTGCCGTTAGTATCTCTTATTAGAACAGCCTTTTAAAAGGTATATTTGTTTTTGTTGTATTAGAACAGTAATCTTTAAGAATCGCTTCAAAAGTGAGGTTATAGTATTAGTTGGTTTTGCAGTGTGAGCAAGTTAAAAATAAAGTGCAAGTAGAAATTAATATTGAAGTCCAAGGTATTTACTTCATTTTGAAATAATTTTATTGTCTTTAAATTGTTGTTTTTTTTTTTTTTTGTTATATAAAATTTCACCAGTGCCTTTATTAGTGTTGCATAAATATTTCAAATTCAACTAAAGTTTTAGTTGGGTTCCTCATCGACCCTCACGTTGGGACTTACATCTTATTATTAGTCAAGGTTTCAGGATGCCAAAGTGTTAATATCAGCTGCCACTTTCTGCCACTAACTATGTTTTGCGACAGTTTTCTGATAGCGTCACCCTTATAAATTATTGTCGTATGTCATACGTGCTTATATAGAACATACGACATTATATTTAGCCTGTCGACGATATGCGAATGTAAACTTTTGTGTGTGTTTTTTGTTTTGTTATTGTTATGTATGCAAGATCTTTTAATAACTTTAATTTCTTTATTTAATCCTATGAAACATTGTATTTGCGATAGGCACATCTTACCACTTCCCCCCACTTCTACTTACTTTTTGTATGCATGCGGTGAAAGTGGGTGGTTGTGGCTCGGTATAAAGGTATCACCCGCACCAATTTTATGAAAAAATAATTCTCACATAGTTGTGACCAAAGTTTCAAGTTGATATCTCTACGGGAAGTATTTTTGGCCACCAAATCCATATAAGACCGACCAGTATGGGATGGCTCGATTTTAAAGAAAATATTTTTATAATTTTACCAAAAAATATTAATTTCAGTAACAGCGATATTTATCCGTGATTTTGACTGAAAAATGATAGAACGGCAATCCGATCCAAATCCCTGATAACACTGTTCATGCTATTACCGTGACATTTTTGTGCACACAAACCTCAACAACCAAAGTAATTTTTCCTCATTTTTGAGAAGAGCGTTTAAATGTTCAAATCGTTACTTGAAATCAGGAAATTAAGACACCCTGGCAATATTTACGCTAGATTAGGTTATGTTGAACCGGCCGGTCCATGAGAACCTCAAATAGACTGAATGAATCCGTAGTGTTACCAGAAATTTGTTTTAACGACCAAAATTAAAAACCCCTATCAAAAACCAGGACCTACGTTATAAAATAACTCCGTCCTCTTGGCAAATACTAGAAGCCTTCTAGGACTTAAGCCACTTCCTGCTTCTAGATCTGACAGCTGTATCACTCCTAATTTAGGTGCTGCGCTATGCGAGATTATTGCCTTAAATGCTGCTTGACTGTCGATATAAAAGTTAACACGCTTGCAGTTTAAGCTGTCCTCTTCCAGTGTTTCTACTGCTTTGGTTACGGCTAATATTTCCGCCTGGAAAACGCTGCAGTATTCTAACACCTTGCAGGAACTGTTTATTTCGAGATCAGCACAGTATAATGCAGACCCCACTCCTTCCAATACTTTAGAGCTGTTCAAGCAACCTTGAACATTTTTTCTTATTTACAAGATAAAAGCAATTAACAGATTCTTAAATACACTCCACTATTAGAAACTATATTTTAGCACTCTTTCCTCTTGCAAATTTCTCGTAGTAGGGTCCTCCCCAAAGAATCTATGCGAGGCGAGTCTTTCCTCGTGGAAACGGGGCCAGTGGAACATGACGTGTTCTGCGTTTTCTAACTCCGTGTTACACATTGGGCAAAGAGGATCTTCCTCTATCCTACGCTTTCATAAATACTCTTTGAAACCGTCATGTCCAATCATTATCTGCGTGGGATAGTAGTTCAGTTCGCCGTGATTCCGCTCATTCTATTGAGCTACGTTCCAAATTAGCGTGAAGGTCCAACGCCCTTTACTCGAGGCCTCCCGCCGTTCTTGCCACTTAGCTATTGTTTGTGTCCTTGCTCTTTTCTTGGCTTCTGCAGATGGTCGCTCGATATTATTGTTATACAGACCGGCCATTTCGCTTGCCAGTAAGTCCACTGGGATTTTCCGGGTTAGAACCAGGATCGCGTCGTCGGACACCGTCCGACAAGCACTTGCAATTTTTAAAGCTGCAAGTCGGTACGGAGCTAATATATCTTTTTGATGGGTTCGTTTAGGTCCATGTCACACTGGTGCTGCGTATAGTATTATTGAGCTGGTTACTGTGGGCAATAGCTGACGTGTATCTTCGCTCGGACCACCAATGCTAGGCATTATTCGCATAAGTGTTCCATTAACTTGGGTAACTTTCTCTCCCACAGCTCTGGAGTTCTCTTTGAAAGTAAACTTAGAGTCAACGTGCACTCCTAAGTATTTTAGAGAATCTTTGAAGTGATTTGATGATCTCCGACAGTTAAGACTAACTCGTTGGCCAACCGTTTGGAGCTTACTAATACCACTTCCGTCTTTTGGCTAGCCAACTCCAGCCCCGTATTGGTCCGCCATTCATTTATTCTTCCTGCAGCGTCTTTACATAATGCTTGAAGCAGGTCCAGTTTCTTGGCGACTACTACCACTGTAATATCATCAGCGTATCCCACAATTTTCGTGTTTTCTGGTAGATCAATCTTTAGCACCCGTCACACATTACATTCCAAAGCGTTGGACCGAGAACAGATCCCTGTGCGACGCCTCCAGTGATTTTGTACTCTTCTGCCCCTTGATCCGTGTCAAAAAGAAGTACTCTGTCTTTAAGATAGCTACTTATTATTTTGCGTTAGTAAGCTGGTGTGTCGAAGTTTCGCAGCGCTGCCATTATCTGCATCCAGTTCGCAGTGTTAAAAGCATTTTTGATGTCCAACGTAATCAGTGCACTGAACGTCCTTTTATTGTGGCCTCTAGAGATAGCTTCTCTAGCTATATTGACGACTGTTTGTATTGCATTTACGGTGGATCTTGATTTGCGAAATCCATATTGATTATTCGATAAGCCACCTGGTCTTTCTAGAGTCAGCTGTAGGCGCTCACTAATTATACGCTCGAAAATCTTTCCTAGGGAATCCAGCATACAAAGTGGCCTATATGAGGATGGTTGGTCTGGCTGTTTACCACGTTTCAGCAATAGGACAAGTCTTTGTGGTTTCCACGGGCGAGGGAACACGCCTTCTTGCATAATTGAAAAATAAATGAACGGCACGATAACCTCCGAAGAGATTTAAGGCCGGCATCTGCAAGGCAGATGAGTTTTCACTGAGTGATTTCCATGGCAGTAATATGCTCGGAGTGCTTGCCAAACACTGCCGAGGAGCGACCCCGCTTAGAAAAACTTTCTTCTAATTGAAAAAACTTGTTTCTAAAGTCTTGATGTTGCTTTAACCGGGACGTGAGCCCAGGGTGCTCGGTATGGTAGGCGGAGCACGCTGTCATCACACCACGGCGGCCACCTTCTTGGATACAGGCAATAAAAAGATCAGTAAATTATGTAGGCCTAGTTGTGATCGCGGTTTTAAGGGCTATGTTTGGTACTCCATCGGGTCCTGGGGATTTGTTATCAGCAACTTTTTTGCAGCGTTCAGCACCTCTTGCTCTGTAATTTGCGGATTTTCCGTACTTTCGACATCCTTGCTTGAATAAGTCCATCGATCTTGCGCCGGCAAAAGTGTTACAACAATAGTATTCATCAGTATCGTGCACGTAGGTTGCTGTGATATCGGTCCTTTAACTTTGGCCATTACAATTCTGAATGCTGATCCCCAAGGATCTAGGTCGACATTATCCAGCAGTTCCCTAAAATATAACTACTTGCTCTTTTTTATAGCGTTTTTAAGTGCCTTTCTTTGTGCGACATAGGTGCTGTGTAACTCCGCATATCGTGGTGATGAGCGTGCCCTCTGCGCAATTCTTCGTGCTTTGTAACATTTTCTAAGCTCTTCCGCAATTTCGTCATTCCAACAATATACCGGAGTGCGCTGGGCTTTTCCGCGACTTGTCTACGCTCTTTAGGGGGATGCTGAAGCTGATATACGCATGGTTGCAGAAGGATGTTCTTTCAAGAGCCATTCAATCATACCTTGATATATCACCTTCGGAGCTCAATGTTATATCAAGAACATTGCCGGATGTTGAACCAATGTATGTAGGGACACTTCCCCCAAAATAGAGATTCGCCTCTCTCGTTCGTAACTGCTCCTCCCCACGCATTGTGGTACGCATTTGCATCCGCGCTTATGACCAACCGCCCTTTGCGCCCTCCGTCCTGTACTAGCCTCTTGCACTGCATCGGTGGAGCCTCCACAGCATGGGCCATGTAGCAGGATGCCAGGATAAATGATAATGACTACAGCTCGCATCCGTCATTCCGTTTGCACGTAGTAGACGCCAAACCCTACGCGCTGAATCCAGGAACATTCCTCCCGATGACAGCCACGATCAGCGCCTGGATCAGCGCCACGTCAAACGAACCCACCTCAAGGGTTAGGAGGAGTTCGCTCGACGCCACTTTAATGTGTTGGAGGTTTATCTGTAAGAATCGCAGCACAATTGGGCTGTTTGTTCCCCCTCCAGCGCATTCGTCGTGAGGTCTTCTCCTCCCCTTTCCCTTTTGCCTTAGAGTATTCACTATTTACGCTAGATGTAAGAAAATATTTTGTATTTTAATTTATTTAATTATTTCGGAAACATTTAAACAACGTGACATCAGGACGGATAAGGCGACAGCCGTTTCGTCTATGCATTGCAAATTTATTCAAAGCCTTTTCTCCCGGAAGTGGGACTCGAATCCGAACTTCTAAGAAGGTTGGACAATTACAAACTTATCCCAATCGCCTTCCTTGCATATTTAATTATTTGCACAGTACATATGTATGTATATTTCGTATAATATTATTAGATAAATTTTGCTTCTTGTTTTTCAGCGGTTTCAGAGAAACTAATATTTGTATTAATTCACCAATGTTGTCTATATCTATGATTGCTCTAATTTCTTTTAAATTTATAAAAACATTTATTTAAGCGATTTTTAATTCTTGGTATTTCTCTAATTAGAACAAAGCAAATATTAGATTCCCTGAAACCGCCTAAAATAAAGAGCATAACTTTTGAACATGATATTATACGAAATATACATACAGAGCAAAGAATAAAACAAGTAAGGAAGGCTAAGTTTGGGCGTAACTGAACATTACATACTCAGCTGCCAAATTACAGCTTGCAAAAGTTTTAATTTACCTTCTTTGAAAGTGGGCGGTGCAACGCCCATTGTCCAAAATTCTGCGTCATAAGGTCAAGGTATACCCCCTGGTGGAATTCCAAATGCTAGAAAGAATTTTGCTCTTCCATCGAGTTAACTAAAGAATCTTCCAGAATTGGTAAAATTCTCTCGAAGGAGAAATCCTGTCCCTCCTTCTTGAGGAAAGAAGATGGATCATGGACAGGGAGCTCTGCTGAAACAATGGAGCTGCTGGTAAAAACGCACTTTCCATGCTGTAGTTCTGGCCAAATGGAACCGAGGGAGTATACAGTGGCAATGCCCTCCCTCCGATTAATAAATGAACTTATAACGGAAAAAAAGATAGAATGTCCCACCCACGTCCTTATGAATGCGGCTTCCCTACTCGGCAAGCGTGTTTCAAGCTGAGATTTTCGCTATCCAAGAGTCGTGTAAAGCGTTAATGAATATCAATGGTATTGGTAACAGGGTAGCCATTTTCTGCGATAACCAGGTGGCTCTTGGAGCCCTCGGGTCAGAGACGATATCACCAAACCTGGTTGGGCAGTGTAGGGAGAGCGCCATGATTTTGGCGAGCCGGCAGATCGTTACCCTGATATGGGTGCCGAGGCATCGAAACATACAGGGTAACGAGATGGCGAATAAGCTGGAACGGCGAGTTTCATCGCTTTATCCGTCTTTGTTAATGAATTATCCCACTTTTTCGCTTTTGAAATTTTCGATAAAGTGGGCGTAGTTATAGTCCGATTTCGTTCATTTTAAATAGCGATCTGAGATGAGTGCCCAGGAACTTAATACCAAATTTTATTAAGATACCTCAAACTTTACCCAAGTTATCGCGTGTAATATGTAAGGAAGGCAATTGGGATAAGTTTGGAACCACTGAGGCAGAAAGTGGCTAAATGCGTTTGTAACAGTTCAGTCCCGGGAAAAACGTCGTTCAAGAGATTTACAAGGTATAACCGAAAGCAATGAGGGCAATCTCCGCTTAGGCCACGTTTATTTACAAATTCCATAATCTTTAAATATGTTCCATCCCTGTCAAACTTTCACGTTTCTCTTATAATTTGTGCTGCCAATTAGAGATTACACTCTGGAGGTTGCACTTTTTCTTTGAAAAAAAAGAAACAAAATAATAAATCCGCATTTCTAAAATTTGTTCATAATCACTGATCACTGAGAGGTAAATTTATATGGTTATATAATTTGCAAAATGGTTTTTGTTAGACTAATTTCAAAATAACACTTCTATTGTTCGACAGATAGCGTGCTTAATCAAAACTGATTCTCGCGCCTCTACTGTTGTCGCCTTTTATACTGTCTGGTTTCCTCGTTGCATACTTCAAGGCTTTTCCATTCCAGAACTTACTAGTTATTTAACAGCTACAAAATCACCAGCCACAACTATGTTTATAGCTTCTCATATGCGCGTGAGTAATACTTGCACAAATTATTGCCCTCTCTTGTGAGCACCTCAGATAAGATATATGCATGTGCTTGTGCGTTGCTTCTCCGCTGCGTGTACGTATATATGTGTAGACATAATTATTGAATTAATTATGTGCATCAAGTCACTGCTTAGCATCGGCTTAGAGATGATAGTATCCCTTAGTGCTGCTACTATTCGTTACCTTATAAAATATGACTTTGGCTTTTATGGTTTTTAGACACAGATCTGACAGTCCGTCTATATCGACTGTTAGCGATTCCGTTTGAATATCCGCCTCTGTAGCATTTTACTGGGATATACATTTTGGCACTCTATATTGCATTGTAATCGAATTCTGAAGTAAGGTCTAAATTTCAAGTTTTCTAAATATGTATATGAATCCGTGCTCCACCTAGTAATGTTCTAAAAGTTTTAAGTATTCAGCGGGACGAGGATTTGCACAAAAACCGCTGGATATATGACCCGGCTGGTGAATTTTAATACTGCACAGCTGCTTTTCTACATATTACACACGCTTTTGATCGCGTATGGCATGACAGACTTCTCTATAAAGTAAAATACACCCTGCCTATAAACTACTTCTTATTTATACAATCATATCTAAAAGATCGTTATTCCTTCGTTAAACAAGGTATGGAGCAGACTGTCCTTTATGAGTGCTTAGCAGGTGTCCCGCAAGGCAGTGTAATGGGTCCAATACTTTATCTACTTTACACGTATGACTTACCAATAACAGAAGGCGTCACTATAGGCACGTTTGCCGATGATACTGCAGTGGTTGGGCGGACTTTTGGAGGGTATTAATCCGTTGGGTGTTATTATTATTATTATAGCCGTTGACCCTAATCCTAGCGTGGCTTCACCCGAGCTCCGAGGAAGTGTAAATAAAATTACCCATTGGCTGAAAGAACGGAGGATCAAATCCAATGAATCAAAATCCGTTCAAGTAACGTTTACTACCAGACGTAACACTTGCCCACCCGTTAAACTCAACGATATTAATATACCACAAAGCGACGAAACTAAGTACCTTGGAATGCACCTCGACAGAAAATTTACTTGGAGGACCCACATATTCAAATATTACTTGGCACGTTTATATCTGCTGCAGATCCCCACAGTAGTATTACATATGTCCAAATGAGTGAATAAGAATGAATATAAATAAATATAAAATATATAAATAAGTATACCAAGGGCTTTTATTTTGTTGAATATGTGGGTCCTCCAAGTAAATTTTCTGTCGAGGTGCATTCCAAGGTACTTAGTTTCGTCGCTTTGTGGTATATTAATATCGTTGAGTTTAACGGGTGGGCAAGTGTTACGTCTGGTAGTAAACGTTACTTGAACGGATTTTGATTCATTGGATTTGATCCTCCGTTCTTTCAGCCAATGGGTAATTTTATTTACACTTCCTCGGAGCTCGAGCGAAGCCACGTTAGGATTAGGGTCAACGGCTATAATAATAATAATAACATCCAACGGATTAATACCCTCCAAAAGTCCGCCCAACCACTGCAGTATCATCGGCAAACGTGCCTATAGTGACGCCTTCTGTTATTGGTAAGTCATACGTGTAAAGTAGATAAAGTATTGGACCCATTACACTGCCTTGCGGGACACCTGCTAAGCACTCATAAAGGGCAGTCTGCTCCATACCTTGTTTAACGAAGGAATAACGATCTTTTAGATATGATTGTATAAATAAGAAGTAGTTTATAGGCAGGGTGTATTTTACTTTATAGAGAAGTCCGTCATGCCATACGCGATCAAAAGCGTGTTTAATATGTAGAAAAGCAGCTGTGCAGTATTAAAATTCACCAACCGGGTCATATATCCAGCGGTTTTTGTGCAAATCCTCGTCCCGCTGAATACTTAAAACTTTTAGAACATTACTAGGTGGAGCACGGATTCATATACATATTTAGAAAACTTGAAATTTAGACCTTACTTCAGAATTCGATTACAATGCAATATAGAGTGCCAAAATGTATATCCCAGTAAAATGCTACAGAGGCGGATATTCAAACGGAATCGCTAACAGTCGATATAGACGGACTGTCAGATCTGTGTCTAAAAACCATAAAAGCCAAAGTCATATTTTATAAGGTAACGAATAGTAGCAGCACTAAGGGATACTATCATCTCTAAGCCGATGCTAAGCAGTGACTTGATGCACATAATTAATTCAATAATTATGTCTACACATATATACGTACACGCAGCGGAGAAGCAACGCACAAGCACATGCATATATCTTATCTGAGGTGCTCACAAGAGAGGGCAATAATTTGTGCAAGTATTACTCACGCGCACATGAGAAGCTATAAACATAGTTGTGGCTGGTGATTTTGTAGCTGTTAAATAACTAGTAAGTTCTGGGATGGAAAAGCCTTGAAGTATGCAACGAGGAAACCAGACAGTATAAAAGGCGACAACAGTAGAGGCGCGAGAATCAGTTTTGATTAAGGACGCTATCTGTCGAACAATAGAAGTGTTATTTTGAAATTAGTCTAACAAAAATCATTTTGCAAATTATATAACCATACAAATTTACCTCTCAGTGATCAGTGATTATGAACAAATTTTAGAAATGCGGATTTATTATTTTGTTTCTTTTTTTTCAAAGAAAAAGTGCAACCTCCAGAGTGTAATCTCTAATTGGCAGCACAAATTATAAGAGAAACGTGAAAGTTTGACAGGGATGGAACATATTTAAAGATTATGGAATTTGTAAATAAACGTGGCCTAAGCGGAGATTGCCCTCATTGCTTTCGGTTATACCTTGTAAATCTCTTGAACGACGTTTTTCCCGGGACTGAACTGTTACAAACTCATTTAGCCACTTTCTGCCTCAGTGGTTCCAAACTTATCCCAATTGCCTTCCTTACATATTACACGCGATAACTTGGGTAAATTTTGAGGTATCTTAATAAAATTTGGTATTAAGTTCCTGGGCACTCATCTCAGATCGCTATTTAAAATAACGAAATCGGACTATAACTACGCCCACTTTATCGAAAATTTCAAAAGCGAAAAAGTGGGATAATTCATTAACAAAGACGGATAAAGCGATGAAACTCGCCGTTCCAGCTTATTCGCCATCTCGTTACCCTGTATGTTTCGATGCCTCGGCACCCATATCAGGGTAACGATCTGCCGGCTCGCCAAAATCATGGCGCTCTCCCTACACTGCCCAACCAGGTTTGGTGATATCGTCTCTGACCCGAGGGCTCCAAGAGCCACCTGGTTATCGCAGAAAATGGCTACCCTGTTACCAATACCATTGATATTCATTAACGCTTTACACGACTCTTGAATAGCGAAAATCTCAGCTTGAAACACGCTTGCCGAGTAGGGAAGCCGCATTCATAAGGACGTGGGTGGGACATTCTATCTTTTTTTCCGTTATAAGTTCATTTATTAATCGGAGGGAGGGCATTGCCACTGTATACTCCCTCGGTTCCATTTGGCCAGAACTACAGCATGGAAAGTGCGTTTTTACCAGCAGCTCCATTGTTTCAGCAGAGCTCCCTGTCCATGATCCATCTTCTTTCCTCAAGAAGGATGGACAGGATTTCTCCTTCGAGAGAATTTTACCAATTCTGGAAGATTCTTTAGTTAACTCGATGGAAGAGCAAAATTCTTTCTAGCATTTGGAATTCCACCAGGGGGTATACCTTGACCTTATGACGCAGAATTTTGGACAATGGGCGTTGCACCGCCCACTTTCAAAGAAGGTAAATTAAAACTTTTGCAAGCTGTAATTTGGCAGCTGAGTATGTAATGTTCAGTTACGCCCAAACTTAGCCTTCCTTACTTGTTTTATTCTTTGCTCTGTATGTATATTTCGTATAATATCATGTTCAAAAGTTATGCTCTTTGTTTTAGGCGGTTTCAGGGAATCTAATATTTGCTTTGTTCTAATTAGAGAAATACCAAGAATTAAAAATCGCTTAAATAAATGTTTTTATAAATTTAAAAGAAATTAGAGCAATCATAGATATAGACAACATTGGTGAATTAATACAAATATTAGTTTCTCTGAATCCGCTGAAAAACAAGAAGCAAAATTTATCTAATAATATTATACGAAATATACATACATATGTACTGTGTAAATAATTAAATATGCAAGGAAGGCGATTGGGATAAGTTTGTAATTGTCCAACCTTCTTAGAAGTGCGGATTCGAGTCCCACTTCCGGGAGAAAAGGCTTTGAATAAATTTGCAATGCATAGACGAAACGGCTGTCGCCTTATCCGTCCTGATGTCACGTTGTTTAAATGTTTCCGAAATAATTAAATAAATTAAAATACAAAATATTTTCTTACATCTAGCGTAAATAGTGAATACTCTAAGGCAAAAGGGAAAGGGGAGGAGAAGACCTCACGACGAATGCGCTGGAGCGGGAACAAACAGCCCAATTGTACTGCGATTCTTACAGATAAACCTCCAACACATTAAAGTGGCGTCGAGCGAACTCCTCCTAACCCTTGAGGAGGGTTCGTTTGACGTGGCGCTGATCCAGGCGCTGATCGTGGCTGTCATCGGGAGGAATGGTTCCTGGATTCAGCGCGCAGGGTTTGGCGTCTACTACGTGCAAACGGAAGGACGGATGCGAGCTGTAGTCATTATCATTTATCCTGGCATCCTGCTACATGGCCCATGCTGTGGAGGCTCCACCGATGCAGTGCAAGAGGCTAGTACAGGACGGAGGGCGCAAAGGGCGGTTGGTCATAAGCGCGGATGCAAATGCTTACCACAATGCGTGGGGAGGAGCAGTTACGAACGAGAGAGGCGAATCTCTATTTTGGGGGAAGTGTCCCTACATACATTGGTTCAACATCCGGCAATGTTCTTGATATAACATTGAGCTCCGAAGGTGATATATCAAGGTATGATTGAATGGCTCTTGAAAGAACATCCTTCTGCAACCATGCGTATATCAGCTTCAGCATCCCCCTAAAGAGCGTAGACAAGTCGCGGGAAAGCCCAGCGCACTCCGGTATATTGTTGGAATGACGAAATTGCGGAAGAGCTTAGAAAATGTTACAAAGCACGAAGAATTGCGCAGAGGGCACGCTCATCACCACGATATGCGGAGTTACACAGCACCTATGTCGCACAAAGAAAGGCACTTAAAAACGCTATAAAAAAGAGCAAGTAGTTATATTTTAGGGAACTGCTGGATAATGTCGACCTAGATCCTTGGGGATCAGCATACAGAATTGTAATGGCCAAAGTTAAAGGACCGATATCACAGCAACCTACGTGCACGATACTGATGAATACTATTGTTGTAACACTTTTGCCGGCGCAAGATCGATGGACTTATCCAAGCAAGGATGTCGAAAGTACGGAAAATCCGCAAATTACAGAGCAAGAGGTGCTGAACGCTGCAAAAAAGTTGCTGATAACAAATCCCCAGGACCCGATGGAGTACCAAACATAGCCCTTAAAACCGCGATCACAACTAGGCCTACATTATTTACTGATCTTTTTATTGCCTGTATCCAAGAAGGTGGCCGCCGTGGTGTGATGACAGCGTGCTCCGCCTACCATACCGAGCACCCTGGGCTCACGTCCCGGTTAAAGCAACATCAAGACTTTAGAAACAAGTTTTTTCAATTAGAAGAAAGTTTTTCTAAGCAGGGTCGCTCCTCGGCAGTGTTTGGCAAGCACTCCGAGCATATTACTGCCATGGAAATCACTCAGTGAAAACTCATCTGCCTTGCAGATGCCGGCCTTAAATCTCTTCGGAGGTTATCGTGCCGTTCATTTTTTTTGCAATTATGCAAGAAGGCGTGTTCCCTCGCCCGTGGAAACCACAAAGACTTGTCCTATTGCTGAAACGTGGTAAACAGCCGGACCAACCATCCTCATATAGGCCACTTTGTATGCTGGATTCCCTAGGAAAGATTTTCGAGCGTATAATTAGTGAGCGCCTACAGCTGACTCTAGAAAGACCAGGTGGCTTATCGAATAATCAATATGGATTTCGCAAATCAAGATCCACCGTAAATGCAATACAAACAGTCGTCAATATAGCTAGAGAAGCTATCTCTAGAGGCCACAATAAAAGGACGTTCAGTGCACTGATTACGTTGGACATCAAAAATGCTTTTAACACTGCGAACTGGATGCAGATAATGGCAGCGCTGCGAAGCTTCGACACACCAGCTTACTAACGCAAAATAATATGTAGCTATCTTAAAGACAGAGTACTTCTTTTTGACACGGATCAAGGGACAGAAGAGTACAAAATCACTGGAGGCGTCGCACAGGGATCTGTTCTCGGTCCAACGCTTTGGAATGTAATGTGTGACGGGTGCTAAAGATTGATCTACCAGAAAACACGAAAATTGTGGGATACGCTGATGATATTACAGTGGTAGTAGTGGCCAAGAAACTGGACCTGCTTCAAGCATTATGTAAAGACGCTGCAGGAAGAATAAATGAATGGCTGACCAATACGGGGCTGGAGTTGGCTAGCCAAAAGACGGAAGTGGTATTAGTAAGCTCCAAACGGTTGGCCAACGAGTTAGTCTTAACTGTCGGAGATCATCAAATCACTTCAAAGATTCTCTAAAATACTTAGGAGTGCACGTTGACTCTAAGTTTACTTTCAAAGAGAACTTCAGAGCTGTGGGAGAGAAAGTTACCCAAGTTAATGGAACACTTATGCGAATAATGCCTAGCATTGGTGGTCCGAGCGAAGATACACGTCAGCTATTGCCCACAGTAACCAGCTCAATAATACTATACGCAGCACCAGTGTGACATGGACCTAAACGAACCCATCAAAAAGATATATTAGCTCCGTACCGACTTGCAGCTTTAAAAATTGCAAGTGCTTGTCGGACGGTGTCCGACGACGCGATCCTGGTTCTAACCCGGAAAATCCCAGTGGACTTACTGGCAAGCGAAATGGCCGGTCTGTATAACAATAATATCGAGCGACCATCTGCAGAAGCCAAGAAAAGAGCAAAGACACAAACAATAGCTAAGTGGCAAGAACGGCGGGAGGCCTCGAGTAAAGGGCGTTGGACCTTCACGCTAATTTGGAACGTAGCTCAATAGAATGAGCGGAATCACGGCGAACTGAACTACTATCCCACGCAGATAATGATTGGACATGACGGTTTCAAAGAGTATTTATGAAAGCGTAGGATAGAGGAAGATCCTCTTTGCCCAATGTGTAACACGGAGTTAGAAAACGCAGAACACGTCATGTTCCACTGGCCCCGTTTCCACGAGGAAAGACTCGCCTCGCATAGATTCTTTGGGGAGGACCCTACCACGAGAAATTTGCAAGAGGAAAGAGTGCTAAAATATAGTTTCTAATAGTGGAGTGTATTTAAGAATCTGTTAATTGCTATTTCTTGTAAATAAGAAAAAATGTTCAAGGTTGCTTGAACAGCTCTAAAGTATTGGAATCAGTGGGGTCTGCATTATACTGTGCTGATCTCGAAATAAACAGTTCCTGCAAGGTGTTAGAATACTGCAGCGTTTTCCAGGCGGAAATATTAGCCGTAACCAAAGCAGTAGAAACACTGGAAGAGGACAGCTTAAACTGCAAGCGTGTTAACTTTTATATCGACAGTCAAGCAGCATTTAAGGCAATAATCTCGCATAGCGCAGCACCTAAATTAGGAGTGATACAGCTGTCAGATTTAGAAGCAGGAAGTGGCTTAAGTCCTAGAAGGCTTCTAGTATTTGCCAAGAGGACGGAGTTATTTTATAACGTAGGTCCTGGTTTTTGATATGGGTTTTCAGTTTGGTCGTTAAAACAAATTTCTGGTAACACTACGGACTCATTCAGTCTATTTGAGGTTCTCGTGGACCGGCCGGTTCAACATAACCTAATCTAGCGTAAATATTGCCAGGGTGTCTTAATTTCCTGATTTCAAGTAACGATTTGAACATTTAAACGCTCTTCTCAAAAATGAGGAAAAATTACTTTGGTTGTTGAGGTTTGTGTGCACAAAAATGTCACGGTAATAGCATGAACAGTGTTATCAGGGATTTGGATCGGATTGCCGTTCTATAATTTTTCAGTCAAAATCACGGATAAATATCGCTGTTACTGAAATTAATATTTTTTGGTAAAATTATAAAAATATTTTCTTTAAAATCGAGCCATCCCATACTGGTCGGTCTTATATGGATTTGGTGGCCAAAAATACTTCCCGTAGAGATATCAACTTGAAACTTTGGTCACAACTATGTGAGAATTATTTTTTCATAAAATTGGTGCGGGTGATACCTTTATACCGAGCCACAACCACCCACTTTCACCGCATGCATACAAAAAGTAAGTAGAAGTGGGGGGAAGTGGTAAGATGTGCCTATCGCAAATACAATGTTTCATAGGATTAAATAAAGAAATTAAAGTTATTAAAAGATCTTGCATACATAACAATAACAAAACAAAAAACACACACAAAAGTTTACATTCGCATATCGTCGACAGGCTAAATATAATGTCGTATGTTCTATATAAGCACGTATGACATACGACAATAATTTATAAGGGTGACGCTATCAGAAAACTGTCGCAAAACATAGTTAGTGGCAGAAAGTGGCAGCTGATATTAACACTTTGGCATCCTGAAACCTTGACTAATAATAAGATGTAAGTCCCAACGTGAGGGTCGATGAGGAACCCAACTAAAACTTTAGTTGAATTTGAAATATTTATGCAACACTAATAAAGGCACTGGTGAAATTTTATATAACAAAAAAAAAAAAAAAAACAACAATTTAAAGACAATAAAATTATTTCAAAATGAAGTAAATACCTTGGACTTCAATATTAATTTCTACTTGCACTTTATTTTTAACTTGCTCACACTGCAAAACCAACTAATACTATAACCTCACTTTTGAAGCGATTCTTAAAGATTACTGTTCTAATACAACAAAAACAAATATACCTTTTAAAAGGCTGTTCTAATAAGAGATACTAACGGTACATTTGGTGACAAACTTTTCACTTTGATTTTTTTATTTTTGGCCTATGGAACCGACCACTGTGCATCTCACACTATGGCCAAAGGTAAAAAAAATGTTAGTTGCTTCAATTTCGTCACTAATGCAAACAAGCCAGGTTCGATTTACCATAAAAAGCAATTCAGTTTTAGTTTTTAAAACTAGCACATTATACGAGCATTTGTTTGAGCAACATCTTGCGATCGGTTTTTACCCTTGAGCTTTAGACCTTACATTTGAGGCATAATTCAGGACTCGGTTACGCAAGATAATGGAAAAAATTCACTAGCCGCGTCTTGAATCCAGCGGTTTTTGTGCAAATCCACGTCACGCTGAATTATTAAAACGTTTAGAACATTACTAGGTGGAGCACGGATTCATATACATATTTAGAAAACTTGAAATTTGGACCCTACTTCAGAATTCGATTACAATGCAATATAGAGTGCCAAAATATATGTCCCAGTAAAATGCTACAGAGGCGGAATCGCCAACAGTCGATATGGACGGACTGTCAGATCTGTGGCTAAAAACCATAACGGCCAAAGTCATATTTTATACGTATTCAAATCAATATTAATTTATATATCAAGTAGTTAACTAATCTACAAAATTTTTATTAAGTAAGACCTAGTTTACATATAACGAGATTACCTTCATTTGCGTACTTAACTCCTAATCGTAAATTATATAACTAGATTTCCCATATAAATTTACCCCTCAGTGATCAGTGCTTATGAACAAATTTTAGAGATGCGGATTTGTTATTTTGTTTCTTTTTTTTCAAAGAAAAAGTGCAACCTCCAGAGTACAATCTCTAATTGGAAGCACACAATATAATAGAAACGAAAAATTATGACAGGAAGTAATCTAGATCCCAGGGATGGAACATATGAAAAGAGTTGGGCATGTTTAAACAAACGTGGTCTAAGCGGAGATTGCTTTCAGTTATACCTTGTAAATCTCTTCAAAGAATTTTCCCCCGGTAGTGGACACATTTAGCCACTTTCTGCCTCAGTTGTTCTAAACTTATCCCAATTACCATCTTGCATATTACACTCAGCTGAGCAAATGACCTGGCCGAAAAAAAATTCATTTAGCCATGTCCGTCCGTCAGTCCGTCTGTCCGTAAACACGATAACTTCAGTAAATTTTGAGGTATCTTAACGAAATTTGGTATTAAGTTCCTGGGAACTCACCTCAGATCGCTATTTAAAATGAACGAAATCAGACTATGGTAATAGTGCAGTTTACGGTACCCACCGAAATTTGCGCCAAGATTTTCGAGTGAGGTATCAAAAGACGCGTATTCACGTCTAGATCAAGAATCCGAAGTTAACTTTTTTTACCCGTTCAAAAGTTATTAACGAAAAACCGAAAAAAACCCGCGGGACCCTCCGAAACCGAGGTTGGGATCCATAGTATTTTTGCGCAGAACACCTTTCTGCGTTGGCGGCCTTTGGCCGCACTTATAATAAATAACCCTGGGCTACGACATGCCAAGTTCGGGTGTGTGGTATAACCGTGGCTACCGCCACGGTGATGCACAATTTTTTTTGTGGGTACAAACACAACAACAACCACATGAAAATCGCCAACTTCAACTGCAAATATCTCCGGACAGAGATAAAATTTTTCTTTTCCGCCTTCAGATTATTGTTCTCGAGATTAATACGCATCTTTTGATACTTGACTCGGAAATCTTGACCCAACTTTAGGGTGGGTAACGTAAACTGCACTACTACCCGGACTATAACCACGCCCACATTTTCGATATCGAAAATTTCGAAAAACCGAAAAAGTGCGATAATTCATTACCAAAGACGTATAAAGCGATGAAACTTGGTAGGTGGGTTGACCTTATGACGCAGAATAGAAAATTAGCAAAATTTTGGACAATAGGTGTTGCACCGCCCACTCTTAAAAGAAGGTAATTTAAAAGCTGTAGTTTGACAGCTGAGTATGTAATGTTCCGCTACACCCGAGTTTAGCCTTCCTTACTTGTTTTATTCTTTGCACAGTATGTATATTTCGTTAATATCATGCGCAAAAGTTATACTCTTTGTTTTAGGCGGTTTCAGGGAATCTAATATTTGCTTTGTTCTAATTAGAGCAATACCAAGAATAAAAAATTGCTTAAATAAATGTTTTCATAAATTTAAAAGCAATTAGGGCAATCATAGAAAAAGACAACATTGGTGAATTAATACAAATATTAGTTTCTTTGAAACCGCTGAAAAACAGAAGCATAATTTATCTAATGATATTATACAAAATATACATATGTATGTACTGTGCAAAGAATAAAATATGCAAGGAAGGCAATTGGGATAAGTTTGTAACCGTCCAACCTTCTTAGAAGTGCGGGTTCGTGAGAAAAGGCTTTGAATAGATTTACAATGCATAGACGAAACAGCTGTCGCATTGTCCGTCCTGATGTCACGTTGTTTAAATGTTGCCCAAATTATTAACTAAATTAAAATACAAAATATTTTCCAAAAGGGCTAGGGGAGGACGAAGGTGCTGGAGGGGAAACAAACAGCCCAATGGTGCTGCGAATCTTACAGATAAAACTCCAACACAGTAAAGTGGCGTCGAGCGAACTCCTAACCCTTCAGCAAGGGCGGATTTGAATATTCGCCAACCCTAGGCAATACATAACTTGCCGCACTTACAATTTTTTCATGTTTTTTTCACAATAATAATATATAACACAATTTCTGCGATTTTCAGTGCTTTATTAAAGTGTGGTTTGTTATTAATGAAATACATAATGAAATATAATCGACATTTGCATTACTGAGGTATTTAACCTTAACTTTTTTCCAAACATTCCTCATTTACATTTCTTTGCGTCTTGATTTTTCAGCTGCGAATTCTCAAATGATATCATCACAATCGATAGATAAAAACAATTCTGATTCTATCGTCAACAACACAAGAGCATTCAGTTTGTCTTCGCCCAATGAAGATCTGAGGAAGTTTTTCACGCGTTTTAAAACAGAAAACGACCTCTCTGCCCTACAATTTGCAATAGGAATTGAAACAAACATTCGCAACGCAATGTCAACATTAGGGAAGAGATATGCAAACTATCCTGTGTCAGCGTTATCAACAGTTCCAGCGGAGAATAATTTGAAATGTTCTTTTCTATGCAATATGCCTTGAAAAAGACCACTTAATTTCCCAAATTTTCCTCAAGATATTGGGCGTTGTAGTTGCTCAATATAGTGGATATCGTACGTAATTCTTTGTTGCTTAGATATTTCATACTCGTATCAGCGATAAGAGAAATTTAGAATAGATTTTTTGATAAGCCTCCCATCTTTGTGTCAATTCTGCCAATGTACGACCCAAGATAACGTTGAACGTGTTGATACGAAATTTGTCACGGACAATTAATTGAATACAAGGATTCCCATTTTCAACATGTCGTACATTTCGATTTCTTCTACGCGTTTTGTATTCCTGAATCGTTGAAATAAAGAGCGCTTCCTCTTCATACAGATCGAATTCTTCACGAGTTTCAGGAACAACATTGATGAGTCCGTTGAACAATATGATCAGAAATAGCCGTATTCACATTTTGCAATTTCTTGCTCACCGCATTGAATGACGTTAATAGGAAGCTCCACAAGCCTTGCATGAATGCAGACTCCAAAAGTTCCAGTTGAATACGCATACCTCTAGCTTATTTTCTGGTTATTGCTTTTTCATGTGGGTCTTCTTCAATTGCTACTAATGCTGCAACCGTTTCTGTGTAAAATAATTCAAATGATAGTGACTTCAACGCACGCTGTCGATGTTCAGATTGACTGCAATCAAACACATTTACTTCCCAGCGATGAGTCGATCCCGTAAAAAAAGTAAAGACGCTCTGTACTGCGAAATAAGCAGAAGCTTCTGTACAACTTTCTGCTGCATGTGTACTAGGACATTATGCCGTCCGCATGGTGAATAGTCTGCGTAATCATTAATTTCTTTTATTCGAGCTTGAAGTCCGCTGTAAATTCCAGACATGCTTGCTGCGGTATCACAAGATTGCCCTCTACCCTACTGTTACGCCACCGACAATCCATCCATAATAACCAAATCCAGTGACATCAGAACGTTATACACTTCGACGAATAATTCTTAATTTTTGTGACCAGGATTTTCTATGAAGTGCAGAAATCGTTCTGCAGGTGTTCCAACTTCTTTTAACTAATTAATTAAAATTTAACTAATTAAACTATTGTTATAAAGCCATATGTCACTGTGTAAACACTTCCTTCATAAACAAAAAAACAACAACATAACAGTAAACAAAATATATTTCCTATTGACGTACGTGGGATCTTTGTTGATATTCCAAAGTGTTAACTAGAATTCGCTACGTTTTGTCTGACGGCATATAGTGACTTTACGCAGCAAACAGCTCTTATTTTTACCTAATTAAACTATTGTTATAAAGTCATATGTCAGTATGTAAACACTTTCTTCATAAACAAAAAAAAAAAAAACAAGTAAGGTAAGCTAAGTTCGGGTGCAACCGATCATTACATACTCAGCTGAGAGCTTTGGAGACAAAATAAGGGAAAATCACCATGTAGGAAAATGAACCCAGGGTAACCCTGGAATGTGTTTGTATGACATGGGTATGAAAGGGTATTTTAAAAGGGAGTGGACCATAGTTCTATAGGTGGACACGTTTTCGAGATATCGCCATAAAGGTGGACCAGGGGTAACTCAAGAATGCGTTTGTACGATATGGGTATCAACTTAAAGGTGTTAGTGATTATTTAAAAGGGAGTGGGCCTTAGTCCTACAGGTGGACGTCTTTTCGAGATATCGCCATAGAGGTGGACCAGGGGTAACTATAGAATGTGGTTGTACGATATGGGTATCAAATGAAAGGTGTTAATGAGTATTTTAAAAGGGAGTGGGCCTTAGTTCTATAGGTGGACGCCTTTTCGAGATATCGTCATAAAAGTGGACCAGGGGCCCTTTTAAGTAACTGTGAGTTTTAAAATGTACACTTTTTCTTCATATAATTTGTATGAAAGAAAAATGTAGATTTCAAAACTCATAGTTACTGAATAGGGCTCCAGGAGTGACTCTAGAATGCGATTGTACGATATGGGCATCAAATTAAAGGTATTAATGAGGGTTTTAAAAGGGAGTGGTCCCTATTTGTATGTGAATGCGTTTTCGAGATATCGACCAAAACGTGGTCCAGGGTGACCCAGAACTTCATCTGTCGGGTATCGCTAATTTATTTATATATGTAATACCACGAACAGTATTCCTGCCAATATTCCAAGGGCTTTTGATTTCGGCCTGCAGAACTTTTTCGTTTTCTTAAAGATTTAACTGCGATGTTTTAGCTTATATATTTGTTGCTCATATATTCCGCCCCGGTCGGATATGTATGTTTACAATTGCCATAATTTAGCTATTCGAAACTTGTACTCTCAGTTGCAAGACAAAGATCGCTTAGTCGTTCTTGGTGATTTCAACTTACCATCGGTAAATTGAATTAGCTTGAGCAACTCAAACACTTTGACTCCCACCTGTCAGCATGATTTCGTTAAGAATATTTTAGATACATCTCTCGTACAGATCAACAATGTTTTAAATTGTAAAAACAAGATTTTTGACCTGGTATTTGTGGATGAATCAGTGGGTATTGCTCTCAATCGTATTTCTCCTTTATCTGTACGAGAGGATCCCTTACATCCTATGCTTGAAATAGCAATTGATATTGTTCAACCTCCTAAGGAGCTGTGCTTTACAAAATTAAAATCTCGGTCCCGCTCAAGATGTTTTTATAAGGCGGACTTCATAAAGCTCAACGAATTGATTGCTACTCATGACTGGTCTTATCTTTATTCGAGTAATGACGTCGACTCAGCGACTTCATTATTTTACGGTATTCTTGATGGCTTCTTTGAAAGCTGTGTTCCCCTTCGATGTGTTAGTGCTGGAACAAGTAAACCACCTTGGTTCACAAGACAACTTATAAGACTCAATAATGTTAAATCTAGGCTTTATAAACGTTTCAAGAGATCAGTATCTTCTGCCGATTTTTCTAAATATTCGGTTGCTCGTTGCAACTTTCATTGTCTAAACCAACAATGTTATAAGTTGTACTTAAGCAGTTGTAAATTTAAATTTTTCAACAATCCGAAAAGATTTTACAGTTTTGTTAATTCCAAGAGGAAAACATGTGGTTTTCCAGCTACCTTTTCTTTTGGTTGCAAGAATGCTAGTTCTGATAATGATATTGCGGAATTATTTGCAGAATTCTTCACGTCGACCTACTCATCTAAACGTTTTCAACCCGGTCAACACTCCTACAACTTGGAAAGTTTTAATTGCATTCCTAATGCAGTAATTGATAAGAATACTGTTCTTCAGAGCCTTCTCGGTTTGAAACCGATTTTTTCTCCGGGTCCAGATGGTGTTCCTAGTTGTGTACTCAAATACTGTGCAGTTAACTTATCTGAGCCGATACATAAATTATTCGAATTATCTGTGGAATCTGCCACTTTTCCAATGATTTGGAAGAAATCATTTAATATACCTTTGCACAAAAAGGTAGTAGGTCTAATATTGAGAACTATAGAGGTATAGCTAAGCTTTCAGCTATTCCCAAAACATTTGAGCGAATAATTACATGTCAACTTCAACACATGTGTAGCTCCAAATTATCGCCCTGCCAGCATGGTTTTGTGTCGGGTAGATCAACTACTACCAACTTGCTAGAGTTTACTTCTTTTGTAATGGATGGATTTTTAAACAATAGGCAAACGGATGTGATTTATACCGACTTTAGTAAAGCGTTTGACTCTGTCAGTCATGACCTTTTAATTTACAAACTTGATTTACTTGGATTTCCGAAGCATTTACTTGCATGGCTCGAAAGCTATCTCGCGAATCGGACTCAACAAGTTTTGTTTAAAAACAGTCTTTCTAGGTTGTTTGATGTAACGTCTGGTGTGCCTCAGGGTAGTCATTTGGGTCCGTTACTTTTTACCTAGTTTATAAATGACTTACCACAAACTCTCATACATTCCCGAACTCTTATGTATGCGGATGATGTTAAACTTTGTTGCTCATACTTGCCTTCGGAGTCTTCCCGTGTGGAGTTTCTTCAGGCAGACTTGGACTCATTTCAATGCTGGTGTACTGCAAATTTACTAGTTTTGAATTGCTCGAAGTGCTAACTAATGACATTTCACCGAGTGAAGCCAAGTTTGACATCGTATACGTTAAGCAGCACGCCTTTGGAGCGTATATCTGTCGTAAGTGATCTAGGCGTTCTTTTTGATCCTAAACTGACCTTTAATACGCATATTTCATTAATGGTAAGCAAAGAAACGGGTATACTCGGTTTTGTGAAGCGATGGGCTAAGGAGTTTAATGATCCGTATCTGACTAAAACCCTCTACACATCGTTGGCACGACCAATCTTAGAGTATTGTTCGTGTGTCTGGTGCCCAGGGTATCAAAACTTTATAAAGCGTATTGAGTCAGTACAGAAGCAATTCATTATATTTGCACTACGTGGTCTTAACTGGGATTCTAGTGTGCATTTGCCACCATATAGAAATAGGCTTCTCCTTATAAATCTGCCAACTTTAGAAAATCGAAGAACTTTACTCGGGGTAATGTTCATTCACAAGCTCATTATGGGCGAGATCGACTCATCTGATCTTGTTAGTCGACTAAATTTTGTTGTTCCTGGCAGAACGTCCAGGCACTTTGTGCCTTTTTATTTACCACTTTGCCGGCAAAATTTGCCAAAAAAAAATCCATTGCGAAGCTGGTGTTCGCACTACAACAACTTGTATAACTGCATCATCACTGATATTTTGTACTTTCTTTCATATGTATGGTTGAATTTAATTATTTTTAATTGTAACGTTAATTTTATATTTTATATATCTTAGTAGTCGACCGCATTGTGTCTGTGTCGACTTTAATCCAAATAAATTAAATTAAATTAATATGGTAGGTGTCACACCCATAATACAAAGTTTTTTCTGAAGTTATATTTTGCGTCAATAAACCAATCCAATTACTATGTTACATCCCTATTTTCGTGTTTGGTATAGAATTATTGCGTTTTTTTTCATTTTTCGTAATTTGCGATATCGAAGAAGCGGGTGTCGTCATAGTCGAATTTCGGCCATTTTTATACCAAGATAAAGTGAGTTCAGATAAGTACGTGAACTAAATTTAGTAAAATTGATATTAGAGAAAAATTGTAAACTTTACAAACGGCGATAAAATTACCCATTGGCTGAAAGAACGGAGGATCAAATCCAATGAATCAAAATCCGTTCAAGTAACGTTTACTACCAGACGTAACACTTGCCCACCCGTTAAACTCAACGATATTAATATACCACAAAGCGACGAAACTAAGTACCTTGGAATGCACCTCGACAGAAAATTAACTTGGAGGACCCACATATTCAACAAAATAAAAGCCCTTGGTATACTTATTTATATATTTTATATTTATTTATATTCATTCTTATTCACTCATTTGGACATATGTAATACTACTGTGGGGATCTGCAGCAAACTCAAACATAGAAATTCAGCAAAGATTCCAATCGAAAACCCTTAGAATGATTGTAACGCACCCTACTAAGTGAATAACAATCAGCTACACCGGAATCCTCTTCAGCTATAGCTGAAGTAATCAAAAGGTATGCTAATTCATGCAATACGAGGTTTCTAACTCACCCCAACCCATTCATTCTAGCCCTGTCAGCAAGACCAACTAATTTCACGAGCCTGAAAAGACACAATTCGACACTGATTAGTTTTTAAAAAAATGGATGCACTATTAGAGCAATACCATCCATGCTCACCAAGTTTATTAAGTTTAATTAATTATGAATTATTTTTAAGAAACCACAAATTTGTTAGATATATTCTATGTATACAGTTGGAAGAATATATTGGATGCTAAACAAAAAAAAATTACCAGAAAAGCGTTATAAATGTTCAAATCGTTACTTGAAATCATGAGAAATCAAGCTACCCTTTTCATACGGAAGTCTAAAGTAGCATATCTGAATATTAAATTTAATTCAAATTTGCCAACGAAAGTGCTCTGGAAAAATCTTCGCTCTTTTGGAGTCTGAAAAAAGATAACATTGAATGCAGCCACGACCGAAATGTCATGAACTCCTATTTCTTGTGTGGTAATACAAACAATATTGAAAAAAATAATGTTGATGTGAATAAGAATTATATCGATGACAGAAGCGCTGTAACCTGTGTAGACAGAAGACTGGATATAAGTGCCTTTGATTTTTCAGTGGTCACTGAAAGCGATGTGCTAGTTGCTATATTTGCTTTAAAGTCTAATGCCGTGGGAAACGGCGGTATTAGCATACGATTTATAAAACTTATTCTACCGTACGCCACCGCTTCGCTAACACATATCTTGAATTTTTAAATTATGTCCAGTAGGTTTCCTAGTCAAAGGAAAATTGCAAATGGTATTCCGATTCCTAAAACGAGGTCTCCGTGTTCTTACAAAGAGTTAAGACCAATAAGTCTGTTACCTGCCTTATCTAAGGTGTCTGAGAAGCTATTAGCAATGCAAATAACTGACCATATATATAATAATAATTTGCTCCAGTCGGGATTTAGAAAGGGACATAAATGTGCAATATCCATGCTCAAGATTCTTGAAGATATACGTCTGGCCTTTGACAATAATGAACTTACCGTACTTACTCGTACTTTTGGATTTCTCAAGAGCTTTTGACATGGTTGATTTTAAAATACTAATTCATAAACTTGAAACTAGTTTTAACTTCAGCCCATATTCCATCAAGTTAATGCAAAGCTACCTCTGTAACCGGTTTCAACAAGTAAAATGGGCTGATAAAGTCTCCAATTTAAATTCCATAACATTTGATGTTCCGCAAGGATCTATCTTATATCCAATACTCTTTACGCCTTTTATTAATGACATAGTCGCCTGTTGTCGCAATGCCTCCATTCCATCAATAATAATAATAATAATAATAATAAACCCAACGGATATATACCCTCCAAAGCGAGCCCAACCGACACGAGGGGCGCATCCGCATAACACACGGATTTTGTTTTTGCTGAGTTGTTGATAGGCGGAGGTTTGTTAAGCGTTGAGGTCTAAAACTGCACAGCTGCAGAATAAATATCATCAGCTGAGTATTATACATAACAGTTTTAAATAATACATGTACTACATTGTTAAATAAGTGAAGATTTTATATAAAGATTTTTTTTTTTAATTTTATTTTTTTTTTTTAATTTTTTTTTTAATTTTTTTTTTTTTTTGTTACGAGTTAAGATAGGATAGGACAGTTTGCTTTATAGTAAAAAGTGAATCTGTTATATCGAACGAGTTCGAATGAGAGTTAAAATCATGACACAAACACCGAAAAGGTTCACCTAATTCGAAATTAATTCTGCACTGCCTCAAAAGAAGAGGTTTGTAATGTCTTGACGTTCGTGATGGGACATAGAAGTTTACTTCTTTCAAAAGAAAGGGGCTAGAAATTAATCCATTCAGTAGTTTAGCCATAAATAATACGCCTAGCATTTCTATGCGACTTGCGAGAGTTGGAAGATTGATAAGCTTTAACCGACTAGTATAAGGTGGAATATTATACCCAGAGTTCCAATGAAAATTCCTTAAAGAAAAAAGTAAAAATTGCTACTGTATTGATTCTAGTCTATCCGCATGAACTTGATATCGCGGATTCCAGACTATTGATCCGCATTCTAGTATCGGTCTAACTAATGTGGTAAAAAGGGCTTTAGTTACATAAGGGTCACTAAATTCGTAAGACCATCGTTTCACGAATGATAGAATACCTCTAGCCTTATTGGCAGTGGTCATAATATGAAGACTGAAACTGAGTTTAGCATCTATCGTAACTCCCAAGTCAACAAAATAATTTACCGATGCAAGACAAACGTTATTAATTACGTAAGAGGCTGCTGGCAAAGATCTTCGAGAGAGGCAGATGAATTTGCATTTATTGAGGTTCATCGGCATTGAGTTTGGTTTGCACCAAGCAACTAAGCAGTTTAAATCCGCTTGAAGCAAGGGATATTCATCAATAGACGCATAGGACCTAAAAAGTTTTACATCATCAGCATACATTAAAATTTTGGAATATTTTATTGTGGTACAGATATCATTAATAAATAGCAAAAACAGAATTGGACCGAGATGACTGCCCTGTGGGACGCCTGAGGGAACTTTATGATGATACCCAAAAATACATGTCACGTCCGATTCCTCTTTCCGAAGACCTATTTTTCAGGCTTAATTAAGACTTAACACGCACGAGAGTGGGCTCAATTAAATAAATTATCTCTTAATGCAACTAAATCAAAGGCAATAGTAATATCGAATGCCTCGTATAACTTAAACAACCTTCATGAAATTTTGCTTAATGGAGACAAAATATTCTTTAGCGATGTGGTTACCAATTTAGGATTTCAAACCAACTCCACTCTGACTTGTGTCGACCATATCAACCTTGTCATTGGTAAAACTTATAGTACTCTACGAAGTTTATACAGAACTGCCTATTTGTTGCCGCGAGACACAAAGATGAAGCTGGTAAAATCTCTTATTTTACCTCATATTTCCTACAGTGAGCTTATATACATACGTTGACCTTGACTCGATATCGCTAAACAAATTACAGTTGGCCTTAAACAATGGGATGCGATATTTATAATTTCTTAAATATGAGAAATTTTTGCTTTTTGCATAAGCTATTGTATTCCTAAAATCCACCTTACTTATTTAAAGAACTAAATTTGTGTTAGTCTACTCGGAATATGAATCTTTTAGTTCCGAATTTTAGGTAGAATGTTCTTTGTCTGTTCAATCCGTCTATGGAACTCACTTCCATCCATGATGGAATTATAGAAGGTGACGGATGTAAGCAGTTTCTCGCTCTAACGCCGCCTTCTTGAACGCCCTTAGGAATAAGAATGTAGTCGCTTTACAAAAATGCTTTTTTTATTCAGAGGAAAAAATGTATGTAAAAGTATACAAATGGGGTTTTTCTGAAAAAATATACAACGGCATCACTTTTTTCTCAAGTTCCGTTTTGTGTTGACTTTTATATGATTCAAACGTGTGAAAATTCTTATTTAATAATTTTGTTTGTTTGAACAAAATTATTAAAACTCGCATATTTTCTGCATTAAATGATGGTAAGATGTTGCAATATTAATATAAAACCGATGATTAATGTTTTAAATATATTTTTGCAGGTTTCCTTTTCGGTTTTGTGGTAATTCTTTAGTTTAGCTACAACTACTAAAACTCGTCCAAAAATTTTGGGAGTGGTGTCCAAAGACGCGCTTTGCATCCAGGACCACGAATGAGAATTGCGCTTACTGGCTATAAATACATGATATTGCATCGGCCTTTCTAAAGTGATCGGCTAACCGTATTCGTCCCCTGAGATAGCTTCCTAGAATCTATGAAGATCATCTTCGGTGCCCTCCCCACTCCAGCCAACGTGATTTTCAAAATAAGAAACTCAACATTGATATCAACACTGCGATATGCTCTCGCGGAAATTTATGTGCTTGTTTCGTAAAGACAAATGTCCCCATATGGCTCATCAACCTTCTTGGCTGTGAGGAAGTTATCAACGAATGTTTTCTACCTATATCTGTTCAGCTGAATCAAATCGATAGATATTCCTACCTTTGTCTGTAGCGAAAGCGCTAAAAACCGTACTGTTGCCTCAATAAATCACGAACTAATCATGACCTAATCAAAATGCCAGCACATTCCTTCTTATTCAAAAGTGGCAGTAGCCGTAGCTTCTGTGGTGGTTTAAGCAACCATGCTTAATATACTTTGTTACTGTTTACTCGAACTGTTTGGTTAGGTCAATATACCTGCTGATGTTCTGTATGGGGCATTTTGATTCCGCTTTAATCAGGTAGCACATACTGCCTAAAGTTCGGCACCTACTTTTTCCTAGGACTCGACTCTCGCAGAGGAAATTGGTGATTTTCCTCACTACAGCTCCTACACCTCGCATTGAAGTGCCAAGTTTACTTCATGCGCCGTTTCTGCCTCAGAAATGTCTAACGAAACATCGGCTTTTGCTAGTCCATCCACTTTTTCATTTCCGTCAATGTTCCTGTGACCGAGTAATCCAGTGAGTGTAATAGGTGTAAAATTTTCTGCTTCGGGTACCACTCTCTTACATCTATCGACGGCTGTCCAAATATATGCGTGAGATATGGTTATTTGATTCTCTCATAGGATATTACACTCCCTCTCTAAGCCAAGTAGATTTTCTTTTGTTGTTATTTCAATGTTCTTTTATGTGGCGGGCCCCACGCCCAGTATATTATACCTTTGTATAGTGATCCGATTGATCTATAAGTCAGCCGCCCATGGTGGTATTTTCCAGGTGAATGAAGCTTCTCTAATTTTGTGGAGGGGGTGGTATGACCTATAAAGATCAACTTGCTCATATCAAATCGTTCCCGAGATGGTCGTGCTAATACCTTAATGGTACTAGTTACCTAAATGTGCCAGAACTACATCCTGCAAAGGATAACACAACAACAACTTTCGCTATATAATGTAGACGTAGTGCTATTTATAACAACGCTTATCCTCTAATTTGCGTTCTACTCCTATTTAATTTTTCCAACAAATAGGCAGGACGACACCTTCAGTTTTTTTTTTCTATGTTGACTCCGAACAGCAGCTGCAAGGCAGTTGAGTTTTCACTGAAAAGCTTTCCATTGCAGAAATACACTCGGAGTATTTGCTAATTCACTGCCGAGGGGCGATCCCGTTTAGCACATCTGGTAAAGGCTGAATGTACTTTAATGTAATTAAGACCATCCATAATCGTCCATTTAGAAACATTGTTGAAAGACCCGGCAAAGTCTAAGAAGACTCCTAGAGCATAATCCTTATATTCCACGGCTTTCTTTATGCTTATTACCACCCTATGCAATTCGGCGTCTAATGACTAGCCTTTCGTGTACGCATGTTGTATTGTGGAGAGCAGCTCTTCATCCACGTTGGACTTTATGTACACATCTATCAGCCTCTCAAAGGTTTTGAGCAGAAATGATGTTAAGCTAATGGGTCTATAGTCTTTGGGATACACGTGGCCGATCTTCCCCTTTGGTAGTAAAGCCACACGAGCAGTTCTCCAAGAGTGCGGTACATGATTCAGTCGTATGCACCCATCGAATATTATATTAAGCCATTCCACGACCACTCTCCTTGAAACTTGTAGCATCGCCGGGAAGATACCATCTGGGCCCGACGATTTAAACTTAAAGCGTTTTCACCGCCCATTCGAACTTGGTATCGGTCACCCAAGCCGGCACTACCCGGTCCGTGATCGAAGTGTGAATGCTATCTGCTGGCTCTTCTAAATCATCTCCCGATGGGAAATGTTATCGAAAAGCACCTCAAGGAACTCCTCACTATTACGTGACCATTCCCCGTTCTATTTCTTTCTTAGTTTCTGGACTATGTTTCCCCTTGCTAGGACATTTTTCAACCGTGCTGTTTCGCTGCAGCACTCTATGTCTGTACAGAAACTTTTCCGTGATATTCTCTTCGCCCTGGAAATTTCACGCTTGTAGATTCTTAGTTGATCCCTGCACTCGTCCCGACACCTTTCGCTTTCCGCGGTCTTTGCTATCTCAAACTTTTCTTTTACCTGTCTTCTTAGAAGACTCAGCTCATTCTCCACCATGCCGGCTTTGCCTTTCCTCTGAATCTTCCTAGATGGAAAGCTATGTTATATGCAGTCATAAGCGTATTTGTTAGTAATTCATTTGACTCCTCCAGTGCCTCCACATTGGCAACCTCTTTGGGTTGTCCCAGTTTTGTTTCTACCTGTTTCTGGAATTGCGTCCAGTTCGTTGACCTAGGGTTTCTAAAGGTTCCACCCTTCTCTACGCTCTTTAGGGGGATGCTGAAGCTGATATACGCATGGTCGGAGAATGATGTTCTTTCAAGAACCATCCAATCATACCTTGATATATCACGTTCGGAGCTTAATGTAATATCAACAATATTGCTAGGTGTTGGACCAATGTATGTAGGGGCACTGGATCAGCGCCACGTCAAACGAACCCTCCTCAAGGGTTACGAGGAGTTCGCTCGACGCCACTTTACTGTGTTGGAGGTTTATCTGTAAGACTCGCAGCACCATTGGGCTGTTTGTTCCCCCTCCAGCACCATCGTCCCCCCCTTGACCATTTGGCTTAGAGTATTCGCCATTAACGCTAGATGTAAGAAAATATTTTGTATTTGAATTTATTTAATAATTTGGGAAACATTTAAACAACGTGACATCAGGACGGACAAGGCGACAGCTGTTTCGTCTATGCATAGTAAATCTATTCAAAGCCTTAGCTCCCAGGAGTGAGACTCGAACCCGCACTTCTAAGAAGGTTGGTCCAACTTATCCCAATTGCCTTCCTTGCATATTTTATTCTTTGCACAGTACATACATATGTATATTTCGTATAATATCAAGATACATTTTGTTTCTTGTTTTTCAGCGGTTTCAAAGAAACTAATATTTGTTCTGTTCGCTTTATAGAAATACAAAGAATTCACTAATGTTGTCTATTTCTATGATTGCGCTAATTGCTTTTAAATTTATGAAAACATTTATTTAAGCAATTTTTAATTCTTAGTATTTCTCTAATTAGAACAAAGCAAATATTAGATTGCCTGAAAGCGCCTAAAACAAAGAGTATAACTTTTGCACAGGGCCGCAAACCGCCTCGAAAATCGAATCGGTTGGGTTCAGTGGTTTGAACCACTCAGGCAAAACTTCGTGAACCGGTTCGCAGCTACCTCTGAACCGCCGAACCGGTTGCGTTCAAGTGGTTCAAACGTTTAATACAAATTCAAAATATCGTTCTAACTATAACAAAAACTATATATATATATATGTATATTGAAAACAGATAGAATTAATTAAGTATACCCTTTGCATTTTTCTCTATTTATTCATTCAAATACAGTTATTGTATACACATATCACATAATTGTTCTCAAATTAATATATCACTTAAGATGTGCAAATACTTACAGTGATGGAAAAAAGAATAGGGACAATTTACTCCCAAATACTAAATCAGTTATATCAGCAGAACTAAATTATCTTCCTTCGAATAGTGCACCCTATAAAAATAACATTTAAAGGTTTTTGTAATAAATTACATTTTTTGACTCCAAACTCGTGATACTATTTTAATTTACTTTACATGCATGATCGCATTGGTATTGTTATTTGTTATTTGTTTTTTTTTAGTTTTAGGTGTACCACCTATAAAGGTGTATTGCTCGTGGTCAAAAAAATATGATTGTGTGGATTTGATTTTGTACAGCACTTTTTAAAAATTTTGCAACCTCTAATGTGGATATGAACACATCGATCTATATATACATTTGCTTTTGCAACTCTTCAAGGGATGTTTAATGCCATAATTTTTGTTTTTGTTTTTTAATAAATTAAGCTTTTCTAAGTGAGTGTGTGGGGTGAGTATAATTTTCTGCAGGGTTACATTTAATTTTCTTCGCAAATACTAATCATATTTTTTTGCTCTTATCAAAAATTGGGATTGGAAAATATAAACGAATCTCTCCTCGCTGGTGGACCCGACTCAAGTATTCGCACTTTCATTTTCGAAAGTAATAGAATGGAGGATTTTTACTCTAAATGGTCAGCAAACATGATAGGTGACACAGCGACGCAGAAATCTCAGGATCACACTCCCCACACAGTGTCAGTACATTTCTTGGCAGCTGCTAAACAACCCTATTCCCTACGGCAATAGTCCCTATACACTACGCGAGGCAATGTCATAAAATTCGTGCGCTCATTGGCCAAGGCTAGCAAACAATTTTTTTGGCGGCCCCAAATCAACAACTTGCGAGGTCAGACTTTACTCCTCTGATTTAAGCAAAGGATTTGTACCAATGCTAGTTTACACCACAAACTCGCTCATTTTCTCCCAACTAATAAAGTCTCCAAAGTCAGCTGAACCCTTCAAAAATGGACATGGCTATCGCGGTATAACGCCCAAGAAACCCTTTTCGCTCAGATTCGGATGAGCACCCAGGGGGTAGTCCGGTAACTAGTATCGGCCTCCACCACTTAAGTTAGTGAGGCAACATAACCGGATCTCAGCAGCCTACTCAAGCGATTCTGCGAATAGGAAGAAACCTCAGCAACCCGATCCAGATCGAGAACCAATGTTGTGAGGCCCTCTAAAGCACCACAAGCGGAAACTTTCTTAAGTACGTATTATATACAGCGCCTCTACAAGTTTGTTTTCGATAGCGACTTCAAAAAAATGTATTGCAAAATCGTAGTGAAATAGGAAGATCAAGACTTCCAAAGAACTCTCTATAGGAAAGCCCCTGAAAATCCGATAGCAGGTTTCAAATAAAAAACCGTAACTTTCGGAAAAAAGCAAAAAACACAAAGGAAAAAACCCTCGCCACTATTATCTTACTACGAGAAACTTACGCAGATGATGTCCTCTCTGGCGGACACGATATACAGTCCACTCTCGATTTTATGACCCAAACTATCGAAGCTCTAAAATTAGTAGGCTTTCCTCTAAGAAAACTAACCGCAACCAAACAAAAAGACTGGAATCAATACCAGACTCTGATGTCCTAGATACAGAATTTCTCAAATTCCATGACACTGCTAAAGCCTGAGGAATAGGACGGAACGCATCAACTGACTCGTTTTCGTACTCATACGACCCAATTCCCGACTTTAAGTCAAACAAAAACGGCAAATACTCTCAGCCGTAGCGGCAGAATGGCTATCACCAATAATAATCTTAGCCAAAATCCTTCTCGAACAGCTCTGGTAAAAAGGAACCGACTGGGATGAAGAAGTAAAACCGAAATCCTTTTACAACTGGAACACCTTCCGCGTAAGTTTCCCAGCTATTAGCACTGTAAATATCCCTCGGCGGGTGCAATTTTGCATGTGTTGATAAAAAGTGCAGCACCTCTTTATGGAAAAAACCAAAGTCGCACCGCGGCAAACAGTTAACTTGCCATGACTAGAACTCTGCGGAGCCGTGTTATTATCGAAATAAATAACTCAAACTCAATTTCAATTGAAGTTGCCACCACACGAACTGACACTCTGGCCAGATTCCTCCATTGTTTTGGTCTGGCTGGAAAAACACCGAAATACATGGAAAACTTATGCGGCATACAGGATTACCCAAAGTTTTGCAGAATGTCAGCGATGACAACTCCGCAAATTTAGGAACTCAAGGATGCAAACAACAAGATTTAGTTGACTGTTCGTTAAGGTGGAATGGACTCCAATAGCTCTCTAAACCGAACACGATCTGACCAAAATACACCCCTTGTAATCCATCTCCTCCGGAGAAAAAACACACTAAGACTGTTTCATCCGTCAGACTCAAAACCAGCCGATTCCCAATTCGATAGCCCTCACTCACGGCTACGACGCTAAAATGAAATTTATAATGTTAATGCAACGCCATCACTTCCCAGTAGAAATCACTCAGTTAGAAGAATCAAAACCTATCAGCAAAAAAAGCTCCCTGCTGACCCTAAATCCTAAATTGACGGTCGTTTAGTTAATGCTGATATGAGCTATAAAGAACGCTGTACAATTATTATCCCAGACAACTCGAAGTTCTGCTTCCTGATTCTAGATTTGCTCCATAAAGTTTTCTTCCATGGCGAAAAACAACAAATGATCTGCATGATACAGAAGGAATACTTCATCTCAAGAATCAAGCAGGAAGCATATTCAACTGCAAGGCGTGCACGATATATGCACGAATGTGTTCGCAAATATTTGCCGCTACGCCCCGAATGTGTCACTTACTCGGTGTCCTTTTACGTCACCGGCGTTGACTTCGCTGGTCCATTTATGGTGAAGAAGTCCCCCTTGCGACAAGATTCCTACGCAAGAGCATACGTTTGCGTATTTGTATGCTTCTCTACTAAAACGGTTCTCCTCGAATCTTGCACAAGTTAGACAACTGAGGTCTTCAGGGCAGCCTTCTCTCGTTTCGTTGGACGACGCGGATTACCCGACAAAGTAATATACGATAATGGTGCTCAACGAGCTATTCAAAAAGAGCTCGCAATATTCATCAAAGAAGCAGCGGCAGATGTATTTGAAAGATTTGCGGTACCAGGTTTTCCTTGGCAGTTTATGTCCCCTTATGCCCCACACAAAGGCGTCCTATATGAAGCCGCGGTAAAAATCTTTAAGACCCATTCCACCAATGAAGCAGAATATCAAAGGTTTAACACTCATCTTTCGAATAAAAGCGGTGCTTAATTCTCGCCCTCGTTCTCCTATGTCCCAGGATCCAAGTGAATAATTAGCCCTCAGTCCGATGTACTTCCTTCCAGGTGCCCCCTTAGCATCCTTGCCAGAACCGAATGCCGAAGACTTATCTCCGACTACAAAATGGCAAAGGTTGAAGGTTCTGTATCACCAATCTAGCTCACGATGAAAGAATTACATAAGATATATACTAAATGGAAACTTCCCCCTCAAATAAATCTTTAAAATAAATAAAAGCGACATTCTTAATACATACAATAATTATAATTAATAAAGATTATACTTATTTACAATTAAAAGAAGAGTTGTGGAGCGTTTTTATTTCTAAAAGTGAAGTACCGATATTTTCTCTTAAATATTTTCTTAGTGCTCCATATCCCATACAAATGCAGTTTTATAGGGCTTTATAAGAAGCTTCAACAACAAGTCTTTACCATTTATAATGCAAAAATATCAATAAACACGTTTTGTCCCTGTTATTTTTTCCATTCCAAATTTCAACTGGTTCACTTATTCGCTAAAGAACAACCTTGAAATGCTATTTTTATAGGGTGCACTATTCCATTATTATTTCCATCATTGTATATAAATAAACAATTAAATAAATAAATAATAATAATAATAATTTATTTATTTACGGTCTTTAAGACCTAGTTCAAGGTAAAAAAATATATATGTATATAAATAAATTTTTTACATTACATGATTAATGACTTACAGTATAAAAATAATTTTGCTTTAAACTTATTAATATTTTCACAGTCTTTTATCGCATTTGGTAATTCATTGTACATTTTATAACCTATATATTCTAAAGTCTTCTTCGCGAACTCCGTTCTCACCCTAGGCAGTCTTATATTTCCGCTGCTTCTAGTTCCATAGTTATGTATTTCATGATTAAAATGTATTCTCCCGTTCAGATAATTCGGTATTATTCCTAATTTCATATCTAATATATAAAATTCTTCTGTCACGGTTTTAGAGGCTGAACTCCTCCGAAACAGCTGAACCCATTCTCATGAAATTTTGTGAGCATATTGGGTAGGTCTGAGAATCGGCCAACGTCTACCTTTTTTTTCGGCTAGGGTCTCGAGATATAGGGCAGAACATTGACCCGGATACCCCTAGAATGTGTGTGTATTATGGATATCAAATGAAAGCTGTTGCTGAGAGCTCTAAAGTTCATTGTGATATTCGATTTAGTCGCATCAACCTGGCAAAACTGATAAATATGCATGCGAAGCCGAAATAAAGACAAGAATTAATAATACCCACATGTACCTATATACATACGTCCTATTCGATTTGCCTGAAATATCGGGGAAGTATACCAGAGACGGACTGGGACTGGGATTAGGACTAGGACTGGGACTGAGACTCGGAGTGAGACTGGGACTGAGACTGGGAATGGGACTGGAACAAAATACATACCACCCTCTGGGACTGGCAATAAGAGATGAAGAAGAAGGAGAAAAACTTGAGAGAAGAGAAAAGGGAGAAGGAGACTGAGAAAGAGATAGAATTAGACGAAGATGGAGATGAAGCGAAAAAGACGGAGGGAGGAGTAAACAAAAAGATTAGGAAAAAGTGTAGAGGGATAGGGCAGAGTTAGACGGAAAAAGTTTATTAAAATTTATGCAGATAGGCCAAATTTAGGGCAGAACAACGTCTGCCGGGTCTGCTAGTGATGTATAAATTTCAATGTAAAATAATATATCGACTGTTTTACACTTAACATTGTAGTTTTTGGTGTTCTAAGCGAACATTTTAAAATTAATCGCATTGCCTTGTTTTGTTGTATCTGCAGTTTTTTTTATTTGTATGTCATTTGCTAATAGCAGGATTGTTGGACAATAAATAAAGTGCGGTTCAATAATTGATCGATACACTAATATTTTGTGTCGTTGACTAATATACATATTTACAAGTTCTGTACATAAAACCGATTTTTTTTGCAATTTCGTTTTCTAGGTACTTGGTCTTGTCTACTTGCTGAATTTCAATGTTTCTTATCTTCAGAGTAATATTGCTTAGGTTATTGGCACCCATGATGCTTTGATTTTTGCAAAATATCATACATTTGGTTTTATCCACATTCACTTTCAACTTTCTATGGCATAGCCATTTGTAAAGGGGGTCGAAGTCTTCTTGCATTTTCGATACCGCAAAGCCCGCATTTCTTTCACTGATTATTATCAAATGCAAGGCGCGATAACCTCCGAAGAGATTTAAGGCCGAGCTTATCTTTCAATTTGGGTAGTGCTCCTTTTAATTTGCCCTTAAAATTGGCGGGACTGGGCCAACATGTTTTATGCCGACTGCGAGCGGCGTCTGCATTTTCACTGAGAAGCTTTTCATGGCAGAAATACACCCGGAGAGTTTGACGAATCACTTCCGAGGGGTCCCCCCGGTTAGAAAACCTTTTTTTTCTAAATATTTGATGTTACTTTGCCCGGGAGTTGAACCCAGTACCCTCGGCGTGATAGGCGGAGCACCCTACCACCACACCACGTCGGCCGCCAATTACCATATACATACATATTTCATACTTCTATATTGCGACTACACGCTGTGTAAACTCACAAACATCAGAGTGCTGATATATTGCTGTGTTAATGTTTTTGTTTTTGTATTCATTAATCGAATGTACCTAAATTAAAATGTTTTCTTGTCACACTTATGCTGCTACAATCACAAAACTTTAGTAAGCTGTCTTTTTTCAAATTCAAAACTCATTTTTATTTACACAACAAAATTTTGTATAAATAGCACCCACATATTTCGACTTTCTTCACTTTAAACTAAAAAATTTACAGAAAATCCTAAATTAAAATGAATTTAAGCAATTCTTTCGCGATATTTTTTGTCGTCCTTAGTACTCTTGTGATTAATACGAATTCGAAATATCGGGTTAAAGGTGGCAGAAATTCGATAAACCCGTACTTGGTGGCAATACATAATTTCGGGCGTTATCAATGCGTTGGTACTTTGCTCACTTTGAACAAGGTTCTGACATCTGAATTTTGCTTGGAAGGTGTACTCCTGCCTGACATCACTGTTAAAGCTGGTACATACAATTTAAATGGAGCAGGAGAAATTCGCTTAGCGGCTCGTATAATTCGTCCATGTCATTTCAATCATCCGAGAATGGAAGAAATTGATATAGTCGTGATTGTATTAAGATCAGCATTCCCCCGCATACTTATACAACCAATATCTTTATGCGAAACTGAATTAGACACGGGCACAAAATTGGAGGTTAGTGGATGGGGTTCGGAATATGAATACATGGGGCCAGCTTCGGTTGTACTAAAAACTGCTGAATTTGAAGTAACCCCAATCAACGAATGTAAAGATTTTTATGCACGTCGTTATCAGGTAGCAGAGAAAAATTTCCCAACAACGGTAATTTGTTTAAGCGATCCGCTAGGGACTATGGATACGTGTTGGGGAGATGCTGGTGCACCGGCCATGGCGGGAGGAAAACTTTGTGCGGTGCTAGTAGGTGGGATGAACTACTATCAGTCGACTTTATATACAAGTGTCAAAAATAATGATGTTCGAGCTTTTCTGCAATTTGCGAAAACCAATTAATTGCAAGGTGTTTTTTTAAATCGACTGTTGAGTTCACCTAACTCTGGTGAACGCCCCATTTCAGAACTTTTTTCATAAACATCCTAGCTCACGTCAAAACATAGAATTTATGCTAAGATAGAGCGGTTTCGGAACGGCAGCTGAGATATGATGATATTTTAATAAGCAGTCCAAATGGCAATATTTCTTTTTGTGTTATTTACAAATAAATAATAAAAAATGTAACTGCGATTTAAAAAAAAACTTTAGTTATATTCATTTAAGATGTGACGCATGCAAATGCCTTAGGGTGTGAGATCAAACTTTAAACATAGCTTTAAAGTTCCCACGTTTATGAAGTGAGAAAAACTTGACCGATCCATATCGGTTGGTATAGAACAACTGATCCAACCAACCTCATGGAAATGAATATATTTGTTATTGATATCGTAGCAAAAAAAGGTGTGAATTCGGCCCCTAAATTTGAAGCTTATGTTGAGAGTGTTTTTTAATTTATTTAAATATTTCGAAATGCTGCCGAATTTTTTTTTTTTTTGCTTGGATATTTGACATCCAATTTTTTAATTGATACATCATTATTTTATTTTGGAAATCTGTATTTTTGCTTTTAATGTCATTTCGAGCTATGAAGCCGTTTTCACTGGATTAGGTCCTTGAATTGTGTTCTATTCCCCCTAAAGTACCTATTTGTCTTACCAGCCGAAAGTATTTTCAAATTCATGACATTGTTGCTTTTAAACCAAAAAAGCGGTTGTCAAAAATGTTGCAATGTAAAAGTAATTATATAGAAACTAAGAAAATTGTGAAGTCCACCGTTCAACTCGTTTTTCACCAAATTTTCTCACCGTCATACTCAAAGCGGTGAAGAATTTGTCAAATTTCTGAGTTATTTTAATAAATAAATAAAAACAAAAACTACTTTTAATTTACATTTTTTGACAAAACTTATACAAATACAAAAAACGACACAAAAAATGGTGATACCAAATTGATATGCATTGGCTGCAACGGTGGACCAACTTAACAACAAAGTGGTCCCGTTGATGTGGAACGACAAAAAAGGTGTCCTAATTGAAAAAACTTTTTCAAAATTTTTGATACCCCTGATTTGAATCCAAGACTTTCGGTGTGGTAAGCGGAGCGCGCTTCCACCATCCACCACACTACGGGATCAAGATTTATTCCAATTATTTTATGTTGAAGATCGCTTACTAGTGTCATTATGTATTTGTTTGTACTTCATAGACTTCAAAGCTCGAAAGGACACTACAGCAAATATGCAGATTTGCAAGACCAAAAAAATGGCGTATCAAATTAAAAAATCGGACTTAAACATTCAAGTAACAATAAAAAAGCAATTTCGGCTGCATTTCTAAGGATAAAAAAAATATTTAAAATTTTTTCCGAAACCTTCTCAACATAAATTTGAAATTTAGGAGCGGGTTGTTAGAACTTATTTTTGCGACCCGCTCTAATGTGCATATATATGGATGTATGTATATATTCGAAAAAAGGCTAACAACAATATAGAAATAGCGCCTCTATTCTATTCTATTGTATATATGTACTAATGTTTGTACATTAAGAAGATTTAATAGATCTTATACATATTTAATATTTCTTCTGGACGCGTGTTTGTTACTGAACTTCTCCAAAACGACTGGACCGATTTTAATAAAAACAAGTAAGGAAGGTTAAGTTCGGGTGTAACCGAACATTACATACTCAGTTGAGAGCTATGGTGACAACATAAGGGAAAATAACCATGTAGGAAAATGAACCGAGGGTAATCCTGGAATGTGTTTGTATGACATGTGTATCAAATGAAAGGTATTAAAGAGTATTTTATGAGGGAGTGGGCCATAGTTCTATAGGTGGACGCCATTTAGGGATATCGCCATAAAGGTGGATCAGGGTTGACTCTAGAATTTGTTTGTACGATATGGGTATCAAATGAAAGGTGTTAATGAGTATTTTAAAAGGGAGTGATCTTTAGTTCCATAGGTGGAAGCCGTTTCGAGATATCGCCATAAAGGTGGACCAGGGGTGACTCTAGAATGTGTTTGTACGATATGGGTATCAAATTAAAGGTATTAATGAGTATTTTAAAAGGGGGTGATCCTTAGTTCCATAGGTGGACGCCGTTTCGAGATATCGCCATAAAAGTGGACCAGGGGTGGCCCTAGAATTTGTTTGTACGATATGGGTATCAAATGAAAGGGGTTAATGAGCATTTTAAAAGGAAGTGGGCCTTAGTTCTATAGGTGGACGCCTTTTCGAGATATCGCCATAAAGGTGGACCCGGGGTGACTCTAGAATGCGTTTGTACAATATGGGTATCAAACGAAAGGTGTTAATAAGTATTTTAAAAGGGCGTGGGGCTTAGTTCTATAGGTGGACGCCTTTTCGAGATATCGCCATAAAGGTGGACCAGGGGCGACTCTAGAATGTGTTTGTACGATATCGGTATCAAATTAAAGGTATTAATGAGGGTTTTAAAAGGGCGTGGGGCTTAGTTCTATAGGTGGACGCCTTTTCGATATATCGCGATTAAGGTGGACCAGGGGTGACTCTAGAATGAGTTTGTACGATGTGGGTATTAAATTAAAGGTACTAATGAGGCTTTTAAAAGGGAGTGGTGGTAGTTGTATAGGTGGTCGCCTTTTCGGGATATCGGCATAAAGATGGACCAGGGGTGACTCTATAATGCGTTTGTACAATATGGCTCTAAAACGAAAGGTGTTAATGGGTATTTTAAAGGGAGTGGGCCTTAGTTCTATAGGTGGACGCCTTTTCGAGATATCGCCATAAAGGTGGACCAGGGGGGTGACTCTAGAATGTGTTTGTACGATATGGGTATCAAATTAAAGGTATTAATGAGGATTTTAAAAGGGAGTGTTGGTAGTTGTTTCGGTGGTCGCCTTTTCGAGATATCGACCAAAATGTGGACAGGGTGACCCAGATTATCATCTGCTGGATACCGCTAATTTATTTATATATATAATACCACGAACAGTATTCCTGGCAAGATTTCAAGGGTTTTTATTTCGCCCTGCAGAACTTTTTCATTTCATTCTACTTAATATAGTAGGTGTCACACCCATTTTACAAAGTTTTTTTCTAAAGTTATATCTTGCGTCAATAAACCAATCCAAATTGCATGTTTCATCCCCTTTTTCGTATTTGGTATAGAATTTTTTTTTTTGGTAATTTTCGATATCGAAAAAGTGGGCGTGGTCATAGTCGAATTTCGCCATTTTTTATACCAATACAAAGTGAGTTCAGATAAGTACGTGAACTGAGGTTAGTAAAGATATATCGATTTTTGCTCAAGTAATCGTGTTAACGGCCGAGCGGAAGGACAGACGGTCGACTGTGTATACAAACTGGGCGTGGCTTCAGCCGATTTCGCCCTTTTTCACAGAAATAAGTTATTGTCCCAGAATCTAAGCCCCTACCAAATTTCACAAGGATTGGTAAATTTTTGTTCGACTTATGGCATTAAAGGTATCCTAGACAAATTAAATGAAAAAGGGCGGAGCCACACCCATTTTAAAATTTCCTTTTATTTTTGCCATTTGTTGCACCATATCATTAATGGAGTTGAATGTTGACATAATTTACTTATATACTGTAAAGATATAAAATTTTTTGTTAAAATTTGACTTCAACAAAATTTTTTTTTTGAAGTGGGCGTGGTCGTTCTCCGATTTTGCTAATTTTTATTAGGCATACATATAGTAACAGGAGTAACGTTCCTGCCAAATTTCATTATGATATCTTCAACGACTGCCAAATTACAGCTTGCAAAAATTTTAAATTACCTTCTTTTAAAAGTGGGCGGTGCCACGCCCATTGCCCAAAATTTTACTTATTTTCTATTTAGCGTCATCAGTTCAACCCACCTACCAAGTTTCATCGCTTTATCCGTCTTTGGTAATGAATTATCGCACTTTTTCGGTTTTTCGAAATTTTCGATATCGAAAAAATGGGCGTCCGATTTTGTTCATTTTAAATAGCGATCTGAGATGAGTGCTCAGGAACCTACATACCAAATTTCATCAAGATGTACTCAAGTTATCGTGTTAACGGACAGACGCACGGACGGACGGACGGACATGGCTCAATAAAATTTTTTTTCGATCCTGATGATTTTGAAATATGGAAGTATTTATACCTGTACAACCAACCGTTATACAATCAAAGTTAATATACTCTGTGAGCTCCGCTCAACTGAGTATTAAAAGTGGGCGTGGTTATCATCCGATTTCGCTCATTTTCATTACCAATATATCCTGGGTCCAGATAAGCTTGTGTACGAAATTTGGCGAAGATATCTCAATATTTACTTAAGTTATCGTGTTAACGGGCAGACGGAAGGACAATCAAATTTTTTTTCGATACTGATGATGATTTTGATATATGGAAGTCTATATCTATTTCAATTCCGTTATACCTGTACAAGCAATCGTGATCTAATCAAAGTTAATATTCTCTGTGTGCAAAGCACGCTGAGTATAAAAATACAATTACTGTACACATATCACATAAGCGTTCTCAAATTAATATATCAATTCAGTTGTGCAAACACTTACAGTGATGGAAAAAAGAATAGGGACAATTTACTGCAAAACACTAAATCAATTATATCAGCAAGTGTTGTTATTTTTTGTTTGTTTTAGATGTACCACTTATAACTTTGCCCGCCCGTCCCCTATTCACGAACTAAGAACACAAAACTGAAAGTTAAACATCAACAACATAAAACGTTTTTAGTTCCTCACCTTTTTTTCAAATTATGCGTTTAATAATATTTATTTACACAAATTTATTAATAATTACCTACACATGCTTAATACTTACCTATTCTTACCAATAAAGTAACAAAAATGATAAATAACTCGGAATAACAATAAGACTGATAAGGTGAATAAACGCACCAGATACATTGCATCCAAATATTGTCAAAAAGATGAGTCTTAAAGACATTGAAAGCAAACTTGCCGATGCCAAGGTTTTTTATAATTTATATGGTAATGATAATGAACTGGAATCATGGCACAGGGCTTGCCAAAATCAAGAACCAACAGATCTTGCATATACCTTCGAGAAGACAACATTCCATACAAAAAGAAGAGAAGCACTTGAAATTCTGCTTGCAATGCCCTGCACAACCGTAACTGTGGAACGCTCCTTCAGCCCTTTAAGGAGGGTAAGGACGTGGTTGGGAACAACAATGGCAGAATCTCGCCTTAATGGTAAATAAAGTTTTTTTTTTAATCTATTTATTGTATTCTTTTAAGGTTTATGTATGCTGAGTGCTCAGAGAAAATTTGTAGCGGAAAATGATGCGGAGTTAAAAGATCTAATTTTAGATGAATTTACAATAAATCCTCGAAAAATTATACTTTATATTACTTTCTAATACTCAGAGAATGAGTGACGGGATTTAAAATACATCTCTGCAACTAAATAAGGTATGTGGAAAAATACAATTTTGTTGAACCAGAAACTCACTTGGGGAATCACATTTCTAAAATAATTACACCGATTAAATTAATCTATCTAAATCAACAAAATTTTGAATTACCAAATCCTAGACATGGTAGATATTTTAGGGAGCTCTTGATAAATAAATAAAAATTTTAACGGACTGCTAGAGCCCACAGCTGTGTCTATAAAACAGGCTTCGCTTTTACCTAGACGTCATTACTCTTTATACTTATAAATGCGCTATATATGAATCTGAAATTAAAAAAAAAATAAAATTGGCCCCCCTCTTTGTGGTAGGCTTTGTGCATTTGCATGTTAAATCTCTATCCGTATCTGGATCACGTTTCATTGGAACACGACGTGTGTGGATTTGATTTTGCACGCTCTGTGCGGATATAAATGCAGCGATATATTTGTTTTTTGCAATTCACAGGGCTTTTTAAGGTATTACATTTTTTTTTTTTTTGTTTTTTTTTTTTTAATAAATTAAAGTTTGTGAAATTTTCACACAGAGTACAATATAGTTCCAGGTATGTATCTTTTCTAAACAGGTGAGTATAATTTTCTGCAGGGGAAGTTGTAATTTTCTTCACAAAACCAAAAAATGGGATTGGAAAATAAAAATGAATCTCTCCCCGCTGATGGACCCTTCTCCAGTCTTCACACTTTCATTTTCCAAGAATGGAGAATTTTTATTCTCAGCAAACCTGACAGGCGACCAAACAGAATGACTCCTTAAGGTGAAACCCAACAACTGGAACGACTTTGGGAATTACTGAAAGATTCCTATCGTATCCCTTTCCCCATCCCACAAGGTATCTACAGGTTCTATATTTGTTTGAGCACTGCCTGGTTTTTCAGTGCGAGTTTAAACTTTGGTTAGAGTTGACTAGTATTTAACCTTGCCACTTTGTTCGATAACATACAAGTTTGCTGCTTATCTCAGCTTAAGCGGCCGAAGTGGCAAGGTTAAACTCTAGTCGACTTTAACTGGAGTTTAAACTCGTACTGAAAAACTGGGCATAAGAAGATTTAATTTATCTTATATATATATATATATATACATGGCATTTAGCGAATTTATTTTAGAAGATATTGTCACGGATATTAGCATCACTAAGTTATCCCATCGCTAAGGCGATGCTAAGGTCATGCCAAGCAGTATTTACGTTAATAATCAAATCAAGTATACACATATATAAGGCAGCCCAGAGAGATGTCACACACAGATGCATTTACTTATACGCCTATGTGCGCGCGAGAGACTGTAAACTACAAACATTCACATCAATAATTCAATCTTTATGTATCTACATAAACGAATAAATAATTGCGTCTACACATATGTACCATGTACGAATACGAGCAGCGGAGAGTCAATGCGCAAACACATGCATATATCTGAGAAGTTTGAGAGCTACTGGACTAGTAGATTCTGGAAGCGCCTAAAAGATGTATAAAATTGTGCAATTTTAGTTATAGCTGAGAAGTTTGAGAGCTCATGGACAATGCTAGTACATTCTGGAAAAATGCGAACGAGGAAACCAAAGGGTATAAAAGGCAACAGATGAAGAGGCGCTGTAATTCAGTTTGAGTTGAGCAATCAATCAGTTATTGATTAAGCACGCGATCTGGCGGCCAATAGTAGAGTTCAATTTGAGTTATCAATTAGTTTGGTTATTAAGCCAGCGAGTAGCAAAGTATAAGTGTCATTGTGAAGTACTTTAATAAAGACCATTTTTACATTATTCAATATTGGAGTTGTTTATTCGACAGTTTAGTGATTCGAACTTAGCAGAGGATTGCAAATAAGAGGATTTGCAAGTAAAATTCGTTACAATTGGTGTCAGAAGAGGAATTGTTGAATAAATTCCAGAGGACAACAAGGACGTGGCAAAGTTCAGTGAATTGAAGGTCCAGCAACTGAAGAAGGAGTTGGAGAGCCGTGGATTGAATACAAGCGGCGTTAAACTTGAACTTCAGACACGGCTACGAGAGGCAATGGAAGCAGAAGGAATTGATGTGGAAGAGCATGTCTTTCATCTTGATGGTGAGGAGACAACAAAAATTGAAGAGAAAAACGAAACATCGCAGACGGTTACCAGTACAGACTTGAACATGATTTTAGCTGCAATATCTGCTCAAACATCGACAGTGGCATTTCAGTTGGAATCGCAGGAGAACCGTATAACATCCAAGATGGAAGAGCAGAAGACATATATGGCATCACAACTAGAATCGCAGGACAACCGAATAACATCGAAGATTGAAGCACAGGAAACACAAATTTCTTCACAACTTGAAGAACAGAAGACGTATATGGTATCCCAACTGGAATCGCAGGAAACCCGTATAACATCACAATTGGAAGAACAGAATACATATTTGGCATCTCAACTGGAAGCGCAAGAGGCACGTATATCTGAAATGTCGGCACACATTTCGGAACAGGTATCATCGCAGCTCTTTGTGAAACTGGAAGAGCAGGATGCAAAAATTTTACAACTCGAGGACAAAATTGATGCCGAAATAGAAGCGTTAAAAGGTCGTATGGAGCAGTTACAACTAAATCGCCCAGCTGTTTCAGCGAGTAATCCAAAGGTAAAGACACCATCCTTTGACGGTTCTGTTCCTTTTCAGGTCTTTGAGCTACAGTTTGAGAAGACCGCAGCAGTGAACCAATGGAATGCTGAAGATAAAGTTGCAGCTCTGTTCGTGGCACTGAAAGGGCCTGCCGCGGAAATCTTACAGACCATCCCAGAGTACGAGCGGAACCACTACGAAACATTGATGAGCGCTTTAGAGAGACGTTACGGAAGCGAGCATAGGAAACAGATATTCCAAATTGAGTTGCAAAACCGCTACCAAAAAGCAAATGAGATATTGCAGGAGTTTGCTTCAGATATTGAAAGATTGGCTAATCTTGCAAATGCAGACGCACCCGTGGAATACACTGAAAGGATAAAAATCCAGAGCTTCATAAATGGCATACGAGATGTGGAAACGAAGCGGGCTACATATGCGAATCCAAAACTAACGTTTGCTGAAACGGTATCGCATGCACTGACTCAGGAAACAGCCTCACTTTTGAGTAAGCCAGCGTACAAAGCTCATCGCGTGGAAGTGGAAAAGCCAGACTGGGTAGACGCAATTTTGGAAGCATTGAAGGGTACGCAGCAGAAGAATAATGATGCAGTCAAATGCTTTAAGTGTGGAAATCCAGGGCATATTGCGCGTTATTGCAACACCAACCCTAACAGTTCCAACAATGTGGGTGGTCGTAAACGCAGAGCAGATGGAGATGAGCAAATCTCCAAGACAAATCAATCGTTAAACTAAAGCGAGTCAGCAGCAAGGGGCGACAGCTGACTCCCTCAATTGAATGCCCCATAATCTCTATCTCACAAATTGGAAGAAGGTCGAGCAATCTTACTGTCGGAGGACATGTGGATGGAAAAGAACGTTTACTGACTGTAGATACGGGTGCATCTCATTCCATCATTCGAGCGGATTTAGTCAACAAGAAGATAAGACCATTGCATGGAGCAATATTGCGTACAGCCACTGGAGAAGACACCCAGGTAATTGGAGAAGTAGAATGTGAAGTAGCAATTGGGAACGTCACGGTACTACACAATTTTATAGTGGCAGGTATTGTTGATGAAATCATAATTGGAGTGGACTTCTTAATCAACCAAGGCATCAAAATCGATATGCAAAGCAAGACGATGCGATATAAGAACATGGATGTGCCACTTAATTTCGGCTACGAGAGAGGCTACAGTAGTAAACGAATGCTGGTGGAAGAGAGTCAGCAAATACCACCGAAATCAGAAGCAGTCATCTGGGCAAAGGTTGATGGAGATTGTGGGACAAACAAATTATGGGTTGTCGAAGCAGCAAATAAATCAGCACTGAACATACTTGTAGGAAAAACCATGGGTATGACAAAAAAAGATGGACGTATTCCGGTAAGAGTACTCAATGAGTTCAAGTCACCATTCAATTTGACCAAAGGAGCTATTTTGGGAAGATGCCAAGAGGCCGAAGTAGTTATTAACTGTGAACAGCTCCACGAACACGTTTCATCTAGTAATACTGATCTTTCAAATGATATCACGGCATGGACGCATGGGCTAGAGGAAGCCTATCAGAGTAAGGCAAAACAACTGCTCATAAAATACGCGAACATATTTGACCAGGATGGTTCCAAACCAGGCCGCACCAATGTTGTGAAACATAAAATTGACACTGGAGATGCGAGGCCGATCTGTCAAGCTCCACGTAGTGTTCCACTAGCGAAGCGGGAAGTTGTGAGTCAAATCATACAAGAAATGAGTGACAGCGGCGTCATCGAACCATCAGCTAGTCCATGGAGCTCACCGGTAGTACTTGTAAAGAAGAAGGATGGAAAAATGAGGTTTTGCGTGGACTACCGGAAGTTGAATGACGTTACGAAAAAGGATAGCTACCCGTTGCCAATAATTGACGACACTCTGGACTCGCTATCTGGTACGAAATGGTTTTCCACACTGGACTTGAAAAGCGGCTACTGGCAAGTTGAGGTAAAGGAGGAAGATAAAGAGAAAACAGCCTTCAGTGTCGGTGATGGTCTTTGGCAATTTACAGTGATGCCTTTTGGACTTTGTAATGCACCAGCTACTTTTGAGAGACTCATGGACCAGGTACTGAAAGGACTACATTGGAAAACATGCTTGGTGTACCTGGACGACATCATCGTATTGGGCAAGAGTTTTGATGAACATCTTTAGAACTTGGAGGAAGTTTTCCAGAGAATAGCTGGCGCTGGTCTGAAATTAAGTCCCAAAAAGTGTCCGCTGTTTAAAAAGGAAGTAAATTATTTGGGCCACAAGGTAACTACAGAAGGTGTCTGTACAGCGAATGAAAAGATAGAGGCAGTAAAGGATTGGCCAAGACCACAGAACCTACATGAATTGAGAAGTTTTTTTGGGCTGTGCACATATTACCGCCGATTTGTACCAAATTTTTCCAGCGTAGCCCATAGCCTCCATGAGCTTACAAGAAAAAACAAAGCTTTTGAATGGAAGAAGGAGCAAGAAGTGGCTTTCCAAACATTGAAGGAGCGTTTATGCACTGCCCCAATGTTAGCATATCCGATTCCAGGAGCAACATTTATTCTAGATACAGATGCGAGTGGATATGCTATAGGAGGCGTTTTATCACAACTGGTCGATGGACAGGAGAAGGTAGTTGCATATTACATCCGTTCGATTGGAAAACCAGAGAGGAACTACTGTGTTACGCGGAGAGAGCTGTTGGCATTGGTAGAGTGCATTAAACATTTTCACAAATATCTCTACGGCCAGCGATTCCGTGTCAGGACAGATCACGCAGCGTTGAAATGGCTTCTGCAGTTCCGTAATCCGGAAGGACAATTGACACGGTGGATCGAGCGACTACAAAGCTACGACTTTTCCATTGAGCATCGAAAAGGTAGTACCCATGGAAATGCTGATGCAATGTCACGGAGACCATGTAGTTTGGAATGCAAGCACTGTTCAAAAGCCGAGGCTAAAGAAGACATTATAGATGTCCGGCTAATGAATATAACATGTACAGATGAATGGGACAAGGAACAGCTAAGAAAGTGCCAGCTAGAAGATGCAGATCTGTCACGTGTTATGCAAGGGCTCGAACGAAATGAAAGACCAAACAGAGAAGAGATGTCAGCAGAGAGTCCCATTGCGAAGTCATATTGGGCACAGTGGAACAGTTTAGAATTGATATCCGGTTGCCTTCATCGAGTATGGGAGAGTGAGGATGGTAAATACAAGAATAAACTGATAGTTGTTCCCAGAAAGAGGATTCCTGACGTGCTCAGCGAGCTGCATAATGGTCCAAGCGGAGGTCATCTTGGAATCACGAAGACGCTCGAGAAGATTAAACAGAGATTCTATTGGGTTGGTTGCCGTCAGTCGGTTACTGAGTGGATTGCGAACTGCGAGGTTTGCAGCAGAGCGAAAGGGCCCAGAACACGAAGTCATGGCCAGATGAAGCAATATAACTCAGGTGCGCCATTTGAAAGGATCGCCATGGATGTCGCAGGTCCATTTCCTACTAGCAACCGCGGAAACAAATACGTACTGGTGGTTATGGATTATTTCAGTAAATGGCCAGAGGTATACCCAATCCCAAACCAAGAAGCAGAAACAGTAGCAGAAGTGGTTAAAAACGAATGTGTTGCAAGGTATGGTGTACCAATGGAGTTACATTCTGACCAAGGCAGGAATTTCGAATCAGCTGTGTTCCAGGAAATGTGTAAGTCATTGGGCATTCGAAAAACACGGACAACTGCATTGCATCCTCAATCCGATGGTATGGTAGAACGATTCAATAGAACATTGGAGGAGCACTTAAGGAAAGTAGTAGACAAGTACCATAAAGAATGGGATACCCGCATACCATTATTCTTGATGGCTTACCGATCAGCAGTGCATGAGACAACGGGCCAAATCCCTGCAAAAGTAATTTTTGGCAATGACCTTAAACTGCCAGCTGATTTGAAGTTTGGGATAGATGCCAATGCAGAGAGAAATGTCAGGAAATCCACTAGTAATTTGGAAGAAGAGCTAAGAGAAATACATGATCTGATAAGGCAACGAACAAAGATTATGAGTGACAAGATGAAAGCCAGATATGATAAAGCAATTAATTCAGAAGGTTTTCAGGAAGGAGATTTGGTGCTGTTATACAACCCACAACGTAAAAAAGGTTTGTCCCCGAAATTGCCCATACAAAGTTGTAAAACGGATCAACGATGTAGTGTACCGCATACAAACCATCGGTAAACCACGAACCAAAATGAAAGTGGTCCATTTGGAAAGGCTGGCAACGTTTAGATCGAGAGATTTGTCTGATCGGGATGATCAGACTTAGGTGGAGGGCAGTGTCACGGATATTAGCATCACTAAGTTATCCCATCACTAAGGCGATGCTAAGGCCATGCCAAGCAGTATTTACGTTAATAATCAAATCAAGTATACACATATATAAGGCAGCCCAGAGAGATGTCACACACAGATGCATTTACTTATACGCCTATGTGCGCGCGAGAGACTGTAAACTACAAGCATTCACATCAATAATTCAATCTTTATGTATCTACATAAACGAATAAATAATTGCGTCTACACATATGTACCATGTACGAATACGAGCAGCGGAGAGTCAATGCGCAAACACATGCATATATCTGAGAAGTTTGAGAGCTACTGGACTAGTAGATTCTGGAAGCGCCTAAAAGATGTATAAAATTGTGCAATTTTAGTTATAGCTGAGAAGTTTGAGAGCTCATGGACAATGCTAGTACATTCTGGAAAAATGCGAACATGGAAACCAAAGGGTATAAAAGGCAACAGATGAAGAGGCGCTGTAATTCAGTTTGAGTTGAGCAATCAATCAGTTATTGATTAAGCACGCGATCTGGCGGCCAATTGTAGAGTTCAATTTGAGTTATCAAGTTTGGTTATTAAGCCAGCGAGTAGCAAAGTATAAAAGTCATTGTGAAGTACTTTAATAAAGGCCATTTTTACATTATTCAATACTGGAGTTGTTTATTCGACAGTTTAATGATTCGAACTTAGCAGAGGATTGCAAATAAGAGGATTTGCAAGTAAAATTCCTTACAATATATATATATATATATGCACATAACTTCACACAGAATGCTCCGATTTTAAAACGGTTTTATGCATTTAAAAGCTTAACTACGTGAGATGGTACAGTGAATATAATTTGAATATATATATTATAGGGGCGTGGCAAATTGCCAAAATGTTGTAAAAAATCATAAAATTTTTGTTTACACAGCTATAACTTATTAACAGACGGATGGATTTAAAAAATTCTACTTTTCAGTAAAACTTTGAAATATTTACCTTCGATCTGCATCAAAAAAAATACTTGATTCCTTTCTTATATCAGCCAAATTGTTAAAACAAAAGTAACATTTTTACCAAAAAATTCGTGAGTGTGATTGTTCGGTGTCAACTGTGCGAGCAAATTGCTTTTGAGTGAGGCGTGATGCGACACTTACGTACATACATAGAATTCGCTGCGTTATTTAACTTCGGGAGTACATTTATATGTATGGATGTATGTATGTATTTTCATATCATATCAGCTTGACATATTTATGCGTTGTTGCCAAGTTAATGCAACATAAATGGTTAAGAATGCATACATCTTTTGAAAAATACTCTTTCATTAAAAATATTGAACATTTCCTTAAAATTCTTAAACAAAAGTTTAATTTTTTGGTATTTTTGCAGTACATAGTATAAAACAAAGTCGCTTTTTCTGTCCCTATGTCCCTTTGAATGCTTAAACCTTTAAAACTACGCAACGGATTTTGATGCGCTTTTTTTTAATAGATAAAGTGATTGAAGAGGAAGGTTTGTATGTATAATAACGTCCATTAAATAGTGGAGAAATACTGTTATTTTTGAAGTTTCTAATGTGATGTAAGTATAAATATAAAAGAAAGTGGTGTTAGTTACACTCTTTATAACTCAAGAACGGATGAACAGATTTGGCTGAAAATTGGTGGAGGGGTAGCTTAGAACCAGGAGACAGACATAGGATACTTTTTATCCATTCTGGCTAGGGTCTTGAGATCAAAACGTGGACCTGGGTAATCTTGGATATGTTTGTACAATATGGGTGTCAAATGGAAGCTGTTTATGAGTACTTTGATACGGGGTATTTTTCGTACCCTTGGGTGACTAGGGTCTCGAGATATAGGCCAAAACGTGGACCCGGATACCCCTAGAATGTGTGTGTAATATGGATATCAAATGAAAGCTGTTGCTGAGAGCTTTAAAGTAATTTTCATTGTGATATTCGATTTAGGCGCATCAACCAAAACTGATAAATATGCATGCGAAGCCGAAATAAAGACATGAATTAATAATACCCTATTTACCTACATACCTATTTACATACATACGTCCTATTCGATTTGCCTGAAATTTGGTATATAAATTTGCCGATACATGTTAGTATTTACGATCCTTTTTTCCGGGAAGTAGACCAGAGACGGGCTGGGAATGGGACTAGGACTAGGACTGGGACTGAGACTCGGAGTGTGACTGGGACTCGGAATGGGACTGGAACAAAATGCATACCACCCTCTGGGACTGGCAATAAGGGACTAAGAAGAGTGGGAAAAACTTGATGGAAAAGAAAAGAGGGAAGGAGAAGAAGACTAGATAGAGAAGAGATAGAGTGAGACGAAGATAGAGATAGATGAAGCGAAAAAGACGGTGGTAGGAGTGAATAAAAGGATAAAGAAAAAGTGAAAAGGGGGGAGGGCAGAGTTAGACGGAAAAAGCTTATTAAAATTTATGCAGATAGATCAAATTTAGGGCAGAGCAACGTCTGACGGGTCTGCTAGTCTATAATATAAAAATAAGTCGGGTTTTCCTCCCAGACGCTATAACTCCAGAACGCACAAACCGATTTCCACGGCTTTGCATTCGTTGGAAAGGTCTCGGACTTCGTGAGGTTTATAGCAAAGAAAATTCAGGATCGACCCGCAGGGTCTCGAGATATAGCCCAAAACGTGGACCCGGGTACCCCTGGAATGTGTTTATAGGATATGGATATCAAATGAAAGCTGTTGATTAGTGCTTTAGTAGAGGGTAATTTTCATACCCCTGTGTGACTAGGGTCTCGATATATAGGTCAAAATGTGGGCCAGTGAACGCCTAGATAGTGCTTTTTCATTATGGGTATCAAATTGAAGCTGTTGTTGAGTGCTTTAATACAGGGTAGTTTTCATAGCTATTGGTGACTAGGGTCTCGATATATAGGCCAAACCGTGGATCAGGGTAACATTAGGATGTGTTTTTACATTATGGATATGAAATTGAAGCTGTTGATGTGTGCTTTAGTACAGAGTAAGTTTTATGCCGCTGGGTGACTAGGGTCTCGAGATAAATGCCAAAACGTGGACCCGGACACCTATAATGTGTTTTTACATTATTGGTATCAAATTAAAGCTGTTGCTGTATGCTTTGGTACAGAGTAAGTTTTACACCGCTGGGTGACTAAGGTCTCGAGATATAGGCCAAAACATGGACCCGAATACACCTAGAATGTGTTCTTACATTATGGGTATCAAATTGAAGCTGTTGATGTGTGCTTTAGTACAGAGAAAATTTTACACCGATGGGTGACTTGGGTCTCGAGATATAGGCCAAAACATGGACCCGAATGTGTGTGTATTATGGATATCAAATGAAAGCTGTGGCTGAGAGCTTTAAAGTAATTTTCATTGTGATATTCGATTTAGTCGCATCAACCTGGCAAAACTGATAAATATGCATGCGAAGCCGAAATAAAGACATGAATTAATAATACCCACATACCTATTTACATACGACCTATTCGATTTGCCTGAAATTTGGTATATAAATTTGCCTATATTATTATTCACGATGCTTTTTTCCGCGAAGGAGACCAGAGGCGGACTGGGACTGGGATTAGGACTAGGACTGGGACTGAGACTCGGAATGGGATTGGCAATAAGATATGAAGAAGAATGAGAAAAACTTGAGAGAATAGAAAAGAGAGAAAGAGAAGGAGACTGAGAAATAGATAGAATGAGACGAAGATGGAGACAGATGAAGCGAAAAATACGTAGGGAGGAGTGAATACAAAGATTAAGAAAAAGTGTAGAGGGCGAGGGCAGAGTTAGACGGAAAAAGCTTATTAAAATGTATGCAGATAGGCCAAATTTAGGGCAGGACAACGTCTGCCGGGTCTGCTAGTATGTATATATATTTCGTCTGTGCCTGTGTTTGTCACTGAAGTCCCCCTAAATGGCTTGATCGATTTTAATAAAATGTTGTGGGTGTGTTCAAGGGGGTTTGCGAATTCTTTATATTCATATTTCCTGACTTCGCTGTGAGTGAGTCAAAACATGTGAAGATTAAGCTCATCTGTGTCCCTCGCCATGTACGTAGACGTAGAAGGCTGTAAGGAACCCGTAGGACCACCGAACACCTATGCTCTGCTATTATATATATGGGCCTTGATTTAGCTTTGAATATGTACTCTCGTTTAGGAAGGCGAAATCCTTCTAGTCAGAAGTGGATAGAATGGATAAATTTCCAATATTATATCATGCGGAACATCCTAATATGCTGTAAAAAGCTTCTTGCTGCAGATGAATTGGCGATAACGACGTGGAAACATGAGCTTTTCAAACCTTCAGCTTTTGCCAAACCTGAGAAAGCATTCAATCACGCATCCACGAATCAATAACTACAAAAGTTTACTATTGCAAGAAAGTTAAACAAAAATCCCTCCTAATTGCACAATATTTGTTTTTTGTATCTTTGTTGTTGTACTCACAGCTTCCGCCATAAAAACAAAAAAAAAAAAAAACCAATTTACATAGAAATTCAAGCGATGCGTCAACAAGCGATCGATGGCGGTGGACTGGCTGCTACTGCTGGTGTTGGCACCTTAAGCCCCTGGAGGCAAGTTGAACGCAGTGCACCCAAGCAAGGCCGACGTAAAAAAGTTCAAGATTTATGTATTTGAGCAAACGTTAGAAGCATTTACTGATTCATCGTTCGTTCTTAACTATGTTATGTTATGCTATGTTACTTTATGTTACTTAATTTATTTCTTAATAAACTCTTTCATTACATTTTTTGAAGTTTTGCACAGTTGTGCCATATTTTCGAATACATTTTATTTGATACAAACTTTTCCGAAGCAGCAAATAAATCAGCACTGAACATACTTGTAGGAAAAACCATGGGTATGACAAAAAAAGATGGACGTATTCCGGTAAGAGTACTCAATGAGTTCAAGTCACCATTCAATTTGACCAAAGGAGCTATTTTGGGAAGATGCCAAGAGGCCGAAGTAGTTATTAACTGTGAACAGCTCCAGGAACACGTTTCATCTAGTAATACTGATCTTTCAAATGATATCACGGCATGGACGCATGGGCTAGAGGAAGCCTATCAGAGTAAGGCAAAACAACTGCTCATAAAATACGCGAACATATTTGACCAGGATGGTTCCAAACCAGGCCGCACCAATGTTGTGAAACATAAAATTGACACTGGAGATGCGAGGCCGATCTGTCAAGCTCCACGTAGTGTTCCACTAGCGAAGCGGGAAGTTGTGAGTCAAATCATACAAGAAATGAGTGACAGCGGCGTCATCGAACCATCAGCTAGTCCATGGAGCTCACCGGTAGTACTTGTAAAGAAGAAGGATGGAAAAATGAGGTTTTGCGTGGACTACCGGAAGTTGAATGACGTTACGAAAAAGGATAGCTACCCGTTGCCAATAATTGACGACACTCTGGACTCGCTATCTGGTACGAAATGGTTTTCCACACTGGACTTGAAAAGCGGCTACTGGCAAGTTGAGGTAAAGGAGGAAGATAAAGAGAAAACAGCCTTCAGTGTCGGTGATGGTCTTTGGCAATTTACAGTGATGCCTTTTGGACTTTGTAATGCACCAGATACTTTTGAGAGACTCATGGACCAGGTACTGAAAGGACTACATTGGAAAACATGCTTGGTGTACCTGGACGACATCATCGTATTGGGCAAGAGTTTTGATGAACATCTTTAGAACTTGGAGGAAGTTTTCCAGAGAATAGCTGGCGCTGGTCTGAAATTAAGTCCCAAAAAGTGTCCGCTGTTTAAAAAGGAAGTAAATTATTTGGGCCACAAGGTAACTACAGAAGGTGTCTGTACAGCGAATGAAAAGATAGAGGCAGTAAAGGATTGGCCAAGACCACAGAACCTACATGAATTGAGAAGTTTTTTTGGGCTGTGCACATATTACCGCCGATTTGTACCAAATTTTTCCAGCGTAGCCCATAGCCTCCATGAGCTTACAAGAAAAAACAAAGCTTTTGAATGGAAGAAGGAGCAAGAAGTGGCTTTCCAAACATTGAAGGAGCGTTTATGCACTGCCCCAATGTTAGCATATCCGATTCCAGGAGCAACATTTATTCTAGATACAGATGCGAGTGGATATGCTATAGGAGGCGTTTTATCACAACTGGTCGATGGACAGGAGAAGGTAGTTGCATATTACAGCCGTTCGATTGGAAAACCAGAGAGGAACTACTGTGTTACGCGGAGAGAGCTGTTGGCATTGGTAGAGTGCATTAAACATTTTCACAAATATCTCTACGGCCAGCGATTCCGTGTCAGGACAGATCACGCAGCGTTGAAATGGCTTCTGCAGTTCCGTAATCCGGAAGGACAATTGACACGGTGGATCGAGCGACTACAAAGCTACGACTTTTCCATTGAGCATCGAAAAGGTAGTACCCATGGAAATGCTGATGCAATGTCACGGAGACCATGTAGTTTGGAATGCAAGCACTGTTCAAAAGCCGAGGCTAAAGAAGACATTACAGATGTCCGGCTAATGAATATAACATGTACAGATGAATGGGACAAGGAACAGCTAAGAAAGTGCCAGCTAGAAGATGCAGATCTGTCACGTGTTATGCAAGGGCTCGAACGAAATGAAAGACCAAACAGAGAAGAGATGTCAGCAGAGAGTCCCATTGCGAAGTCATATTGGGCACAGTGGAACAGTTTAGAATTGATATCCGGTTGCCTTCATCGAGTATGGGAGAGTGAGGATGGTAAATACAAGAATAAACTGATAGTTGTTCCCAGAAAGAGGATTCCTGACGTGCTCAGCGAGCTGCATAATGGTCCAAGCGGAGGTCATCTTGGAATCACGAAGACGCTCGAGAAGATTAAACAGAGATTCTATTGGGTTGGTTGCCGTCAGTCGGTTACTGAGTGGATTGCGAACTGCGAGGTTTGCAGCAGAGCGAAAGGGCCCAGAACACGAAGTCATGGCCAGATGAAGCAATATAACTCAGGTGCGCCATTTGAAAGGATCGCCATGGATGTCGCAGGTCCATTTCCTACTAGCAACCGCGGAAACAAATACGTACTGGTGGTTATGGATTATTTCAGTAAATGGCCAGAGGTATACCCAATCCCAAACCAAGAAGCAGAAACAGTAGCAGAAGTGGTTAAAAACGAATGTGTTGCAAGGTATGGTGTACCAATGGAGTTACATTCTGACCAAGGCAGGAATTTCGAATCAGCTGTGTTCCAGGAAATGTGTAAGTCATTGGGCATTCGAAAAACACGGACAACTGCATTGCATCCTCAATCCGATGGTATGGTAGAACGATTCAATAGAACATTGGAGGAGCACTTAAGGAAAGTAGTAGACAAGTACCATAAAGAATGGGATACCCGCATACCATTATTCTTGATGGCTTACCGATCAGCAGTGCATGAGACAACGGGCCAAATCCCTGCAAAAGTAATTTTTGGCAATGACCTTAAACTGCCAGCTGATTTGAAGTTTGGGATAGATGCCAATGCAGAGAGAAATGTCAGGAAATCCACTAGTAATTTGGAAGAAGAGCTAAGAGAAATACATGATCTGATAAGGCAACGAACAAAGATTATGAGTGACAAGATGAAAGCCAGATATGATAAAGCAATTAATTCAGAAGGTTTTCAGGAAGGAGATTTGGTGCTGTTATACAACCCACAACGTAAAAAAGGTTTGTCCCCGAAATTGCCCATACAAAGTTGTAAAACGGATCAACGATGTAGTGTACCGCATACAAACCATCGGTAAACCACGAACCAAAATGAAAGTGGTCCATTTGGAAAGGCTGGCAACGTTTAGATCGAGAGATTTGTCTGATCGGGATGATCAGACTTAGGTGGAGGGCAGTGTCACGGATATTAGCATCACTAAGTTATCCCATCACTAAGGCGATGCTAAGGCCATGCCAAGCAGTATTTACGTTAATAATCAAATCAAGTATACACATATATAAGGCAGCCCAGAGAGATGTCACACACAGATGCATTTACTTATACGCCTATGTGCGCGCGAGAGACTGTAAACTACAAGCATTCACATCAATAATTCAATCTTTATGTATCTACATAAACGAATAAATAATTGCGTCTACACATATGTACCATGTACGAATACGAGCAGCGGAGAGTCAATGCGCAAACACATGCATATATCTGAGAAGTTTGAGAGCTACTGGACTAGTAGATTCTGGAAGCGCCTAAAAGATGTATAAAATTGTGCAATTTTAGTTATAGCTGAGAAGTTTGAGAGCTCATGGACAATGCTAGTACATTCTGGAAAAATGCGAACATGGAAACCAAAGGGTATAAAAGGCAACAGATGAAGAGGCGCTGTAATTCAGTTTGAGTTGAGCAATCAATCAGTTATTGATTAAGCACGCGATCTGGCGGCCAATTGTAGAGTTCAATTTGAGTTATCAAGTTTGGTTATTAAGCCAGCGAGTAGCAAAGTATAAAAGTCATTGTGAAGTACTTTAATAAAGGCCATTTTTACATTATTCAATACTGGAGTTGTTTATTCGACAGTTTAATGATTCGAACTTAGCAGAGGATTGCAAATAAGAGGATTTGCAAGTAAAATTCCTTACAATATATATATATATATATGCACATAACTTCACACAGAATGCTCCGATTTTAAAACGGTTTTATGCATTTAAAAGCTTAACTACGTGAGATGGTACAGTGAATATAATTTGAATATATATATTATAGGGGCGTGGCAAATTGCCAAAATGTTGTAAAAAATCATAAAATTTTTGTTTACACAGCTATAACTTATTAACAGACGGATGGATTTAAAAAATTCTACTTTTCAGTAAAACTTTGAAATATTTACCTTCGATCTGCATCAAAAAAATACTTGATTCCTTTCTTATATCAGCCAAATTGTTAAAACAAAAGTAACATTTTTACCAAAAAATTCGTGAGTGTGATTGTTCGGTGTCAACTGTGCGAGCAAATTGCTTTTGAGTGAGGCGTGATGCGACACTTACGTACATACATAGAATTCGCTGCGTTATTTAACTTCGGGAGTACATTTATATGTATGGATGTATGTATGTATTTTCATATCATATCAGCTTGACATATTTATGCGTTGTTGCCAAGTTAATGCAACATAAATGGTTAAGAATGCATACATCTTTTGAAAAATACTCTTTCATTAAAAATATTGAACATTTCCTTAAAATTCTTAAACAAAAGTTTAATTTTTTGGTATTTTTGCAGTACATAGTATAAAACAAAGTCGCTTTTTCTGTCCCTATGTCCCTTTGAATGCTTAAACCTTTAAAACTACGCAACGGATTTTGATGCGCTTTTTTTTAATAGATAAAGTGATTGAAGAGGAAGGTTTGTATGTATAATAACGTCCATTAAATAGTGGAGAAATACTGTTATTTTTGAAGTTTCTAATGTGATGTAAGTATAAATATAAAAGAAAGTGGTGTTAGTTACACTCTTTATAACTCAAGAACGGATGAACAGATTTGGCTGAAAATTGGTGGAGGGGTAGCTTAGAACCAGGAGACAGACATAGGATACTTTTTATCCATTCTGGCTAGGGTCTTGAGATCAAAACGTGGACCTGGGTAATCTTGGATATGTTTGTACAATATGGGTGTGAAATGGAAGCTGTTTATGAGTACTTTGATACGGGGTATTTTTCGTACCCTTGGGTGACTAGGGTCTCGAGATATAGGCCAAAACGTGGACCCGGATACCCCTAGAATGTGTGTGTAATATGGATATCAAATGAAAGCTGTTGCTGAGAGCTTTAAAGTAATTTTCATTGTGATATTCGATTTAGGCGCATCAACCAAAACTGATAAATATGCATGCGAAGCCGAAATAAAGACATGAATTAATAATACCCTATTTACCTACATACCTATTTACATACATACGTCCTATTCGATTTGCCTGAAATTTGGTATATAAATTTGCCGATACATGTTAGTATTTACGATCCTTTTTTCCGGGAAGTAGACCAGAGACGGGCTGGGAATGGGACTAGGACTAGGACTGGGACTGAGACTCGGAGTGTGACTGGGACTCGGAATGGGACTGGAACAAAATGCATACCACCCTCTGGGACTGGCAATAAGGGACTAAGAAGAGTGGGAAAAACTTGATGGAAAAGAAAAGAGGGAAGGAGAAGAAGACTAGATAGAGAAGAGATAGAGTGAGACGAAGATAGAGATAGATGAAGCGAAAAAGACGGTGGTAGGAGTGAATAAAAGGATAAAGAAAAAGTGAAAAGGGGGGAGGGCAGAGTTAGACGGAAAAAGCTTATTAAAATTTATGCAGATAGATCAAATTTAGGGCAGAGCAACGTCTGACGGGTCTGCTAGTCTATAATATAAAAATAAGTCGGGTTTTCCTCCCAGACGCTATAACTCCAGAACGCACAAACCGATTTCCACGGCTTTGCATTCGTTGGAAAGGTCTCGGACTTCGTGAGGTTTATAGCAAAGAAAATTCAGGATCGACCCGCAGGGTCTCGAGATATAGCCCAAAACGTGGACCCGGGTACCCCTGGAATGTGTTTATAGGATATGGATATCAAATGAAAGCTGTTGATTAGTGCTTTAGTAGAGGGTAATTTTCATACCCCTGTGTGACTAGGGTCTCGATATATAGGTCAAAATGTGGGCCAGTGAACGCCTAGATAGTGTTTTTTCATTATGGGTATCAAATTGAAGCTGTTGTTGAGTGCTTTAATACAGGGTAGTTTTCATAGCTATTGGTGACTAGGGTCTCGATATATAGGCCAAACCGTGGATCAGGGTAACATTAGGATGTGTTTTTACATTATGGATATGAAATTGAAGCTGTTGATGTGTGCTTTAGTACAGAGTAAGTTTTATGCCGCTGGGTGACTAGGGTCTCGAGATAAATGCCAAAACGTGGACCCGGACACCTATAATGTGTTTTTACATTATTGGTATCAAATTAAAGCTGTTGCTGTATGCTTTGGTACAGAGTAAGTTTTACACCGCTGGGTGACTAAGGTCTCGAGATATAGGCCAAAACATGGACCCGAATACACCTAGAATGTGTTCTTACATTATGGGTATCAAATTGAAGCTGTTGATGTGTGCTTTAGTACAGAGAAAATTTTACACCGCTGGGTGACTTGGGTCTCGAGATATAGGCCAAAACATGGACCCGAATGTGTGTGTATTATGGATATCAAATGAAAGCTGTGGCTGAGAGCTTTAAAGTAATTTTCATTGTGATATTCGATTTAGTCGCATCAACCTGGCAAAACTGATAAATATGCATGCGAAGCCGAAATAAAGACATGAATTAATAATACCCACATACCTATTTACATACGACCTATTCGATTTGCCTGAAATTTGGTATATAAATTTGCCTATATTATTATTCACGATGCTTTTTTCCGCGAAGGAGACCAGAGGCGGACTGGGACTGGGATTAGGACTAGGACTGGGACTGAGACTCGGAATGGGATTGGCAATAAGATATGAAGAAGAATGAGAAAAACTTGAGAGAATAGAAAAGAGAGAAAGAGAAGGAGACTGAGAAATAGATAGAATGAGACGAAGATGGAGACAGATGAAGCGAAAAATACGTAGGGAGGAGTGAATACAAAGATTAAGAAAAAGTGTAGAGGGCGAGGGCAGAGTTAGACGGAAAAAGCTTATTAAAATGTATGCAGATAGGCCAAATTTAGGGCAGGACAACGTCTGCCGGGTCTGCTAGTATGTATATATATTTCGTCTGTGCCTGTGTTTGTCACTGAAGTCCCCCTAAATGGCTTGATCGATTTTAATAAAATGTTGTGGGTGTGTTCAAGGGGGTTTGCGAATTCTTTATATTCATATTTCCTGACTTCGCTGTGAGTGAGTCAAAACATGTGAAGATTAAGCTCATCTGTGTCCCTCGCCATGTACGTAGACGTAGAAGGCTGTAAGGAACCCGTAGGACCACCGAACACCTATGCTCTGCTATTATATATATGGGCCTTGATTTAGCTTTGAATATGTACTCTCGTTTAGGAAGGCGAAATCCTTCTAGTCAGAAGTGGATAGAATGGATAAATTTCCAATATTATATCATGCGGAACATCCTAATATGCTGTAAAAAGCTTCTTGCTGCAGATGAATTGGCGATAACGACGTGGAAACATGAGCTTTTCAAACCTTCAGCTTTTGCCAAACCTGAGAAAGCATTCAATCACGCATCCACGAATCAATAACTACAAAAGTTTACTATTGCAAGAAAGTTAAACAAAAATCCCTCCTAATTGCACAATATTTGTTTTTTGTATCTTTGTTGTTGTACTCACAGCTTCCGCCATAAAAACAAAAAAAAAAAAAACCAATTTACATAGAAATTCAAGCGATGCGTCAACAAGCGATCGATGGCGGTGGACTGGCTGCTACTGCTGGTGTTGGCACCTTAAGCCCCTGGAGGCAAGTTGAACGCAGTGCACCCAAGCAAGGCCGACGTAAAAAAGTTCAAGATTTATGTATTTGAGCAAACGTTAGAAGCATTTACTGATTCATCGTTCGTTCTTAACTATGTTATGTTATGCTATGTTACTTTATGTTACTTAATTTATTTCTTAATAAACTCTTTCATTACATTTTTTGAAGTTTTGCACAGTTGTGCCATATTTTCGAATACATTTTATTTGATACAAACTTTTCTTTTTTTAACAACAAATATTTATGTGTACCTACAATTTCTTTTTTTATTGTTTCTAATTTTTTATAAAATTTTATTTAGTTTTAGTAGGTACACATTTTTTTATGTTTTTTTAATAATTTAATATTCGTAACATTTAAAAAATATTTTTTAAACTTGTTTTTAATATTTCTTTTTTTTCTTACATAATATCAGAAATCAGAACAGTCAAAGTATTTTTTTTTGCTTGTGTTTTTTTTTTTTTTTTTGAGAAATGCTTATTTGACATGCGATTTTTAAAATAGAGACGTCATTATGTCTTAGGAAACTCTTTAATTCCTTCTAATGTCTTCGGTAGAATGTTTCTACGTTTCCACTTATTGTCATGTTTATAGCTTGATAAGCCTAGAAGACAATAAAAAAGTAGATGCATTACCAACATCACTGACAGCTCATCATTAAATCTTTATCCGCAACTCTTCCTGAAACCTTTTCCCTCTTATACTCTCACCACCTATAATTCACAGTTTCTATTTTATATCTATCAACAGTGACATGCCTGCCAAAACGCTAATGCGCTGACTATTTGGCTGACGACAGAAGATACTTCGTTTTTTCCTCCTCCCAGTTCGCCATCAAACCTATATTTTCCACTTCAAAGTAGAACTTTAGGCCGATTATGTTAATCTCATCATAATATTGCTAAGTTCTTGTATAATTTTCTCTATCATCGGCTCCGATAGGTCCTTGCCATGCTTGCGTGACCTTGTAGAACTACTCAACTTCAGAAGTTCCAATAAGAGTATTAACGGTGGGTCTGAGTTTTTCGAACAATACGGAGCGAAGATCCTCGTTTCACGCCCCGGGAAAAAGCAACATCAAAATTTTAGAAAGTTTTTTCAATTAGAAGAAAATTTTTCTAAAGCGGTCGCCCCTCGGCAGTGTTTGGCACTCCGAGTGTACTCATCTGCCTTGCAGATGCCGTTCGGAGTCGGCATAAAACAATTAGGTCCCGTCCCGCCAATTTGTAAGAAAAAAAGGTGCACGACGCTAATTGGAAGAGAATCTCTTCCAAAAATCACTTCGGAGGTTATCGCGCTTATATGCTGCTTTATGGAGAAATGCTTTGGGTGCAGATGAATGAGTTATTAAAGAATTTAGTCTTTAAGCGGATAGTGGTGTGACCTTCGCCCACATTAACATTTAAAGAACTGATATTTGCCTCTTAGCTGCCATTTCGAAAGCGCCCTTTCTCAGTCAGCAGTTGTCGGGTGAGATAGTGGGTTCACAATGAAAAACTGACAGAGGCGGTGTTCTTCAATAAAATTCTGCGAAAGGGTGCTGCGTCGATATCTAAAATTTTTTCTGGACATTACAATTTTAAAAAAACTTGTACTTATGGCTCTAGAGGAAGAGGGAGGAGGGAATATGAAGTAGAAGGAATTGAATAAGGAGAGCGAGAGGAAGGATTATAAGTATAGAGCGAGTGATAAAGATAAAGAGGATTATTCTAAGTGGAAGAAATGGAAAAGTAGGGGAGAAAAAATATAGTAAGCTATAAAAAAATTTTACAGACGTTTAAAAAAAACCCGAAATGTTGAAATATTCGTGTATCAGGGTGTAACAATAATATTGACCTAACTCTAGTTTTCAAGCCTAGTAGACTAAGAATGCACGGTTATCAACTGCTTCTGGCGTTGCTGTGCATACGTCTCGAAACTTTTTCAAACCTTATTTGAGTTAATTTCTTCCTTATTCATTCATTCTCTCATACTGTTTTCACACAGAAACTTAATGATCTCATTTCACCTTCTAATGAAATCGTAAATTTTTTGCTTTCACACAGAAGTAACTGCTATATTAGTATGAAGTATGAAATTTCAAGCGAATAAAATGACAATGCTATATGACAGACTATAATGGCGGAACGATACAAGGTGGCAGCATGGTGACATACCTATAAACAAAAAAAATTCCATGTACTTGTAAATTCGATGGACAAATGTCAAAATCGTACTGCGCCGGTAGTTGATGTATCAAATCAAATAAAAAAGGTTATAATCAGCTGTTCGATGCGGCCACCTTGTATCTTTCCGCCATGCAGACAATGACATTTACTTTGACAAATGACATTTTTAAGCGCTGAACAAACCAAAAACTAAGAAGCGCAACGCGGCCAACAGAGTTGCATTGTGCTTTTGACTTCATTAGGCATTCGATTAGCTACTAATGAAATAATTATAGATTCGAATTTTGTAGGGAAAATTGGGCTCAATAAGCGTCTTAATGTAGAAAACTGCCTTTATTATTCAATAAGCCGTCTGTGTGAAAATAGTATCACACTTTTGTTCTTTGAATATCTGAGTGAAGAATACAACGGCAGCGTTCAGCAACTTCTAGGGAGTGGGCAATGGACATACACTCTCTCACGCGGCAATGGCAAATCGTCATCACCAGCGATCTCACCGACACCATCTACTAGGTCGTCGTCATCTTCCACAAAGTGGTAGGACTATGCGGAATCCGATGAAGATGAAGACGAAACCAACAGGGTTTGGAGCGTCGCACCATCACAAAGGTAGCAACAGTAGTAATAGTAAATTATTGGGTCGCGTGCCAGTGTCCCTGATAATATAAATAATTTAACGCATCAATTTGAAAAATTTCACAAACCCTTTTACTGTTTTCACACAGAAACTTAATGATCTCATTTCACCTGCTAATGAAATCGCAAATTTTTTGCTTTCACACAGAAGTAACTGCCCGATTAGTATGAAGGATGAGACAGACAATCATGGCGGAACGATACAAGGTGGGAGCATGTTGACATACCTACAAACAAACAAAATTCCATGTACTTGTAAATTCGATGGACAAATGTGAAAATCGTACTGCGCCGGTAGTTGATGTATCAAATCAAATAAAAAAGGTTATAATCAGCTGTTCGATGCGGCCACCTTGTATCGTTCCGCCATGCAGACAATGACATTTGCTTTGAAAACTAAGAAACGGAAACGGAAGCGTAACGCTGCCAACAGAGTTGCATTGTGCTTTTGACTTCATTAGGCATTCGATTAGCTACTAATGAAATAATAATAGATTCGAATTTTGTAGGGAAGATTGAGCTCAATAAGCGTCTTAATGTAGAAAATTGCCTTTATTATTCAATAAGCCGTCTGTGTGAAATTAGTATTTAGACAGATAACATAACGTCACCCCAGCGGGTTAGGGGATCAGAATATACCCGCGGTAGGTATGCCTGTCGTAAGAGGCGACTAAAATACCAGATTCAAGGGGCTGGGTAGCGCAACCCTTCAGGTTGCCAGCGCAATATATAGCTTCTCCAAACTCAATTGTTAACCTCACCTATCCGCGGCGAATCCTGTTTCACTAACAGAAGAGGCTCTGGCGACCCCAAGCTCTTCATGGAACTTGGGGGTGGAGAGGGAGGGAATGGCCTGAAGGTTTAATGTGGCCACATAAATCGTTCCCGAGATGGTCGGGCCGGCACCTTAATGGTGCTGTTGTACCGGAGCGTACCGGATCTGTATCCGGCAAAGGACCATCACATCGATAACACTCCCCAAAGCCTTCGGAGAGGAACATTATCGCTACAACAACAACAACAACAACAACCAAAAATTATCGATACGCTAATAAAGAGACGACAAAAAACTGTAACGACACGAACAACAACACGTTCCTCGGTGACATCGTCCATCGCCACAGATTCATCACGTGGTTCAATTCTAGTACGAATTTTATTGCGGGCATGTGGTTTCGATTCGAGTTGGCCTATGAGTGGTCGTACATCGATGAGCAATGGTAATTTAAACTCTTCGCAATCGCGATGTTGAAGTATACATGCAAAGGTTCATACATTTTGATATGTAAATAATGCACTAAGTGGCTCAATTAACTATACTGATGGAGGATTTTAGCATCTATTCCACTCATGTTCTGTGTATATGTGTGTAATATGAACTAGTTATATATATTATGTACTACTTATATTTATATATATATATTGCTATGTAAAACACAAGTTCGTCAAATATTGAAATAAGTACGTATTTTTATGCACATTTGCCTTGAATTTTTTAGCGAAATCAGCAATATTTAATATTTTATAATCAACTTTTGTGAAGTCTCCTACATGTCGTATTTATCAATGAAGCGTTACGCATACTAAATAAGAAATATCAGTTTTATTTATTAGTTGAGACTTTATTTTAAACAAGTAAGGAAGGCAAAGTTCGGGTGTAACCGAACATTACATACTCAGCTGAGAGCTTTGGAGATAAAATAAGGAAAAATGAACCTAGGGTAACCCTGGAATGTGTTTGTATGACATGGGTATCAAATAGAAAGTGCTAATGAGTATTTTAAACGGAAATCGGCCTTAGTTCTATAGCTGGCCGCCTTTTAGAGATATCGCCATAAAGGTGGACCAGGGGTGACTCTAAAATGCGTTTGTACGATTTGGGTATCAAATTAAACGTGTTAATGATTATTTAAAAGGGAGTGGGCCTTAGTTCTATAGGTGAACGCCTTTTAGAGATATCGCCATAAAGGTGAACCAGGGGTGACTCTAGAATGTGTTTGTACGATATGGGTATCAAATGAAAGGTGTTAATGGGTATTTTAAAACGGAGTGGGCCTTAGTTCTATAGGTGGACTCCTTTTCGAGATATCGCCATAAAGGTGGACCAGGGGTGACTCTAGAATGTGTTTGTACGATATGGGTATCAAATGAATGGTGTTAATGAGTATTTTAAACGGAAGTGGGCCTAAGTTCTATAGGTGAACGCCGTTTAGAGATATCGCCATAAAGGTGGACCAGGGGTGACTCTAGAATGTGTTTGTACGATATGGGTATCAAATGAAAGGTGTTAATGAGTATTTTAAAAGTGCGTGGGCCTTAGTTCTATAGGTGGACGCCTTTTTGAGATATCGCCAAAAAGGTGGACCAGGGGTGACTCTAGAATTTGTTTGTAGGATATGGGTATCAAACGAAAGGTGTTAATGAGTATTTTTAATGGGCGTGGACCTTAGTTCTATAGGTGGACGCCGTTTAGAGATATCGCCATAAACGTCGAACAGGGGTGACTCTAGAATGTGTTTGTACGATATGGGTATCAAATTAAAGGTATTAATGACGCTTTTAAAAGGGAGTGGCCTTTAGTTGTATATGTGAAGGCGTTTTCGAAATATCGACCAAAATGTGGATCAGGGTAACTCAGAACATCATCTGTCGGACACCACTAATTTATTTATATATGTAACACCACGAACAGTATTCCTGCCAAGATTCCAAGGGCTTTTGATTTCGCCCTGCAGAACTTTTTCATTTTCTTCTACTTAATATGGTAGGTGTCACATCCATTTTACAAACGTTTTTCTAAAGTTATATTTTGAATAAGAAAACCAATCCAATCACCATGTTTCACTCCTTTTTTCGTATTTGGTAAAGAGTTATGGCATTTTTTAAATTTTTCGAAAATTTCGATATCGAAAAAGTGGGCGTGGTCATAGTCGGATTTCGCCCATTTTCAATACCAGTATAAATTGAGTTCATATAAATACGTGAACTAAGTTTAGTAAAGATATAACGATTTTTGCTCAAGTTATCGTGTTAGTTGTCCAGCATCGACTTTTTAGCCGAAATAACTGAACTTTGCCTAAGACAGATAAATATAGTTCCAAACATGTTCGGGAGGGTACTTGATTTGGTATTTGTTGATGATACATCAAAATCCATTCTTAGGAGGGGTGAACCTCTTACTGTACCGGAGGACCCTTACCATCCTTCGCTGGAAATAGTTTACGAATTGGAAGAAAGTTCTCGGAGTTGCACTACCACAGAAAACGACTCTAGTTTTAGATTCGAATTCGCGAATTCTAATTTTAATAAACTGAACCAAATTTTATCTACACAGTTCATATATTGACAAAAACCTTTCTGAATTCAATGCCATCATTCGCGCTATTCTGGAAAGACATGTACCTAAGCGTAAACGTGTTTCCATTGAACTAGTCCAAATATGGTACACCAATTAACTGAAATCTTTAAAAATAAAAAATCGCGCTCCTTCAAGCTGTACAATAAGACGGGTTCACACTCCGACTACTTGAAGTACTTTATATTGCGTCATAAATATTTTGAATTAAATAAAAAGTGTTTCAATACCTATCTCTGTGCGATGAAAAAAAAAAATAACTTGCAATTCGAAAGCTTTCTATGATTTTGTAAACTCTAAACGTAGGGTTAAAGGGTTTCCTTCTGGTATGAAATACCTAGTGCCGGTCGAGATATTGCTAACTTCTTTTCACAATTTTTCAAATCTAACTATTCCGCTGAATTAATTTCTTTGTCTAGTGAATACCCGTATCAACTTAACTCACTTAACGCAATTAATATTCCAGCAATATCTCCAGAAGAGGTTTTTACATATTTAACGTCTCTGAAGGAATCTTATAAATACAGTCCTAACCCAATTCCCACATGTTTTCTCAAAAACTGCGTTAAACACATTTATCAGCCCCTTACTGATTGATTCGATATATGTACCCCAATAAAATATTCCAAGATTTTAATGTATGCTGATGATGTAAAACTTTTTAGGTCCTATGCGTCTATTGAAGAGCGTCCCTTGCTTCAATCGGATTTAAACTGCTAAGTTGCCCGGTGCAACGCGAATTCAATGCTGGTGAACATCAATAAATGTAAATTCATATGACTCTCTCGGAAATCTTTGCCAGCAGCCTCTTACGTAATTTATAATTTTTGTCTTGCATCAGTAAATTATTTTGTTGACTTGGGAGTCACGATGGATGCTAAACTTAGTTTCAACCTTCATATTATGACTACTGCCAATAAGGCTAGAGGTGTTTTTCATTCGTGAAACGGTGGTCCAAAGAATTAAGTGACCCTTATGTAACTAAAGCACTTTTCACCACTTTAGTTAGACCGATTCTAGAACACGGATCAATAGTCTGGAATCCGCGATATCAAGCTCATGCAGATAGGCTTCAGTCAATACATAAGCAATTTTTACTTTTTTCTTTAAGGGATTTTCATTGGGACTCTAGGTATAATCTTCCACCTTATACTAGTCGGTTAAACTTTATCAATCTTCCAACTCTCGCAAGTCGTAGAGAAATGCTAGGCATATTATTTATGGCTAGACTACTGAATGGATTAATTTCTAGCCCCTTTCTTTTGAAAGAAGTAAACTTCAATGTCCCATCACGAACGTCAAGACATTACAAACCTCTTCTTTTGAGGCAGTGCAGAACTAATTTCAAATTAGTTGAACCTTTTCGGTGTTTGTGTCATGATTTTAACTCTCATTCGAATTCATTTGATATAACTGATTCACTTTTTACTAAAAGGAAAACTGTCCTATCCTATCTTAACTTGTAACGAAACAAAAAATAAGAATATAAAAAAAATAAAATCGTTATATGCTAAAAGCGTTCAATTATTTAACAATTTACTATATGCATAAATTGCTACTGTTATGTATAATACTCAGCTGATGATTTTTATTCTGTAGCTGAGCAGTTTTAGATCTCGACGCTTAACAAACCTCCGCCTATCAACAACTCGGCAAAAACAAAATCCGTGCGTCATGCGGATGCGCCACTCGCGTCGGTTGGGCGAGCTTTGGAGGATATTAATCCGTTTGGTTTATTATTAAAAAACGGCCGAGCGGATGGACAGAAGGTCGACTGTGTATAAAAACTGGGCGTGGCTTCAAACCGATTTTGCCCATTTTCACAGAAAACTGTTATCGTCATAGAAGCTATGCCCATACCAAATTTCACAAGGATAGGGAAATTTGTGTTCGACTTATGGCATTAAAAGTATTCTAGACAAATTAAATGAAAAAGGGCGAAGCCACGCTCATTTTGGAATTTTCTTTTATATTTGTATTTTGTTGCACCATATCATTACTGGAGTTGAATGTTGACATAATTTACTTATA